>NW_021604653.1:8490584-8546417 GCF_004785775.1 Grammomys surdaster
TACATATACATATACATATACATATACATATACATATACATATACATATACATATACATATACATATACACAAACTTATTAAATAAGTAAAAGTAAATCTTAAAATGATTACACTTTACTTGTGTGTTTGTGTGTGTGTGTTATGTATGTTGTGTATTTGTGGAGGCCAGGGCACAACATCCCGTGTCTTCCTCCATCTCTTCCATCTTATTGAGACAGGTCTTTTACTGAATTCAAAACTTATTGGCCCAGTTAGACTGGCTAATTCGGTGATCTCCGGGAGTCTGTTGTCCCCACCTCCCTTGCACTGGAATTACAGGCACACAGAAGTTTTTTTTTTTTTTTTCCATAGATTCCAGGGCTGGAATTCAGGCCATCATGCTTGTTCAACAAGCACTTCAACGAGCTGTCTTCCTACCTCTCAGGGAGAATTTCCAACAGAGGGCTGATGGGCAAGAAATTGTGTCTATCCTGGAAGACACATGGAGCTGTACAGAGCAGCTAGCTACACTCCAGCTAAAGCGAAGAGACTAGCCTGGCCAGACAACAGTCACAGGTAGCTATTCATCAATGGGGACATAAGGCAGGGTAAACTTTAGCCAGGTAGATATCCAGCCTGCCCCTCAACCTTACTCTACTGGTCCCAAAGCCCAGTCCTTAGAAGCCAGGATGGGGTTGGTCAAGCCACTGGCTGCCTTGGGAAGGATACCTGTTAGCCCTCTACCTGCTCCCCCATAGTGTAAGCTGTACAATTAGAAATCCAGGAAGTTCAATAGCCTGGGAGCACTTGGCCACCGAAGTTAGCCAGTGCCAGGGTAAACAGGGCCTGGCACAGGGTTGCAGAGCTCTGTCCCAGGGCAAACACTGCCCTTTGCCAAATAGGGAATTGTTTTCGACAAAGCAGGAGAAGAGTAGTTCCGCCAAGCCCATTGACCATTCACCCCACCCAGGCTTCTGACACCACTCCTTACTAACCCTTCTCCCCGGGGCCAGGGAGGGGCAGGCTCTCCTGACTATGAGTAAAAGACATAAAAGTTACTGGGGGGTGGGGAGGGGAAGCAAGAAGAAAAATGAGTAACTGTCGCCATAAAGCTTTTAACAACACAAAGCTGCTAACCAGCAGTACCTCAGGCTCCCTGCACTGTCCCCAGCTTCTAAAGGGCACCCTCTGTGTTTCAAAGAGTCCTAAGCTTGGCAGGCAGGGAGGAGTGAGCCAACCTACTCTCTAGGAAAATGAGTACAGGATCCTGAAGAAAGGAAGTGCTCTCAGTTATGAAGAAGCTGGGTCCCTGGGCAGCAGCTGTATCGCCACACTGCCTGAGGCTGATCTCCAGCTCCTAGCCTCAGTTTCCCCATCTGAAAACTGGAGTTGTGAGACAGCATTTAATGGAGAACCTGAGTTTCAAAAGAAGAACCTTGAGCTGGTGAGATGTTTCAGATAGTAAAGACCGTTGCTGCCAAGGAATTGCTTTCCTGAAAAAACATCTGTCTTCTGCCTACACACACACACACACACACACACACACACACACACACACCATTCCTACTTGAGAGGATCAGTGAAAGGATGCCTGAGTTTTGAGGAGGATTGGGTGAAGGACACACTGACCATCCCTCCACACTCTTTCGGGCCTTTCCCTTTCCAGAGTCTCCAGATCCTTGGTGACACCTCAAAATGTCTGTCCCAAGATGTCATAATGAGTCCCTCCTCCAAAGCCCCAGACAATGTGACAGCCACTAAAAGTTGTGTGGAGTAGTGAGGGGGGTCCTCCCACTCTCAGGGGCCAGGAAACCCCTAGTCATCCCTCCTTCTCTGGAAGCCGCCCAAGCTTCTGAGACCTGGCTCACGGAGTCCAACAGTGCTGTGCTTGGGTGACTATTAAGTGCTGGTCTAGGAAGTGCTTGCAGTGTGGCAGGTACAAGTCCTCAGGTACTTATGTCACTCTGGAAAATGAGTGACACAGAAAGGCTTTTTCAACGGCTGGCTGGCCTTCAACAGCCTTTGAGTCCTGACTTCCCATCTATTGAAACTCCCGCATGGTACCCTTTCCACCCCGATTGCACAACACCCTCGCTCATCGCTACTGTTTTTCCCCTTTCCAGCCTTGAGGCCAGTGCCCGAGGTCACATGGACAGTGGTGGCAAAGCAAGGTTACCTGCGGTCACCTGAACACACAGGAAATGCCTCCCACTTCACGGGAGGTGCTAACTCCAGCCCTCCAGCGTACTTGTGCGTGCAGTATGAGAAGAGTGAGTTCCCGGCACCTCGCTTAGGTCCCCTTGTCAGAACCTGACCTAGCTTCATTTTTGCTGTGACAAAACTCCCTGACAAAAAAAAAACTTGGTGTATGTGTGTGTGTGTGTGTGTGTGCACGCGCATGCATGCTTGTGTGCCTGTGTGTATATATGTGTGTACTGGGGGTGGGTGTAGGGGCCTGGAGAGATGGCTTAGTGGTTAAGAGAACTTCCTGCTCTTGCAAAGAACCTGAGTTCTGTCGTGTCCCCCCACCCCACTGCACTGGTGCAGCTCCCAATTATCTGTAATGCCAGTACTAAGGAAGCCAGTGACTTCCTTTAACCTCTTCAAGCTCCTGCACAGATGTGGCACATGCAAACTCACATGGGCACACACTCACACACACACACACACAGAGAGACAAGCAATAATAAGTCTTTTAAAAGGTACTTCTGGAAGAGAGGGATTATTTTAGCTCACAGTTCCAGGTTATAGTCCATTACAGGGGGAAGTTAATGTCAAGAACTTGAAACAGCTGATCACGTCATAGGCACAGGAGAGAGCAGAGGGTGATGAATGCATGGGTGATGAATGCATACATGTACAGTGTTCAGACAGATTTCTCTACTCTTACATAGCCCAGGGCTCCAAACCAAGGGATGACGCCACCCATTCTCAGGCTAGGTCTTGCCACATCCATTAAAGCAATGAAGACATGTATGTCCACAGGGCAGCCTGATCTAGACAATCTCTCAATGAGACCCTCTTCCCAAGTGATTCTTGGTTATGTCAACTTGACGTTCAAGCTAGCCATCACAGACTCTCTGTAACCTAAGTTCCCAGGATTGCTCATTTTCTCTTAGTGCCATTAGTATTTGGGAGGAATGCCACCCACTGTCTTAGGCATCCTGCATATATCCATATCTGTGTGTCTGTATATTTACATGTGTGTCTGTGCACTGTGTGTGTGTATGTGTGCACGCGCACATGCTTACGACCATGTGCACACACATAGGTATACATGCACCTGTGCAGCTGTGCATACAGAGATCAGATGACACGATCTTCAGCTGTTGTTCATAGATTTTTTTTTTTGAGACAAAGTCTCTCACTATCCTGGGACCAACCAAATTGGTTAGGCTGATTGATTACTTAGCCCCAGGGATCCAGCCTCCTGCCTGTTTCCAAGTAGCCAGGGTAACAAGCATGCACCACGACACCTGGCCTTTTTTTTTTTTTTTTTTTTTTTTTAGCATGGGTTCTGGGGATTGAACCCAGGTCCTCATGTTTTCATGGCCAGCTCTTTACTGACTAAGCTGCACTCCAGGCCACTCCGAGGATTCTCGGAGTAGTGTCTCCTTCAGTTTTCTCAATGGCCTTGCAAGTGGTAATCTGATTTATCTGATTTGATCTTTGTTTTACAAAGAGCAAGTAAGGCCGTTCGCTCCATTCACACAGCTGACATGGCCCAGGCACATCCATGGCTCTGATCTGTGACTAGTGACTGGTTTTCTGAGACGTCGTTCCTTGCTCTGGAAATGGAGTTAGGAAAAGGGATGAGCCTCCAGCTGGGCCTAAAGGAAAGGCTTAGGAGAGAGTTGCCGGTCTTGTGACTCAGCCCCAGGCCACAATGGAGTCTGGCCCTGGCCATCCCTGCCTCCCACCTGGCATAGCCAGAGGCCTGGAGGTACTCCAGCACCGTTAGTCATTCTGGTGCATGGTGGGCAGGTTGCCCGTCCCCTGCTGCAGGTGAGAACACCACTCAAACACTGCCTCTGGCCCCAGTTACTCACTTCCTCTGGGATGTCAGAAGAGCCCTGGCTCTGTAGTTCTGTGTCGGTTAAGGTTCCTGGGCGGGGCTGAGCAGCAGAGATCTTCCTGTGCCCTTCCAGACCCCACAGGTCTCTGACATTAAATGACTCTGAGACTGGGCCTGATGTACTCTGTGGAGAATAGTGCCTGCCAGTACACCACACTTTTAGACCCAAAATGCTGCCCCAAACACACAGCTTTGCAGAGAGCTTACTATGTATGCATTTGGATTTCTGTTCTTATAGAAACATAATGTTACTTTTTGGAAAACAGACTTTTCATGTTTCCCTGTCATCATCCCTTAACACGGCAGTACGAAATTAGGACTTTTTTGTTTGCTTGGTTTTTTCGAGGCAGTCTTACTATGTAGCCCTGGCTGACCTAGGCTCACGTCAAACTCACAGAGATCCTCCTGGCTGTGCCTCTCCAGTACTGGAATTAAAGGGATGTGCGACTATGCCCTGCCCAATTACTTCTTTAAAAAATTATTACATTTATTAATTTATTTTGTATGTGGGTAGGGGGAGCAAAGGACACAATTGTCACTGCCTACGTGTGTGTGCATGTGTGTGTGTGTGTGTGTGTGTGTGAGAGAGAGAGAGAGAGAGAGAGAGAGAGAGAGAGAGAGAGGGAGATCAGTGGACAACCTTAGGGAGTTGGTTCTCTCCTTTCATCACGTGGGTCCTGGCATCAAACTCAGGTAGTCATTAAGTGTTTTTACCTTTGAGTCTTCTTGCTAGCCTCCAAAATGACTATTTCTTAGAACTGTACTGTGTTAGATGGTTTGATCTTAAGTACTACTGTTTATGGGCTCCAGAGATGGCTCAGTGGTCAGAAGTACTTGTTGCTCCTGTAAAAGACAAGTTCAATTCCTAGCAACCATGTAGGGCAGCTCACAACTGCTTATACCTTCAGCTCTAGGACATCTGATGCCCTCTTTTGGCCTGCTTGGGCACCCACACCCATGTGGAACACATACACACACACACACACACACACACACACACGCACACACACACTTAAAATAAACTTTTCTAAGGCTTAAAAATTACTGTTTGAATTGGCTTTCACAAAGGAATTTTACAAATTTTGGGGCTAGGTCAGAATGTCCAACGACTTCTGAAGTGGCTCTAACCATAGTTCTTCTGTTTTATACTCGTTGTGTGAAGCACCATTCTCAACACTGACAAAACTTTAAAAAAAAATCAGAATACTGATCAACTCTAAAAAACTTTGAAGATACACTTTGTCCTACAGAGTAAAAATTTATTCAAGATTTAATTATTTTAGGGGGAAGTGAGACATTTTATTTATCTATTTCATTTTAATTCTGATGCAGAGTTTCAAGTATTCCAGGCTGACCCTGACTCATTGAGCAAGCCAAAGATGACCTTGATCCTCCTGCCTCTACTTCCTAAGAGCTGAGATTACAGGAGTGCAAAACCACATCCAACTTATGTGGAGATCAAACCCAGGGTTGCATGTGTCCTGGGTGAGCAATATCAAATGAATTACAGTCCCCAATCCAAGATTCGATTCTTCCTGTAAAAATAAATGACATATTCAGCACATTAGTATGCAAATCTGCTTTCATCTTTAACAAATGATAGAATTATGTGTATGCCAAAAACTTTTTTAAACCCGTTTCTGATCCTGGAGGATGGCTCTGCAGGTAAGCATGCTTGTTGCCAAGACTGGGAACATGTGTTTGATTCCCTAGGACCTGAATAGGACCCTCTGACCCCCATGCTTGGACCACAGTACATGGCACACATGAAACCGACACATGAAAATAAAATAAATAAGCATCTTTATGATTTACTAGGAGTAGGTTGTTTGGTTAGTGACCTGCTTTACATATTTATTTGCCCATAGAATCATTTCTAAGGGGCAAAAGGGAATCAGGAGTTGAAGAAGTTTAAAGGGTTCCAGCACCCCTGAAAACACACCAGAACTGTTCACACCTATCAGGCTTTGTGAAGGACCTACTACATGCCAAGCCTGTACTAAACATAGGGAGTGCAGATGAGTCCTCACATGTGGCTTCTGTTTGCAAGACATCTGATTGCTGAAGGAAGGGCCTACACTGTGCTTGGGTGGGGAAGAGCCCTCAGGAGCTGAGTAGGACTAGACAGCACCCAAGGAAATTAGGTGAAGATAGGTCCTTATTGCAGAGGCTCAGCTTTCCTTGCTAACATAGCTTCTCCTCTTGCTAAGGGGCCCCACCTCATATATCCTGATATTCTCTCTCTTCTTGACCTTCAGTGACATCCTGGGCATTGTGGCTAGACACATGCCCAGTCCCTGAAGCTGTGCTCAGCTCTGCTGCCCCACATCTACACTCAGGGCTGGGTTTTCTTCAGCCCCATGCTGAGTAGGATCTGAATTTACCTGGAAGCCTGTAGGAAATGCTGTGAACAAGGGTTGTAGACTGCAGTGACTTCAAGTCAGTCCAGGCTTCAGGGACAGCAAGGGTGTGCAGAGAGTTTCTGCACAGAGCAAGGGAGTGAGAACCGCAACTGAAACAAACTCAACTCTGTGCATGTGTGTGTGTGTGTGTGTGTGTGTGTGTGTGTGTGTGTGTGTGTGTGTGTGTGAGAGAGAGAGAGAGAGAGAGAGAGAGAGAGAGGGAAAGAGAGGGAGAGAGGAGTGTGGGGTAGAGAGGGAGAGAGAGATCTCACTAAAAGCTTGTGAGCTCGGAGTATGCTGCCCAGGGACCCCTCAACTGTGCATAGCCAGCTACTGGGCCCTGATAGCCCCACCCAGTTTGCTACAGAGCCAGATCTTGGGTGACTATGTCAGGCACCTAGCAAATATTTGTACAGTAACAACCTGGGCAGGTTTCTGTCTCCCCCTAGGGCTGGTCACCAAGGCTCCAGGGACATTCCTCTCTTACTGTCACAGCAGAGACTCTGGCTCTGTGTCAGGGGTGGCCAGGGGCCCTCACAGGGTTGGCCTCCAGGTTGGTGGTATCTGCTCTTACTTCATGAAGGAGTGGATAGCCGGCAGTGCTGGATGAGACTCCAGGTGCACGACAGTAGCCTGGGAGGAGGAGGAGCTGAACTGCTCACAACTCAAGTGGAGGCCGGAGCAGAGCCAGGGCTCCATGGGAACATGGCCTTGTTGGGTCATCTTAGATGCTTCCGGTGAGCAACTCAGTTCATCTGACAAATACAATCAAGAGCTCTCCAGATTCTGGTCTTGCCCCAGAAAACTCCTGTAGCTGCCACTGGTTGGACCGGAAGCCAAGTGGGGCTTACTGTGTGTTAGTGAGTGAAGCCACACTTCACAAGAGCCCTGGGCTCAGCCTCTTGGCCCTCAGGAGGGGGTTGGAGGTGGGGCTTCCCTGAGGCCAGAGGGACTCCTCAAGCCTCTCTTCTTAGATCCATCCTAGCTGTAGAACAGACAGCTGGGAGCACTGTCTGTCAGAGGTATAGCTAGATGGACTGAGAGCAAAGGTCCAGAGTCCCCTCGGAGCCTGCTTACTGAAGACTTTCAAGTCCACCTCTCTCACTGAAGTACAGCCAAGTTCATGGGCAAAGAGCCCTGTCAGGGAAGGTCAAAAGTGCGCATGTTTTAATTTTCCATTCTATGTTGTCTTTACTTTGCTCTAATGGACACTGGGGTTCTTATTCCTTCTCCTTCCTTCTTTTCCTCTTCCTCCTCCTTCTTTTGAGACAGAGTCCCATGTAGCTCACTTTGGCTCCAAACTTCACTATGTAGCCCAAGATGACAGAAAACACCTGATCCTTCTGCTCTGTTTTCCAAGTGCTGAGCTTATGGGCACACACTGCTGCACTGTAGCTGAGCTTATGGGCACTCACTGCTGCACTTACAGTGCTAGGGGTTAAACCCAGGACCTTGTGCATTCTAGACAAGTACTCTACTCACTGAGCATCCTCATACCCGGACGCGGGAGTTCTTTGTTCTACATTTCTGCTGTAAGACAACCTACCTTTAAATCTCTGCAGATGAACAGACCTCTAGGCATCGTGGGAAAAAAACCTTTCTTTCTTTGGGTTGTGTCAGCTAGAGGACATCTTATCATGTTAATTGTCTGGGGGGCTGAGCAGGCAACCTGGGAAGATGAGTGGGGAGAGGCGAATGAGCAGTTTGTGGTGCCCCAGAGATGGACCACTGAAGACAAAGAGAGGGAGGCTAGAAGCTGAACTGCAGAAAAGCCAGTAGACTGACCTGCTTAGGCCTCATGTGGAATAGGATGGACTATAGTCTGCCTGCTGCCCTAGGTCACTCATAGTGGGAAATCCTGGGGACATGCCAAGGGGAATGCTGCCTCTCTGTTCCCCTGGCCTAGGGCATAGGTCGTGCTTCTGCACACACAGAAACATGCTAAGATATGTACAGGCCACAGAAGGCTGAGGATTGCAATTCTTCCTACCATGCAGAAAGACCCCAAGGCATCCAGTCTGCAACTACTATGCTCCTATTACATGCTCAGTCTCAGAGAACATTTGTCTGAGGATTAGCTGAATGATCTGCACTAATATTCTCTCAGGAGTAATGAAAGTGAGATTGAGCTCAACAAAGAACCCATGGGATATCTCAAGAGTAACAAAGTAAACAGGATCCCAGATGAAGAATTCATAGTTATTGTACTGCTGAATGAGACTATGTGAGCTGTGACTTGAGAGTTGTTGCATGCCACAGTTTTGGGGCATCCAGCTCTGCTCTGAAGATGCTAGGACCTGACTCTGCTCTTGGCTTCAAAGATTTTCTGAATTATTATTTTTAAGGTTTCATACAAGTATACACTGTATGTCGAGCACATTTTCCTTTGTTCCCGATTCCTTCCCTTTCTTACCTCTCTCCTCCCATTATTCCCCTCTGTCCCTGTTGGTTGGTATTAATTGTTAACATGACACAACTAGAATCATCTGGAAAGTTGCTGGGAATTGAACTCAGGACCCCTGGAAGAAGAGTCTTAACCACTGGAGCCATCTCTCCAGCCTGGAAAGAGAGTTTCAATTAGGGATTGTCTAGATCAGGTGGTGGGCATGTTTGAGAGGGAGTGTCATGATTCTGTTGGCTGATGTGGGAAGACTCAACTGTGATGGCTCTTCTTGATTGTCAACTTGACTACATCTGGAATTAGCCAAACCCCAAGTGGCTGGGTACACCTGTGAGGGATTTTTTTTCTTAATTTAAATCACTTGAAGTGAGATGGCCCACTTTTAATCTGAGTCTGTTGGGTTAGGAAGATACACCTTTAACCCAGACCTTTTGAAGAGGGAAGATCCGTTTTAAGTCTGGGTCACACCTGGTGGCAGTCTCTGTAAAGGACACGGAAGAAGGAAGGTTCCGCTCTTTGTCTGCTTGCCACTCTTTGCTTACTCTCCATAGCAAGCCCATCTGGCATTAGAGTCTTACATCTATGAGATGCTGGTGTGTACTGAACACCAGCTGAGACTTCCAGCCTTGTGGACTGAACAACTGGATTCTTGGACCTTCTGTTGGTAGACAGCCATTGTTGGCTTGACTGGACCACAGCTGGAAAGCCATTCTAATGCACAGCACCCTCACCAACCCCCATGTATATACATAGATTCATTCTCTAAGTTTTGTTCCTCTAGAGAGCCAGCCAACACCGTTCCTTGGGGTTGGGTCCTGGACCATATGAATGTAGTGAGGACTGTGAGCATGAACAAACACCCATGTATTCATTTCTTTCTGCTTTCAACTCTAGATGTAATGTGATTAAAATTGCTTCAGGTTCCCACTGCCTTTATTTTCACACAACGATGTACTGCCACCTGGATTGTGAGATAAAATAACTCTTTTCTCCGAGTTTTTTTTTTTTTTTTTGTCAGAAATTAAACCAGGAGAGTTCTGCCACACTGCTTTATTTTTTTTTCATCATGTCATATACACTAATTTTATGCATCTCTGTAAACCTAGGAACCAGATAGGAGAGACAATAGTGTTTCGGAGACTGGGTTAATTTCCTTAATAAGATCATCTCCAGTTGTATCCATTTTCCTGCAAATGACACAGTTCCATTGTTCTCTATTGTTGGACAAATTCCACTGTGTGTCTAGCTCACATTTCCCACGTCCGTTCCTGTCGTCAGACACCCTGGTTGCTCCATAGCTTAGAAGTTGTGAACAGTGCGGCAGTAAATGTATGTGAGAATCTCTGTGATGGGTCAGCTTAGAACTTCAGTTTTCTTGAGTCAGTGATGCTCATTGGATTTAGGAACTGCTTTCTGTCCCATACACAGACACACAGACACACAGACACACACACGCACGCACGCACGCACAAATTTGCAGCTACTGCTCAATTTGCTTCTTGGTTGTAATAAAACACTGGCCAAAAGCAACTTGTGTAGGAAATGTTTATTTGGATTATAGGTCCTATCCATCACTAAGGGAAGCCAGGGCAGAAACTGATGGCAGGAATCTGGAGACAGGAAGCATAGCAGTCCATGGAAGAATGCTGCTTCCTAGTTCCCTTCTCCTGGGTTGCTCAGATACCTATCTTATACTGCCCAGGCCCATCTACCTAGGGATGGTGCTGCCCATAGTGGACCTTTCTGTATCAATTAGCAATTAAGAAGGTACTTCACAATCATAAACATGCCAATCTGATCTAAGCAATTCTTTGATTTTCCCTCATTGTATCCAAATGGACAACGAAACTAGCCAGGGCAGCTGTTGTTCAAGGGAATAATTTTAGGTTCTAAGATCACTTTTAAAAATCTTGAAGTACCACTATGGCCGCCGTGTGGACTCTTTAGCTTGGGCTTGTCTTTGTAATGGTTTTCATCCATGTGTGAAGAAACTGCTGCAAGGAAAACCTGCAGCTTTTGTCATCATTAAATGGTGTTATCCATGTTCCTTTGAAAAAGGAGAGAGAAAGAGAAGACTTGGAACAATTGTTGTCCTCCTCACCATTCAGATGTCTCTGCCTTTACTTTCTTCTTTGTCCACCTAGATGAAAGTCCCATGACAAAGGCCCTGTTAAAATAAACAGATCAATGTGTCTTCTAAAAAAAAAAGTCTTTTACGTCAACCCACCTAAGGCTCTCTGTGTATATCATGGTTACTATTGACCAGGCTCATGAACTTTGGGGGCCTGGGAACTGAACTCAAACGAAAGGCCCTTCACTTACTAGTCATTTGTTCCTGCAGATGTTTCCCATGACCCCTAAAGCCCATTTCTGTGCTTGCAGATGGGAACAATAGGTGGTTACAGGAACCAGATGGACTGACTATACCAGAGCCCCACCTGATTCCAGGTGTCCATGTATGCTCAGACAATGCTCGCACCCTACCCTTGCCCAGCGTGACCTGCCCAGGGTGGGAATGCTCTCTTTGCTGCCACTCCCAAGTATGAGCACGCATCACATCACTGGATTGAAGAACGGAGGCTGAAGCCCACAACGGTTGGTCAGACCACCCACCTGGCTAAACTCACATGTAAAACTCCAGGCATGGTGGTGTTCCTGTTATCCCAGGGCTGGAGAGATGGAGTCAGGAGGATGTCTGAGGCTCACCAGCCAGTCTAGTCTACTTGGTGAGCTCTAGGTTAGTGAGAGACTCTTCCTCAACAAACAAAATGGACAGCTTCTAAGAAACTGTCAACGCTTGAGGCTGACCTTTGACCTCCACATGCATTTATGTGTTCACCTAATACCAGAAGGCCCAGGGTCTCCAGACAGCCTAAGTTTGATATGATTCTGCACCCTACTTCAAATCTTCCCCTGCTGGGACTCAGGTGGTTTTGAGGCTCCTGGGGTTATGGAACATGCCTGGAACATATGAACATGCATGCCTACGCACCATAGCCTATCTACTGAGTCAGGATGCCAAGCTTCACTGGTCCCTGAAAGGCATTAGCCCAATCTCTCTCTCCCCCCCCCTCTGTGTGACCATTTCTTAGAAGCTGCTCACTTGTTTGTTGAGGAAGAGTCTCTCACTGGCCTAGAGCTCACCAAGTTGGTTAGGTAGGTTGGTGAAACTCAGGCATCCTCCTGTCTCCACCTCTCTAGCCCTGGGAGTCCAGGAGCACCATGGATGTTAGATGTTAGATGTTAGATTCTGATCTAACTCAGGTTCTCATGTTGTGTGGTAAGCTCCTTTGCCAATAACTGATCTACTTCCTCAAGCCTAACAACACAGGGGTCTTATATGTATTTTCCAGAGGAGTCTGAAGGAGGGGAGAACACTCCACAGCTCCAATGCTGGCATGAACGGGGCTCACAAAGCAGCATGGTTAGAGATCAAGATAACACACTATCAACATCAAAGTTACTAATACTATGTGAATTATGGGTATGAATCACAGGTCTTTGCTTCCTCTGCTGCCAAAGGGCCAGAGTGGCTCTCTAGTCTACAGGCCTCATCTCCTAGGCCCCTTCAGTAGGCCAGGTGTGATGTCTGATTTTAATCGACACAATCTAAAATTGCCTAGGAAAAGGACTCAGTGATTGGCCTGTGAGCATGCTCGTAGAGCACTGTTTATATATCCTCCATTAGAACATTCTGCTTGACTTTCCTGGGAAGACAGTGTGGAAATCAGCGGCTCCATCTAGAACTCGTACAGAGAAGCACTGTGAAATGTGCTTTGATTATGAGAACACTGTAGTGGGCTGAGGAAAGTTCTTGCTGCACAAGCAGGGGAGCATGAATTCACCCCCTCAGTACCCACAAAAAAAGACGGGTATGTGTTGTGTGCTTACACTCCCAGCCCTGGATAGATATGTGGCTCTTACCCGCCAGCCAGCCTAGCCTACTTGGTGAGTTTCAGGCTAGTGAGAAACCCTGTTTCAAAAACAAAAACAAACAAACAAACAAACAAACAAACAACCCAACCAAAACCAAAAATGAAACAGAACAAACAAAAAACCCAAAGCAAACCAACAACAACAACAACAACAAAATCTCATTGGCTAACCAAGCTGGACTTGGGTGAGAGGTGGTTTTGGCACGGAGAAATGACACCGTGCTGACTATGGCTTCCCAATGTGTTCACACACACGTGCACCTCTACACTTTTACGTGCACAAGCATTAACTTCTGTATGATTGAAGTGGCGTAGGAAACCTTGTCTGCCCCAGGAGAGGTGGCTTGTTCTTCTTCTGATCTATCCATCATCTCCACATGCTGCGCTGGGAGATGAGTTCCAGAAGGCCTGGATCTTTGAGTCTGAGGTACAGCTCTCCAAGCCCCAGTGTCTGGTTGTAGGGAGCTGGAAGAGGTAGCACCGTCCTTTAGGCAGGTCCATTCCAGCGGAGGCCAACCGTTGCGTCCAAGCAAAAAGCAGCAAAGGGCAGCACAGTCTGCACCCTGGATGGGATCAGTGCTCACATCACACAGTCGGTACAGCACTTCCAAGAGCAGCCTCTGGGTACCCAGTAGCATCAGGCATGCACCACTCTGGACTGGGTATTGCTGAGAAGACAAGCTGATTGAACTTCCCCTTTCTAAGTCTGCTCCATGCTGTGTTATCATGGCAGCCACTCTTAAACAGCATGCTGTTGTTTGGATCAAGAGTGTTCCCCAAAGGCCCATGGGCTTGGTCCTTAGCCTGTGGCACCATTGAAAGGGGTTTAAGAGGTGGAGCCTAGCACAATGAAGTCAGGTAACTGAAAGTCATCTTAGTTTTTCCAGGGAAGATGTTAACAAACGTCTGTTTTCCCCAGATAAGGAACCTAAGACAGACAAAAATAACCTTTCATCCAAAGTCCAGCATGGTGAGCCAATGAGTTTGTCGGGCTTACTGACAGAGCATCTGTGAAGGGTTACTTACAGGAGCATGAACAAACCCCAGACAGCTGCATTTCACTGTGAGACCCCATCCTATCTCAGGTGACGACTTCACGGAAGCTGCTTCACTGGACCTTTCACTCCTATATTCTCTAGCATCTCCCAAGCTCACATGGACCTGGAAGATGGGAGGACTAAGTGATGGCTGCCATCCTAGGTGAGGGTCCTGAGAGCCTCCCTTCCCTTCTTTTAGGGAGCCAACAGCTCCATCACTATGGATCTGGCTACGCTGAACGAATGGCTTAGTTACCATGGCTCCTGGGTAATGACATCTCTACTCCAAGATGGCGACTGATGAGACGATCGTATTACCCCAGAGACCCTGACTCTGCTTTGCTTCTTGGCTGCTGTGAAGAGAACAACTTCTTTTTCTACACACTCTTGCCTTGAAGGACATGGCGTCATCACAGGTCTCAATCCGAGGGACCCTGGATTGAAACTTCTCCTCTTTATGAGTTGATTCTCTCAGCTGTTTTGTGACAGTGATGCAAGATGACCAGCACATAACTCTGAGGCAGGAGCATTTTGGATAAGACAACCGAGGCCCAGAGAAGTAAAGTGACTACCTGAGGGTACCAGAGCCTGTACCTGTCTTGGAATTGATCCCAAACACTCCTTCTTAACCACAGGGCCATCCTGGTTCCTTATCCTCACAAGACCAACAGATTGGAGGCCTGGAGAGGAGGAAGCTAGCCACAGGGTGGGAGATAGGCCAGAGGCTGCATTTGCTTTCTGAAGTTGAAAATTCCAGAAGGTTAGGGTTTGGAGCCCAGTAGAGCCAAACTCTGGAGTCTAGGAAATGGTAATAGGGTTTAGAAAATTCTGGGCAGCAGGCCATATTGGCAGCAGGGACCTGGCCACGTACAAGCAGGTGAGAGACAGATGACCAGGTCCAAGAAGTTTCAGCAGCCAAAGGTCCTGTGGGGGCTGGGGGTCAGCATAGCATTACTCTTGGATGATTGATCCACAGGGAACACAAGTTTCATGGACTAGGGACCTATTTCTGCAATCTGAATCAAATAGATTACAGAAGGACTACTGGACGGTTATGCTGGTCAAATGCTTGCTTGTCATTCTGAGTTTGATGCCCAGAATCCACATAAAAGAACTAAGCAGTGTGGTGTGCTCCTATAACCCCAGCACTGGGAGAGAGACAGGGAGAGCACAGGCTAGCCAACATGGAGAGCTCCAAGTTCAACAAGAGACCTTATCTCAGAAAATAAAGTGGAGAGTGATCTAGGTTGACATCTGATATCAACACACACACATGCACAAGATGTGTATAGCTGCATACACATTCATGTAATGTTACCCAAACCTCCAAAAGAATCAAAATCACATCTAGAGAGAATGGTGAGATGCCCAGGTCACTGAATACACTAGGGCATGCCTCCTGCCAACTCCACACAGACCTCAGCTCCACTGTGGTAGGCTCTAGTTCTTGTGTTCCATGTTTCCTCCAAACAGAACAAAGCTCCAGCAAGTACAGAGCACCGAAGCTGTTCAATAAACAAGCTACTTGGCCCAGAGGCATCCTCACAGATGTCACCTGACCCATTGGCCTATTGGCATAAGATCCCCAGAGCCAGGTCGAAATCCCCAAGACAGCATAATGGAACTAATCAGATTCTCAAGGGCCAGAGGTTGTCCTCAGGGTAGAATCCCAACATAGCCATTTACTACTACCCAGAACAAGCTACATAGCTGGACACCTTCCATCTGAGAGAGCCAGGACAAGCTGCAGGACTCTGAGGAACCTGCCCCATCTGCCAAGGGAGTAAATGAAGGACACCATGAAGTCCTCCTGAGGGACTTTATAACCAGAGCCTCTGAGGAGCAGATTTACTTGAGACCTTTAGAATGGCTTTCAGTGTGCTGGGCCCTCTCATACCCAGCCCCTGAGGAGCTGGAAAGGTGAACGTTCCTTGCTCCTGGAGGCTCAGCATCCCTATCTGTGGTCTAACCTATCTTTCCTCTGCTTCAACACTGGTTCCGAGTTCCATGACTCCGGCACATATCTTCCCACACTGTTCCCTCAGCCTAGCAGGACCTTCTTCCTTCTGTGCCTCTATCTCTATAGCTCACTCTTCAAGCCAGGACCTGGTGTTAGCGTGACCTCTTGACACTCCCATCTACCTGAGCTTTAATCTGGACAAAGCCAAGAGATGGTACAGGGGCAGGAGAGGTCATGTGCATATTAATGTGTCTGTGCACTATGCATGCATGGGTCTGTATGTAGGTGTGCAGATAGGCACTGGGGCCTGGGGCCCAGGGATGCTGCTTAGACTGCAGCCATTTGACCTTTGGCTTGGGCCCTCCATGACTTCCCCGTTCTGTGGGCTTCCTTCCTTCCTCCTTTAGGCTCTCTCACCTGGCAGGACTGGTTTTATCTTGGCCAGGAGGCTTTAACAAGATCAGGATCTGAGCCCAGCTGGGGCTTAGAATGAGGCTGTCTAGCTGTTCTCTGGAGTGTGTGTGTGTGTGTGTGTGTGTATGTCCTCATGAAGAGGAGCAAGGAGTCAGAGGTCAAACTTTGCTGTTGTTTCTCAGGACAGTCTCTCTCTCTCTCTCTCTCTCTCTCTCTCTCTCTCTCTCTCTCTCTCTCTCTCTCTCTCTCTCTCTTAGTAAAACAAGGTCTCTCACTGACCTGAAACTCCCCAGCTTGGAGAGGTTGGCTGGCCAGTGAGAGCCCCAGAAATCCACCAGCTTCCATCTTTCCTCACTAGGCATCTAGGCACACAAATGTGCACTACATATCTGTCAGTTTATCCTTTTAATCATGAGTCTGGGGCCTGAACTCAGGTTCTTTTGCTTACACGACAATCACTCTCCTGACTGATCTGTGTCTCTAGCACCGTCTCCAGATCTCTTGCCCTTCCTGCTTCCCTCCTTCTATTCTGGGCATGGCTGGCCTCCCCTAGGTGTGACCTGGGCCTCTCACCCTATCTCATGCCACCAAGTAGATGGGGAAGGTTGTCTTGAGGGCCTTGGTCCTGATGACAGGGTCACTTGAGGGGGCAGGTCTTTCTAAGTCTACAGAATGAGCCAAGGAAGGATGGAGGATGTTTGGACACCCGTATGCCAGGTAGGCATGATTCCCAGTCCCTTACCACTGCACACTCTGGTTTCTTGATGTAGCAAGAGGTCAATCAACCTCCCAGGTGGTCCTAGCAGTCCCTGATACCTGATGCAGTGCACACACACCCAGGGCTATGGGTATCTGAAACTATATCCACGCCAGGAAAGGATTCAGTGCTCTGATTTGAACCTGAAGTATCCCCCACAGGTTTGTGTGTTTGAATACTTGGCCCTTAGATGGCGGCACTGCTTGAGAAGGATGTCGAGCCATTCAGAGGTGGAGCCTGGCTGGAGGAAGTGGGCTGCTGGAAGAAGGCCTTGAGAGCTTAGAACCTGGCTTACTTCCTGTCCTCTCTCTGCTTCCTGACTGCAGGTATAAGGTGAGCAGCTTTCCCAAGCTCCTACTGCCGCACCCTCCCCACCACAATGGACAGTGACTTCGAACCACGAACCAAATGCAACCCTCCTCTCTTTCAGCTGCTTGTCAGGTGTTTGGTCACAGCAGCGAGAGAGTGACTAGTAAGGTCTGAGCCACATGCTGTTGTCATGAACCTTCATCTTGCTCTCAGGGCCATGTGGTCCCTGAGAGCTCTGGTCACCAGGCAATTGCTCAGGAGCTGCCTGGCTAGAAGTTTGGTTGAGCATATTTGGCAACAAAATCACACTTATCCACATTTCCTCCAGGCATAACTGTGTCCCTCAGAAGTTCACCTCACTTTTAAGGTCACTTGAGTCTTCAGTCATACAGGGGAGCCCTTTCGAACACTGGTGGCCAATGAATTTGAGGCACCATGCCAGAACCACAGAGAAGTCAAACTACATTCTCAACATGCAGGCCTGTACAGGTGAATCTTTCCCCAAACTCGAGTTTCTCACCAAGTGCTTCTGGGAACTTCACTTGAGGTCTCTGCAGGAGAAGTAGTCGGTCTTCACGGCTGCTCAGCTTGCCAGTGCCATCTCTTTCTTGAGACAAAATCTCTCCTTTACCTGTGAAATCTTTTAACCCTCTAAAGCTTAGTTTCTTCTGGGCCCTACAAGTAGTCTCTCTCTCTCCCTCCCTCCCTCTCTCCCTCCCTCCCCCTCCCTCCCTCCCTCTCTCTCTCTCTCTCTCTCCTTCTCCTTCTTCTTCCCCCCTCCTGCATTCATGTTCACCCACACATGTACAAATATGAACACACACAGTTCAACAACAGCCTAATGATCACCACCTCCCACTTCCATTCCGCAGCATCTATGCTCAGAGGCTTAGAATCTGGTACAAAGTGAACAAGACCCAAAGCCCAGGCTCTGGGCCAGGCCCTGGGGCTAGTTCTCAGTAAATATTGATTTTCTGCCTTTCATATTTGTGCAGAGCCTCCCTGAGCTGGCAGGTAAGCAGATGCCTGTCCAAAGATGACCCCCATAAGGAGAAATGACTGCAGCATCAGATCCATCAGGATTCCCAGAAATGTCCCTACCTATCTGCCCACCAGGGTTAGAGATGTGTGTGTGTGTGTCCCAAGGTGACATCCATCAGCTGCTAATGTGCCAGCCTCCACCTGCAGAACCTATTGTGTGGTGATCTCTGGTGACACAAGCTGACATTCCAGACAATGCCTCCCAGGTAATTTGCCTGGAGGCTTCAACAGAAGCAAAAGGAGAAACAAACTCCTGGTGTCTTCAGAAAGCTGAGGAGTGGAACAGGGCACAAACTGGCTGAACTCATCTGCTTTGGGGAGCAAGGATTTGAAGACCCGGGAAGGGTTTTCTGTATGCCAGGCAGCATTCTACCAGCTGAGTTACATTGTGACCCCTGACACACAGTTTCACAGTTTCAAGAGTCTCTTACTTATGGCCAGCCCCTAATTCTCAGGGGGATCCCTTGTGTGTGTATGTGTGTGTGTGTGTGTGTGTGTGTGTGTGTGTTGACTGGCCAAGATCTGGGAGCTTTCCTGTTTCTGCCTCCTATATACCAGTAGGAATGCTGTGACCTGCATTAACTGTCTAGCTTTTGTGTGAGTTTTGCAGATTAGAGCCCAGGCAGGTAGGTTTGCAAGCAGGTCCTTTACCTACCAAGCCATCTCCTTGGCTGCGTTCCCCTGACTGGGTTATTTCAGCTACACATATGTCTTAGTTCGGCATCTATTACCATAGCAAAGCACCAACAAAAAGCACCTTAGACAGAAAGGGGTTTGTTGTGTTTATGTATCATGGGTCACAAACCAATGAGGGAAGCTAAGACAGGAACTCAAGGCAGGAACCTGGTAGCAGGAACTGAAGCAGAAACCATGGAGAAGTAATGCTTACTGGCTTGATTTCTATGACTTGCTCAGCCTGCCTTCTTCTACCAGGACTACCTGCCTAGGGGTGGTACTGCCCACAGTGGGCTGGGTCCTCTCACATCAATCATTAGCCAAGAAAATGCCCGACAGATTTGTCCACAAGCTAGTCTGATGAAGGCATTTTGTTACTTGAGTTAGCCTCTTCCTAGATGGCCCTAGCTTGTATCAAATTAACAACAGCAGCAACAACAAAACAAAACACCTAATTAGGACACATACTTAAATATGAGTGCCTTTAAAAAACCTAAGACCTAAGTATATGAGTTCTCAATGTCATTTACAATCTATCCTAATTTCTCCCATTGCCTCAGAGATATTTTCTTATAATCCTTTATGTAAACAAGGACCCAGACAAGGTCTGTACATTGCCATTGGTCGACACTTTATGCAATATCTTTAATCTTTAATAGTGTACCCATACATGTGTGTACAGAGAGAGAGAGAGAGAGAAAGAGAGAGAGGCAGAGAGAGAGAGAGAGACAGAGAGAGAGACAGACAGACAGACAGAGAGACAGAGACAGAGACAGAGAAATTTTGCTCGAGTTGGTGCTGCTAACTTGCTATGTAGTTGAGGATGACCTTGAACTTGTGATCTTCCTGCCTCCATCCCCAGAGGACTTGAGTTACAGGAGTACGCCACTGTGCCCAGTTTACTTGGGATGGATCCCAGACTCTTAAAACCAGGCCATCACTGCAGCTCAACAGCAGGTGTTTTTGTTTTTGTTTTATACGTAGAATGAGTACATTGTAAATGCATCATTAGAAGTCTAACACAGCATAGTACAGTAAATACATGAACTGGTAGCCGCCATCCATTGTCAATAGGGGCTTTATGCACCATGTGTAACCGGATAGACTCTGCTTTTACAGCTGGGAGTGCGGTAGGGTTTCACACTGCCCTCAGCACCCACACGAGTAACGCCTTGTGTAACAGTGCTGTGAGGGCTGTGATGTCACTAAGCAATGGGAGGAGCAGGTCTGTGATCTTTCGGGAACGGAGCTGCCAGCTTCCATTTGCATCTTATCAGCAGGTGCATAACTGCTGATCTCTTCTGAGGTCACATCTAAGCTGTCGGGTACTGAAGATTTGATGGGTGTGATGGGTGTGCTTGAAATGTCTCACTGGCTTTTCCTGTCATGGCTTAGCAGGCATGTATAACACATCTCCTCTCTCTCTCTCTCTCTCTCTCTCTCTCTCTCTCTCTCTCTCCCCCCCCCCCACCTGCCACCCTCTATGTATGTGTACATATGTGCACATGTAAGGCAGAGGTTGAGATTAGGTCTTTGGTGAACTCAGAGCTTACTGGTTAGCTAGACTGGCCAGCCAGCTAGCGAGCTATTTGTCTCTGCATCTTATCACTGGGGCTACAGATTGTCTGGCCACACCCAGCTTTAACGTGGGGTGCCAGGAATCTGAACTCAGGTCCTCATGCATGTGTGGTTGACACTTTACCTACTGAACTGTCTCCCTAGGCCTGTCTTTTTATGTGTGCCTGTTGATATGTCTGCAGGCTGCAGATGTGTGTGTGTGTGCAATGGGTGCACATGCTACAGGTGTACATGTGTCTATGGGTGCACATGCATGTGTGCTGTGTGTACATGTGTGTGGAGGCTCAAGGACGATCTTGGATGCCACGCTTCATGGCTGTTCGCCTTGAGGGGGTCTCTCGATGACCTGGAACTCACTGGTTAGGCTGGCTGGCTATGAACCCCAAGATCCTCCAGCTTCTGCCTCCCCAGTTCTGGGATAACAGGGGTGGACCACCATACCTGGCTTTTTTTCTGGGGATTCTGGGAATTGAACTCAAATCCTCATTTTTATGCAACAAACATTTTACCAACTGAGCCATCATCTCAGCCTGTCTTTCTGTATTTTCCATGTCATTCTTCTTACATCAATTAACTCCCTATATTGGGACGGCACCGCAAAGATGGGGTAAATAACTGATCATTTCTCTTTTAAAATAAACTTTTACAAGTTTTCAGAAGAACACTGGTTCCCTAAAAAATCTCTAGGAATGATAAATACATTTTAAAAAAATATGAGTAAAACAATTTCTAGTTCTGTGTAGCTGTGTGTGTATATGAGTGTAGGGGCCCGCCAAAGCTGGATTCCCCTGAAGCTGGAGTTACAGACAGTTGTGAGTCACACAGATAGGTGCTGGCAATGATCTTGGCTCCTCTGCAGGGCACAAGCATTCTAAGTCTCTAAGCCATCTCGGTAGCCCCCTCATGTTGGATGAAAGTCTACCCAAGGATGTAATTTTGATTCCATTTGCAAAAAAATTATTTTCAAATATGACCACATTCTGAAGTGTGGCTTAGAAGGCCAACGAAATTTTTTCAGGGAACATAGTTCACCAACAGCAGGAAGATGCTGCTGTCTTTAGGGGCATCTAGGAACGACTGTGGCTGAACAGGTACACTTGGAGACTCGCTCCTTGGCCTCATCTGGCACATGGCACCTCATAGCTTATCCCTGGTGGCTCCGGATGACACCGACAGTTGCTTCCGAGGGTGGTTGTGGAGAGCAGACGAGTTCACACAAGTGAGTCCTGGGTCTGTGACTGACAGTCATAAGTGTTGCTGCGGGTGTTACATGGATAGCACCTTGCCATCGTCATCTGATAACAGCCCGGAGGTGGCTGTGAGGTGATGAGGTGTTAGCTTGAAGCCCGTGGTGAATAATGTGGGCTCCAACTCCAGAGCCTGCTTCTCTTGGCTCTCTTTATGGAGACTTCCTACTGAGGGAAGAGAGGGATGGGGGTTGGGGGGAGGTGTGGGTGCTGGGGGAGAATGACTTGGTTCCTGTGAGCCTTCTGTACAGGCTGGTGTGATAGTCCAGTGGGTAAGGATACATTCCACCAAGCCTGGGGACCCTGAGTTGGATCCCTGGGACCCACACTGTAGAAGGAGGGAATTGATTCCCAAGAGTTATTCTCTGACTTCTATATGTGTGCGGTGGCATTCATGTGCATGTGACAGTGAGTGCGTGCGCACACACAGATGCACACACGTGTGCACACACACTCACATTCTTTTATGTGTCAGACCCTGAGAAGAAACCTTTATGCACACTACCCCTTTGTGTTCATTGCTGTTTAGGGATCTCTGCGTCTCCATTTCCCTAGTGGGGAAGGTGTGATTGGGCCAGCTGGGAAATGGTCGCCCAGTTTCTAGACACAGACTTGGCTCTCTGCTCTTTACCCCTTCCTTCCCCCAGTTCCTGAAGACTGCAAGAGGGCCCTTGTCCTTCCACCTCTGTCTCCCCTGGTTCAATCTGGTAAACCGAGTGGCCCTGGTAGACAGCTCTTCACTCTGCTCTGACACTATGCCTCCAAGATGAATGTGGACATGCAAAGGGACCACGATGACAGCTGGGACTTATCAAGCCCTGGTACCTAGCACCCTTCTAAGTCCTTTATTTATATCTGCTGCTTATATTCTCCCCAAGAACCTACAAGACATATCTAATAATTAATCTTATCTTTAACTTTTTATATTGAAATAATTTCAAGTCTTAAAGTTTGGCAAAACCAATCTAAAGAATTGTGTATGTGCGTATATGTACATGTGTGTGGTCACATGTATGGAGAGGCCAGAGGTTGATGCTGAGTGTCTTCCTTGACAATTTTCACCTTCTACATGGAGAGTGTCTCTCATTTGATCCCAGGACTTGAACATTGGCCTGGTCTAGCTAGTCAGCTTGCTGTGGGGATCCCATATCTGTGCCTCCCACATGCTGGGTTGCAGGAGACCACCACACAGGCCCAGCTTTTATGTGGGGTCTAGGGATCTGGACTCCAGTCTTCAGGCTT
Organism: Grammomys surdaster; assembly: GCF_004785775.1. NCBI lineage: Eukaryota > Metazoa > Chordata > Mammalia > Rodentia > Muridae > Grammomys > Grammomys surdaster. Next base: position 8,513,638 of record NW_021604653.1, read on the forward strand.
GTGTGGCAAGCATGTGGCTTTGCCCTCTGAGTCATTTCCCCAGATCCCCACCCAGCTTCTTCTGATGAACGTCTTACACACCCATGGCTCAGTCATGTGAACAGAGAGGCCACTGACCTCAGCACAATGTCTTCCGCTGATCCACAGCCTGATTTAGCAAGTTTTGCCACTCACACCTTTATCTGCCCCAGGATCCAATGCAAGGACTCCTCCACACCCCTTGTGCTCAGTGATCCTGCTTGCTGGAGCCTTCTAGAATATCTCACCCTGAACTTGTTCGTCTTCCTCTACCTTGAGAAGTGTGAAGACGTTTCCTAGAAATGTCTCTCCATGTCAGGCTGTCATGTATTACCTCTTGTTTTAATTCAGAGCAGATGTTTTTGATAAGAAGCTTCCAAGGGATTAGCAAGATTGCTCAGTGGTTAAAGACGCTGGTTACCAAGTCTGGCAATCCGAGAGCAATTCCTTGGACCCACACAGCGGAAGGAGAAAAGCGATCCTCCGAGCTTCACATGTGAGCTGAGGTACAGGTGCCCAGCCACATACATGCACACACAGATGAAATAAGTGTAAAAAACAATTTTAAAGACAGCCAATAAGGGAGGCCTTTCCTGCTCCTATCAGGAAGAACTCAAGGTCATTTTACGTCATTGTCAGGGCGAGTGAACCACAGCAGCCCAGAGTAAGAGACCTGGTCAAAATGTAGCCAAGAGCTACCATACCCACACTCCAGGAAAAGGGATAGACAGGTGTGTATTTAATCATCATGTACCTGGGGGAGCAGAGAGTAGGTCCCCAATCTCATAGTTAGTGGTAAGAGGACAGAAGGTTGTGGATGGGGCAGCCAGGATGAAGCCCTGTATAGGACACCAAAGAGGGCTCAGGTGTTGTGTGAATTCTCCCAGGGAAACATGAACGAATACCTATTCACCTGAGATAGGGCACCGATGACAGATCAAAGAAATGACTCCACCTGAGTTGAGCTTAGTGAGCCAGTGAGCTTGGTGTGTCTACTTATGGGGGCATATGTGACTCAAAGGCAGCTGTGCCACAGAACAGGCCACCCAGTGGTTACAGCCATAAAAGCTGCACTCCTGATATCCTCACAACTAGCAGGAGCTGTTGTATTTGTCTGTCTCTGTCTGTCTGTCTGTCTGTCTGTCTGTCTGTCTGTCTATTTATTTTTGTTTGGTTGGCTTGTTTTTTTTTGGTTTTGTTTTTGCTATTTCTTTCTGCTCTATAGCCCTGGGAGGGATCTCAAAAAGCTTTTAAATTTCATGGGCTTCCAGAGCATACACATTTTCTTTATATCCAGAGTCTTGTATGTTTGTTTATCTTTCTGAGTCTTAGGCATTTCCTTCCTCCATCCTGGGGGTAGGGGTAGATGGGAAGACCCTGATGGACATAGGGGTTGTTTTTTTGACTCAGAGGCAGTAGCTACACACCATGTTAAGGCAGGTACGGTAGGCAGGCCAGCAGAGCTTTGGAGTGGGGCTGAGTCAGATGACCGAAGGCCGTAATCTATCCTGGGCTGTACAGCTAAGGCTGATGAGAAGGTGTGTGTGCATGCACAGGTCTTGCTCTGGGACTACAGTGTGGGCAGCCAGGGCCTCGGTAAAAACCGGGTGGCTATGAGCCTTCTGAACTGGGCACTGTTCACTAAGTAATGAGTAATGCTCACAAGGCTGGGGTACAGGTCTAGGTCTGCATAAGCTGTAGCTCTTCTCTAGAAACCCACTAACCCAGGCTGTCATGGAAGAGGGTGGGAAGAAGATGACAGTCTGTATTAGGATAATAAATTTGTTTGTGTGTGTGTGTCTCTGTGTGTGTGTTTATGTGAGTGTATGTCTGTGTGTGTGTGAGTGTGTGTCTGTGTCTGTGTTTCTGTGTGTGTGTGTCTGTGTGTGTGAATGTGTGTCTGTGTCTGTGTGTATGCGTGTGAGTGTGTGTCTGTGTATGTGTGTGTCTACTGGCTGCCCAACAAGCACGGGAAATCCTCCTGCTTCTGCCATCTTGGTACAGGAACTACAAACATGTGTCACCATGTCTGGCTTCTCTGGGGAAGCAAACTCAGGGCCTCCTGCTTGCAATGTAAACCCAAGTCATAACCCCAGGTACAGGTTTCTGATGCAGTTTTCCCATGAACCCTCAGTCCTACCACTCTACCCTCCTGTTTTGTCTTGGAGCTGTGTATCCTGTGCCTGCTCTCCTGCTCAGCCAGCACTATCTTCCTGCCTCCTCCTGCCATCTCCACTTCTCCCTATTGCTTCCCCGGGAGTTGGCATAGAGAACAGTGGATACTGGGTCCATCGCTGCTTTCTGTCGTCCCATGAAAAGCTCCTGCATAGTCCAGACTAGAGACAGCCAGGCAAGACTTTCCTGGGTCCCAGGCCCAGAGACACATCTGTAGGGCTACTCATAAGCTTTCTCTTCCAGAATCCCTGACTTCTTTTAAGCCCTAGGCATCTAGGTGCTGTGCCCTACAGAGGGATGGAGAAGATTCCTTTTTGGCCGGCAATGCCTGGTAGTCAAGGGCAAGGCCTGTAATATGAGACCCATTTTCTGGATGAATAAGCACCTCTCTCTGCTTGCTCAACTCTTCTGGTTGCCAGGGCTAACACGGTGCCATTTTTGGTGGCAGCCTGGGCCCCAGGGTTTTCTGTTCTCGAAATTTCCTCAGCGGGTATCCCATCCCAAGCTTTGCCCTGAATCCCGTGAGAATGAGTTCCATTTAAAACCTTTTTATGTTTTCTCATAGCTGTATACATGTGGTAGTTCCTTTTCTCATTCCTATAACAAAATATCTGACAAATCAAGGTAAGGAAGCACGTAGTAGGGAGCCTGAGCTGGCTATCAAGGTAAGGAAGCACGTAGTGGGGAGCATGCGCTGGCTGGTCGCACTGAGAGAGAGGTGGTGCTGGCAGCCATCTGTCCTTTTTGTGCAGTCCAGGATTCCAGCCCACAGGATGGGGCCACCCACATTTAGAATGGGTCTGCCTTCCTAAATTAACATCTAAATCCTTGCAAGCTCAAGCTCGGTACTGATTAATATGCCGCTTACCTCCAAGCTACCCACCGGTGGAGAATATACACAAAGACAAACACTTCTAAGATCTCTAATGATCTAAACACTTTAACCTGAGAATCAAACCGGCTCATAACTTCCACCTGTATATTCACTATCTACTTGAGCGCCACTTGCCCTGGTATCTTAGACTTCATTATCTTCCTCCTTTGGGACTGAGCTTGTAAGACTTGCTCACTGTCGGGACTTACTGAGGGCTCCCAGACCCCAGTCCAGTACTTAAGTCTGCATCCTGCTCCACTCTGTGCTGCGCAGGATGTGTTGGCCTCATGCTCCTGACTCAGGGCCCTGACAGGAAGGTGTCAGGGATTCATGTAAACTCACAGAGCACCTCTAGGTGTGTCTGTCCCTGTCATACTTGCCTTGGCTTGGAGGAGAACCCCACTAGCTGCTTGGTCAGCTAAAGAAGCACCTCCAAGTTCTGTGCATGGTGTACCTCAAGGATATCATTGCATTGAGTCTTCACGCACTGTCTGTGATTCTTCTTTCCCTAGCTCATCCCAGGTCCCTCTTTTGCTTGTCTTCCTTACTTCCTCCTCATGCCTTTGTGCACTGACCAGTTCCCACTTCACTTTCCCCTCTGGAGGCCCGTGCCCTTCAGCCCTACGCAGGTGGACACGGCTTAGTCCTGGCAGCCAATGGTTCAGACAAGGTTCCCTGGGCAGCTGTGGTCCTACTGATGCCCCTCTGCCACAGGTAGGACACAGAACTCACCATCTTCCCATACCTTCTCACACTGTTCTCCCCCACCTCACTGTATCTCTGTACATATAATCTCCAACTGTTACCACGGGTAGACAGTGCTGCTTTGCAAGCCCATGGGTGGACCTCAGGCTATGGAACAACAGATTACAGAGAGGGCTTCAGGACACAGACTAGCCTCTGCTCAGAATGGCAGGTGTTTTCCCAAGGTCACAGAGCCTCAATGAATTTGGCATATGATCAATGGAAGTCACACATCATTTAGTGACAAGGATACACTCGGGGGGGGGGGGCATCAAAGAACTTTGCTATTGTGCAAACATCAGAGGGTGCTGAAACAAACCTAGGCAGTAGCAGCCCACCACACACCCAGGCCACACAGCACAGACCTTTGATTTTGTTTCCCATAACCCACTTGTGCAGTGTTTAAAAAAAAAAATCCCTTAGCTGCCTCCAGATCAGTCCTCACAGACTCCACTCGCTAACATGATGTGATGATAGTTTCTAACTTTGTATGTATATGTAGTGGGTATGTGAATGTGTATGTGTTTGTGTGTGTGTGTGCAAGCACACATGTGATCGTGTGCAGAGGCCAGAGACTGATGCTAGGTGTCTTACCCGGTCACTTTTCAACTTGCTTTTTTGAGATAGAGTCTCTCAGTGTGCCTGGAGCTTGCTGATTTGGTTAAGGAGCTACAACAAGCTCCAAGAATGCCCCTGTCGCCGTCTCTCCAGTTCTTGGATTACAGATCATTGCCACCATGCCTGGCTTTTTAAATTGGTGCTAGGGATCTGAATTCTGGTTCTCATGCTTGCATGAGACAAGTATGTTACTGACCAAGTCTTCTCTTCAGCCCTGCAGTTTTTCTGTCAACTGTGCAATGAATGAACGTTTTGCTCTGGGTGTGATTGATCATCATATACTGAGACATGGTCCCCGGTCATCAATCATGACTAGGTTCACTGTATCTGAATCAGATCCCATTTGTATTTCTGTTTATATTATTGCCTTCTGTAGAGTTTGAATGTACCCTGAAGTCTCATATATTGTGAATGCTTGGTCCCCAGTTAGTGACTTTGAGGAGGCTTACATGGCATAAATTTGCTGAAGAATGTCACTGGGGGTCACTCCACATTCAGTTCCTCTCTGTTTCATGCGTGTAGGATTCTTAATAGTGATCCTGCTGCTATGCCTGCTCCCTGCTCCCATGCTTCCCTGACATGGAGGATTTTCACCCCTCTAGAACCATAAGCCCAAATAAATGCTTCCTTCTATAAGTTGCCTTGGCCATTCATGGTGTTTTATCATAGCAGCAGAAAAGAAACTAATATACCCCCCATGACACAAATCATTGAATAATTTGTCTCTCTGTTCTTATTCTTGTTTGTTTTTTTGAGGCAGGCTCTCATATAGCCTAGGCTGCAGTTTAGCTATGCAGTCAAGCATGACCTTGAATTTCTGAACTGCATGTTTTTAGTAGTGGGATTACAGGCATGTGCTACCGTGCCCAGATTTATGTGATTCTGGGGTGGAACCCAAAGCCTCATGTATGCTAGGCAACCGACTGAGCTATGTCCCCTGTCCCAGTCCCTTGTTCTTGATCTTCAAGAAAGTGGCTGTGGTGGAATGGGACAAGCCTTGATGGTGAGCAATAACCAACACCAACTTCCCACCGTTTTAGTCCTTTGTCACTTTTAACTTCTTTTCTATATCGTCACTTGATGTGGCTTCTTCCTGCTGCCAGCCAGTCACAAAAGTGGAACCTCACTGATGGATGCAAAATGATAATGTTGTATGAAGACGCTCTATATGTTCAAGGGTTACATGAGGCACTTCCAATGAAGCCTTCAGAGCAGTGTCAACCACAGTAGGTTCTCAGTAAGTGATAGCCATTGCTGTATCTATCATGACTACTTTCTGTAAGTTGGGAAACACAAAACTGTCATTTTGGAGCTCAGAAGTGGTCTAAAACTTCATGTTTCTACACTGTGTTTTTTTCCCATTAGAATTGGTTTGCCATGTTTATTAAATGAATGTATTTCAAAGGGAACAGTATGGTCCCTATAATATATAAAACACTGGATAGCTGTTGTGTGACCCTTCCTGAGGAGGCATGAGCAAACATTCTACTCATCCTAGATAAGACACTGATGACAGACCAAAGCAATACCACCAAAATCCAACTTAGTGACCAGATAAGTTTCCTGAGCTTACTTACAGGAAGGAGTATGGGTGAGGAGTTACTTATAGGAGTTACCTACAGCAAGGATGATTCAAAGGCAGTTGCATCACCAAAAGCAAATTCAGCATGAATAATGACTCACATAAGCTGGAACCAGGAAGCTCTCTGCATCATTTGCACACAGTTTGACAGGTAAAGGATTCTCCATTCCTCAGCTGCTTATTTAACCTTGGGGAAGGAGGAACATGGGAAGTCCGATAGGTTTCAGGGACTTCCTAAGCCTTGGGAGTTGTTTGCTTCCTGAGTTTCAACCAGCCTCCTTTTAGAAACTTTCTAATTCTTAATGAGCTTCCCTCCAGGATGGGCTATTTGAACTCAGGAGAAATTGCTACACAACTGTAGACTTACCATATTTGACAGTTGTAGCTATTACAATCCACTCAGTGTTAAACTTGCTTGTCTCAGTAAGACACAATGCCAGGCTGACCCATTTCATATTCACAGATTTTGAAGGGTATTGAAAGCATGTTAGTCACACTTCTTCCTTTAACAAAACTCTTGTTTTTTTTTAAGACTCTTTTAAAAGACTCTTCAAAATTTTGCATGGAGAAGGGACTGTAGTTCGGTTGGTAGAATGCTCACCTAACATGTACAAAGCCCTGAATACCTGTGAGGTGGAGACAGCAGTATCAGATCATCCACATCAAAATATCTAGACCAGCCTGGGCTAAACAGACTTTAAAAAAAAAAAGAAATTATAACTGGACAGTTGAAGGGAGCAGTCCATCAGTCTGTCAATGTCTCTGGAAACTTCTACTCCCTAGAATTGTTGTTCTTGGGGAAATGTTGATTTTTGAGAGATACTCAGAAAGGTCGCTTTGGAATGTAGCTGTAATGCCTCATGAAAACGTAAGTTTTTGGGTTCCCAGATCCAGACAGATCCACCCTCTTCCTACAGAGCAAGGCAAAGCCATCCATTCTAATCTTATGGCACTTTAGAGGTGGAAAACAAGACTCAGAGGAAGGGTGTTTGTCCAGGATGATTTGGCATGTGGGGTAGGGACTCTAAGCCTGGGTCTTTAACCCTCCCCTGTGTTCATCCTCTCCTATCAGCAGTTTTTGTAAGACTCCTTACTTCTGCTGCATCTGTCCCTCCCCAGGCAGCCCCGGGGGTTCCTGGGCTTCCTGTGAGGATACCCCATCTCAATAGGCATTGCACTTAGTGCTCCATTCCTCCCTCCTCTGCTATGAGGACAGTATCTGGCTTTCATCTGTATTAATGTCTGGCACTGAAAACTATATATACCCAAACAATTCAACAGGGAAGCACATGCTGATCCCATTTTATCTATGTCTCTTTGTATCTGTGTATTTATGTATCTATGTATCTATTTCTACATGTCTGTATGACAGTATGACAGTACGTATACATGCACGCATCTATCTATCTATCTATCTATCTATCTATCTATCTATCTTTATTTATTTATTTATTTTGGTCACCCACAGTTGTAATTATTACTTCAATGGTTTCCACAGCCAGTATCCCAAGTGTGACCGCAGGCTGCCTGCCTTCCAGGAGACATCTATCCAGCCTCCTCCTCTGGGGAACTCCATTCAGGTCTTGGATCTCATAAACTTCTGAAGGCATTTATTTAGACTTCTAGACACCTGGCATTTCCCTCTGAAAATGATTAAGAGCTGTGTCTCGCCCACACCACAACAGGCCAGGCGCTGTGGAGGGTGATTTTGGTGCCTTGAAATTCTGAAATGAATAGAGTCAGCAACAAGTGTTAGCGCTGAGTGATGCAGAGTGGTCCCACAACGTGTAGAGTAGCACTGTGGGGACAGTCTTGTTGGTGTGTTCTGATAAGTGGGCATTGTGCAGTGTATGGCAATACCAGGCCACCTACAGCCTGTCCAGGGAGTCGTCCGGCTCTGGGATGACTTCCTTCAGGCCTTTGACCTTGTGGGTCTCAGAACTACTTGGCCAAGGCAGCTGCTCTCATTGAAGGGGTCCCCAGGCAGGAAATGCCAGTGGTCAAACACACACTGGGAGAATACCTGGCTACCAGTGTTGGAACGTAGGGTCAGTTCAGCCCGTTTTAAAGAAGAAAAATGTTGAGGCCCAGAGATTTTATGGAGTTCACCCAAGGTCACACAGCTAGTAAATGGTACAGTCAAGCTCAGAACCCAGTTTTGTCTGTCTCCAATATTGTGCTCCTGTTTTCAATAGCACCACCTGCCATCTAGTACTCAGGAGGGCAAACAGGGTAGAGTGCAAACCTGCTAGCAGAGGAAGAACTGGGGCTTTGGAAGAGAAGGTGTGTTCCCGAGGACACAGAGCACAAGAGCTGAGGCTTAGCTGGTGCCCATCCCTGGGTCCCAGACTTTGGGCTCCTGACCTTCAGCCCTGCTTAGGCTACACCTCTCTCATACCTACCCTTCAATAGCCACAGGGTGGGATCTCCAGTAACTCCTACCTGACCCGGACTGGAATTTGGCTTTCCTACTCCCACCCAGACCCCTTCATCCTCATCTGGAAAACCTGCACAGCTTGTTGTTCCCATTTGGAGGAACTTTCAGGAAGTCCTTACCCTGTAGGATGCCCTCAGATCTCTACCTTCTTGCTTCCATCCTGGACATGCCAGCCTTCCTATAGCTCTCCAAATAGGAAGCACGTTCTGTCTATGCTGGAGACTTTGTATCTGTGTCCTCTAATGCTATACTTCCGATGTCTGCCTTGCTTTGGATGAGGGTGTACCTCTGTTTGTCTCCTCTGCATTTATTTTTTTGAGACAAAGTCTTATGTATCTCAGACTAGCCTCAAATTCAATACACAATCAAGGTTGGACTTTGAACTTAGATCCTTCTGCCTCTACATCCTCTAGTGTTACTCCACACCTCCCAGCTTATGCAGTGCTAGGAGTCAAACCCTATGTATGTATGTATGTATGTATGTATGTGAAGGAGGTATTCTGCTGACTAAACTATATCCCCAGTCTCCTCTGCACTTTGGGTTTCAAGGAGCAGTGGCTTGGTCCTTGTTAATGCGTAGCCCACCCTTCATCTCACAGCACCTGGCATGGGGTTGGTCATACACTACAATGTCTATTGGCTGCTCTGGCCTGGCATAATGCTGTCATTCAGAACCAGCCGCATCATTCCCTCTTCACCTGAGTCCCCAAAAACAGAACAAATGGGAGGCATGTCCCCTTGAGTGCCAAGGATTGGCTCTGGAGTGTCCTACATTGTTCCTGGAAATTAGCAGCCACAGATACAGGAGAAGCACTTTATCCCATGAGCTGGGGCACTGGCAGGAGAAAAGAAAAAAAGACAGGCAAGATCCCTAGGGGGCCCAGCTCTGAGGCCTTTTTGCTGCCTACGACATACACACTCCATTTAGTTTTCATAGTGGAGGGAGATGTGGAGTCTTTTGAGCATCGATTCCCTTGTGGGTCAGGCTAAGTGTCAGACAATGCAGGGAGAAACAGCGCACAGAGAGTCTTGGCCCCGCTGTCAGTCTCACCCAGATTAACAACTTCATCAGAGCCTTTGTTGATATTGACATTTGGTTGCTAGGTAACATGTTTACTGCCCAATGAATAGGACTTGAAGGCCAAGGAGGGCACAGTCAACAGATTGGCAAATAGAGAAAACGTGCCATGACTTGATATGCCCATAGTGGTACCCAGGCATAGTTTAGGGACCAGGCCCCTTCAGGGATCTCTGAAGACTCATAGGGGCCTCATGTCAAGGTGGAGGAAAGACAAGGCAACACCAAAGCTGCTGAACTCTTGGCAGGAGTATTCGGGTGCAACAGTACTGTAATGTAAGGGATCCCACAACACTCAGACTCCAAAAAGGACTGACTGAACCCTCAACATGCTAACCTATAGTGTCCTCAGGGGCATGGAGTCCGTGGCACCCTCCCTGACAACATCACTGATATATTCAAAGGAAAGGGAAGGCTAGCTATGTGTGGGCACTATCCCAGGTCAGCCACTGTTGAGCCCCTGTCTCTCTCTCTCTCTCTCTCTCTCTCTCTCTCTCTCTCTCTCTCACACACACACACACACACACACACACACACACACACACGAATCTCATAACTAAATTTGCAGTTTTATGTTGGGCTGCTTTTACTGTCCATGTCAGGTGCCATCCTCCCTATGGGGTCTTTTGCTACTGTTTTGTTTTTGTTGCTGTTTGAGTTTTTGTTTTGTTTATTTGTTTTTGAGACAGTGTCTCCCATGGGCCTGAAACCTGGCAATATTGCTTGACTGGCTGTTCAGCGACACCTGGGGATCTGTCTCTCTCTGCCCCGTTCAGTGACTCCTGGGGATCTGTCTCTCTCTGCCTTGGGGGTTCTAGGATTAGCATGTGCACTATGCCCATTTTTTTGTTTATTTGGTTTGCTCTCATTTATCAGGTGATTGGAATTGGACTTAGCTCCTTACACATGCTAGGCAGGTGCTTTGCTGCTGTGCTACCCCCTCAGCCCTATACATAGCTTCTTCACACAGGTCCTAGGGAATTGAATTCAGATCTGCACATTTGCTTTACCAACTGAGCCATCTCTGGAGCCCTGTGTACTTGATAGACACCACCCACGGAGATCTGGGGCCACCTGTGATGTGCAGGTGACAAGCCCCGCTCATTAGGCCTCTTTAGGGCACTCCTTCAGGGCTGGGCTGTGGGGGTACTCTCACCTTTAGGACACTCCTTCAGGGCTGGGCTGTGGGGGTGCTCTCAGCTTCGGTTAGTGTTTGTCTAGATCACAAACTGTCTAGTTTGGTGAATGTAGGATGACCACCTGGAGGGCTCTCTGCTTGAAACACGTGAACTAATTGTAAGCTCTCTGAGATATTACCTTCCTCCTTGCTGAACCAGTGGACCCACACTTCTGAGCCTTCAAACCTTGCTAGACTGACCATAGAGGCAACCATCTGTAACATTCCTAAATCCTGTTCTCTGGGATGAACCCTTCTAGCAAACTCAGAGGGCTAAGTGTTCCGAGTAACTGACACTTACGTGCAACAAATGAGGTAGCCTATAAAGCCGGAAGGTTTCCTTGTTCCCCATGTAAAGATAACCAGACTGAGTCTATTAATGGAAATGTCATTGTAATAGCAATTCTTGAACCAAGCAAACAGACGTCATTGCCCAGAGACAGGAAAGCTGTTTGTCCCTAAACTGAACAGGAAAGAGCTATGTTCTTGGTGTGGTTCAGGGAACACAGAACATGCATACTTCCACTCCTCAGTGCCCACCAGTGGCAGACATTGCTAATCAATAACAGTCTTCTTTTCTACTGAATGTGACTTCCCACCCTTATTTTAAATTAAAAATTAAAGCTTTACCACCAGAGTTGGACTTCACACTGTGTTGACTGGTATTTGAGCTTCCCTGACTCACTCTGTTCTGAGGGTCTATGCCCACTACTCTCCTTTCTATTATAATGGTCTCCGTGTCTTTTTCCAGCCTTGATTAGGTCTCAGGTCTCGGCACTGTCTCCCTTCTTCTGAGACATTCCTTTCTTCACCTCATATGGCACACTTTAGTGCAGAAGCTGAGACATTTTTGCTTTCTTTTAGATGACTTATGAGCTTAGCTCTCATATTTACACCTATAGTCTGGTGTGTGTGTGTTTGTGTGTGTGTGTTTTAAATGTTTCTACTCAACACAGTAAATTGTTCACCTGTCTGGGGTAAAAGATGTTACTTTGAAGTTGGATACATTGTTTACTGCTGACTGGGGAGTCATGCTAGTTAGCTCATCCATCCGCTTAAGCACTTGTCATTTTTTTTTCTGAGAAGTTTTAAAACTAGAATCTTTTACTTTGACAATTTGATACGTGTTGACAATGTATCTTGATCATATCTACTCTCCCGGATACCCTGCTATGTCCCTCTGCTTTCTTCTGTCTCCTCCCATCTCCCTCATTTTAAGTCACTGAATCCATTATGCTCTGCCTGCTGGAATGACTGCTGATCTTGTTGACTTGATCTTGTATAGGTCTTGTGCAGGTTACCACAGCTGCAGTGAGTTCATGAGGACCACAGCCATGCCATGTGCAGAAGACAGCAACTGTAACAAGAACTTCGATGAAGCGCTCTTCTTCCTTTCCAGGAATTTCTGTTGTATTATTGTTAACTCCAGACTTTCTACCATTAACCTATAACCCATTAGAACTTGTTTTGGCATAAGGTGTGTTGTGTTTGAGCATGAAATATCTATCTCCCATAGGACCATGTGTTTGAACACTTGGGCCCAGCTTCTGCTAATATTTTAGGAACTTGTGGAAGGTGAGGTAGGGCACTGGGAGTGGGCCTAGAGATTTGTAGCCCCCACCCATGTCTGTCTGGTTTCTGTTTCATGTTCTTGTAAGATGTGAAGAGATGAAGAGTTCTCCTCATTAATTCTGTTACCACAAAACCATGTGTTACCATGCTTTCCCCATCACAATGGAGTGCATCATCTCAAACCATGAGTCAAGCCAAACACTTCCTCTCCAAGTTGCTTCTTGTCATGTCACAGCGATGAGAAATTAGTAAAGAAAATTGGCACCAGGAATGGGGAGATCTCATGATGGGCTAGCTTTGATCGTCAGCTTGATTGAATTCCCCTGGGACTTTGGTGAGGTACACCTTTGGGTGTGTCTGTGAGGGAAAACCTGCCCTGAATACAAGTGCCACTCTTCCATGAACTGATGTCCCACACTGAGTAAAAATGGGAAAACAAGAAAGCCAATGAGTGTCAGAATTCACCTCTTTCGGTTTCCCTTGAGCAGCTGCCTCATTCATGCCCCTGCTACCATGATGGATACTCAGACTACAATGCAAAAGCAAAGCCTTCCTTCCCTCACCTATTTTTTGTCCAGCATTTTGTCACAGCAATTGAAAAAACTAAGCAACACAAAGTATATATAAAGGTGCAGACTTTTTTTTTGTATAGAGATGTTAAATTTCTCTAACACAATTTGTTGAAGGAGAAAAAAATGGACCCTTATTGAATTGCTTCCTTTTGTTTTAGTTCAGGTTCTATTGCTGTGAAGAGATACCGTGACCAAGGCAACTCTTATAAAGGACAACCTTTCTTTGGGGCTGGCTTACATTTCAGAGGTTCAGTCCATTATCATCATGGAGAAAGCATGACAGTATCCAGGCAGACATGGTGCTGGAGAAGGAGCAAAAATTCTACATCTTGATCAGAAGGCAGCCAAGAAAGGGTTAAGTTTTGCAGGCACTCAGGAGGAGGCTGTCTTCCACACTGGGTGGAACTTGAGTGCTGGGAGCCCTCAGAGCCCACCTGACACACTTCCTCCAACAATGCCACACCTCCTAATAGTGCCGCTTCCCATGGGCCAAGCGTATTCAAATTACCACATCTACCAAGCATCAATCCTCACGTTATCCTGCTTTTATTACTTTTCTCATTGCTGTGATGAAATATCTAACAGAAACAGCTTGAAGAAGGACTTATTCCAGCTCATGTCTGAGAGGCTATAATCCATCATATCCGGAAAGCATGGTAAAGTTTTTAGTGATTGTTAATTGTGGCTAAGACTCTTTACATATGGGGGTCCAGGATGCTGAGAGAAGTTTAGGTCAGAAGTGGGCCAGGCTATAATTCATTTCCTTTCCAGCAGTCTGACTCCACCTCTCCAAACAGCTGGAGACCAGGTACTCATGGGAGAAACTTCCTAGTCAAACCGAGACAAATAGCAATCCTTGCTATTGGTTTCTGGCTTTTTGCTGAAAAAAAGCGCACCATCTAGATTCTTGTAGTGTTCCAGTGAGCCTTGAAATCAGGAGAGGCAAGTCCTTTAACTTTGTTCATTAACTGCTTTGCTACAGGTATCATCTCACCATGACATGTTTGTGCTGTATGTGTATGTTGTACACATGTAAATATGAGTGCATGTGCATGTAGTTTTGTGTGAGCATGCTTGTGGGGGTCAGGGAACATTCTTCAGGACACAGTCCATCTTTTTGAGACAGGTCCTCCTGCTGACCTGAAACTCACTGAGCAACAAGGCTGGCTGACAGTGAGTCCCAGGAATCCACCTCTCTCCACCTTATGGGGATTGCAAGTGTGCCCTGCCATGTTCAGCTTTTTATTTTTAAGGTGAGTTCGGGATTTGCAGGACAAATGCTTTGCCCACTAAGCTCCCTTTCCAGCTCTCTCAGTTTATTTGTTCTTTTCTAACTCCTGTGTGTTTTCTGTGTTTAAAAACAAAAACAAACAAAAAACCAAAAAACCAAAAACCTGAGAGGGCTTTAGTTTGGGTTGTGTTGACTCTAGAGATGAATAGGAAGAAAACCAATATCTTAAAAACTTGGAGATTTTAATCAACTCTTTACATTAAAAAAAATTATTTTACGGTTGTTTTGCTTGCATATGTCTGTGTCACATGCATGCAGTTCCTGAGGAGGACAGAAGGGGGCATCAGATCTCCTGAAACTGGAGTTGCAGATGGTTGTGAGCTACCGCCTAGGAGCTGAGAACTGAAGCTGGAAGAGTCAGTGCTCCTAACCACTGTTCTGTCTCTCCAGCCACTCAGCTCTTTATTTCTGGTCCTTGTCTCCAAGACAGCCTTTGAAAAGATTAATTGCTCTAGCTTGGCTCATGTACTGGGCTTCAGTCCCAGTCTGTAGCATGACTGGAAGATTGTGGGACCTCTATGAGGAGAGTTGGGTCATGGAGAGTGGCCCTTGGAAGGGCACTGGGGAGTGGTGTGTCTTTTGTCCTTTAGCTTCCCCACACCACGAGATAGATGTTTAGCTTGCTTTGCTGAGTGTTCCCACTGTGACCAAGGTTCCCACCATGGGCCTTGCCACAGGCCCAAAACAGCAGGATCAAATTACCATGGGCTGAAGCCTTGTAAAGAACATGCCAACATAAAACATTCTTCCTTATAAGTTGATTTTTCTCAGGGTTTTGTCACAGTGACAGAAAGCTGACTATCACATTGTGTGGGTCAGAGTGCTCTGGAGGAACAGAACCAGCAGGCTGGATATCTATTACAAAGAGCTGGACAGTCCTCCATGGCCATCTGCATACTGGAGAAGCTAAGACTCTACCAAGCTTCAAACCTCAGCAGTCCTTATGTGATGCCGAAGGCCGGGAGAGGCTTCCAGAGATCCACTGGTGTTCTATTCACACTGGAAGTCAGAGAGGCTGAGGTTTAATGTCAGTGCAGGATGCAGGTATCTATAGCAGGCATGATGATGACAGTACAGACACACGCACTAGCAAGAAGCAAAGGCAGGCAAGCATCATTGTTCTTCCTTTGAGCTTCTATTGGGAAGCTGCTCAGAAGTGCCACCTATTCTTTGGTTTTCTCCCTCAATTAATTCTTCCTGCAAGTGTCCCCAAAGACCCACCCAGAGGCTTGTCTCTTAGTTGATTCCAGAACCAATTAAGTTCACGGTCAAGATTAGCCGTCATACACATCAATATAAAAATGTGCCTTGTCCAACTGAGCCATGGTGAAGTAGGGGAAAGATTAACTGGGCATGTCCACAGTGGGCATTTAGCCACAGTGAAGTATGGAAAAGATTAACCGGGCACGTCCACTGTGGGCGTTTGGTTATAGGTGCGGCTGTGAGTGGCTGACATTACATAATCCTGGTATCTGAAATCCCACCCTTGAGCCTACTTTGGGGTAGGCTGCGAAGAGTGCTTAAAATACCACTGCCAAGGGAGAAGAGTCGTCCAGGAAATCCTTTCTTGGCCTTTCTCAACTGTGCCGATGCCATGCCTGCAAGCGGCCTTGGCAGGCTTCGGAGGAGAGAGCAGATGTTGGTGGGGGTGGGAGCCTGAGCTTCGTGCTTTACAGTTCTGGACTTGGCTCCCAGCTTCGCTTCTACCAGTTGTGTGACCCCAGGCAAGCCACTTAATCTCTCTGAGCCTTGGTTTCCTTAGCTGTGAGGTTGTTTGCAGAAATAAATGTATTGTGAACCTAACCAATGTAAGGCTACAGGAAACAGGAAACATTACAGTTATCACCGTAATTACTGTTGTCTTGGTACTCAGTGGAGAAGAGGAGCTGACACTAGGGAGATGGCTCAGCCCAAAATGATCTCGCCATAAAAGCATAAGAGCCTGAGTTCAGATTCATATCACCCACTTAAAAGCCGTGCGTGAGCAATGCTGGCACATATCTACAATCCTAGCCCTGGAGAGGCAGAGAAATCCGTATCCCTGGAGCCTGCTGGCCAGTCAGCCTCAACCAGTCAGTGAGCTCCAGGTTCAGTGAGAGACTCTGCCTCTAAAACAGATAGATAGACAGACAGAGTGGAGGGCAGATGAGAAGACACTGGGCATTGACCTCTGGCCTCCATGTGCGTGTGCACACACATACATGCACAAGTGTCTGAATCACACACCTATGAGACAGGAGCTTAAGGTTGATGGGCCCAGACTAGACCTGCAATACCAGGCTGTGATGTTGTGTTAGCGTCTTTTCTCATTACTGTGACGGAATGCCTTATAAAGCAATGGGAGAGAGGAAGGCTTTGCTTTGGTTCCTTTTGAAGAAATAGTCTGTAATGGAGGGGAAAGCGCGGCCATAGGAGCTCGAGACAGCTGCTCACATGGCATCCACAGTCAAGAAGCGTAGATGGAGGCTAGAACTTGGGTCACTTTTTTATGCAGTTTAGGGCTCCCAACCAAGGGATGGTACTGCCTACTGTAGAGTGAGTCTTCCACCTCAACCTAGAAATTCTATTGCAGACAGGCCTAGGGTCTTGTCTCATAGATGGTTCTAGATCCTGTCAAGTAGACAGTATTTACCATCACAGGAAGCCTCAGAGCAGTAGGAGAAGCCTGGGAGAATCAATGGACTTAGTTCAAGGTCACTTGAAGAAAGAAGGGGATTATAGAAACTAGAAAAGCCGGAGTGCTTGTCCACAGAGCGTCTACTGGGTCTCTCCTGGAATCCCACAATACTGGAGGGTAGGCATGATCTGTGGTGTTCTCATAGGAGGATGCTTCAGGGCCAAAGAGGAAGGAGCCAGGCTATGTTCCTGGGAACAGTTTAGAGCAGGAACCATGCAGAGAGGATGGATGACTATCCTTACAAAGGGTGATCAATCCACCCTAGAGATAAGATGGGGAGGCCTTCCAGGCAGCAGGACCAATGTGGGTAGGCCTGGGATCCCGTAGAAATACAGGTGGTCTTGAGATCAGCCATTGGTATGTAAACTTCAGTGCACGGTTAACAGAAGGCTCTCTGCGTGGGTTGCAGAGAGGGGTCCAGATACCAGAGGAGGTGCCTGATTCCCTAAAAGAGAGAAAATCATCAAAGACACCTTCATTGTAGGGCTTTAATTTTGTGAGGTGTATGTGTGTGTGCCCATGTATATTGTAGAGGCAAGAGGAGGAGAATGTCCTGTTTGCCCCAGCATTCTCTACGTTATTCACATGAGACAGTGTCCCACAGTAAGCCTGGAACTCATGGGTCTTTTTGTTTGTTTGCTTACTTGTTTTGATTTTTGCTTCATTTCAGTTTTGAGAAGTCTGGCTTGGCTATCAGCAAGCACCCACCAACCTCCTACCTCAGCACCCCTAGCTCCAGTGCAGGGGTTAAAAGCACATATAGCCACACCCAGGCTCTACATGGGTACTAGGAATCAAAACTCGAGGGTTTGTGCTTGCACACAGGAAGTGCTCTTATCCACTGAGCTGTCTCCCCAATTCCTCATTGTAGGGATTGGCAGGGTTCTACAAGCACACCCAAATTCACTTGGTCTGGAAAGGGAGGCTGGAGGGGATAGCCTAACAGAGGAGATCCTGGAGGCCAGATGCTCAGATCTCCAGCCCAGCATCTTCATGATGCTGGATTCTGGATCAATTATCCCTCTGCAGTAAAAGAATTTCATGGATATATCCTCACAGCCTTCCCTGTTAGATGATGCCACAGCCTCCTTCGAGGGTCCTTATGGCTCTTTTTTGCAGATCTAGGCAGTGGTGTCTAAGGAAGCTCTTAAGATACTTTCAGCAGGAAGGCACCTGGTGGCTCCACCCACCCCTGACATGACAGCAATGGCTGAGAGTGAGGCCTTGTAGGATCCAGGCTTCCCCAACTACTCCATTAACATTCCCCCTAGGATGCCTTGCCAGACAGGGAGAAGGCAGGCGGCAGGTGGAGCACTGAGAGGCCGAGTAAGCTGCTTAAGGTCACCCAGCAAAGCAGCAGCAAGCTGGACCCGGCCCCAAACCTCCAGATGTCCAGTCTGATGCCCTGCCCACTGGACCATGAGTCCTTTAATGAGGCCACCTCCACAGGGCTGCAGGCTGGCCCACCGCCCGGGGCCGGTGACTTGCCAGGCATCCCAATCAGCCACACTGCAAAGGCCCTGCCCTCAATGGCCAGGCACAGAGACCAGGCATGAGCTTGCCTGCCAAGCTTGGTGCTTCTGCAAAGTGGCCTGTTGGTCTGAGCATGCCCAGCCCTCTGGCCAAGACCCCTGAGGAAGCGGCCTCTGTGTGCTCTTTCAGGGCTTAGAGATGTTGCAGGCTGCATTACACACAGGCTCATTCTGATGACTGGCCTTGTCATCCCAGCATCCCTGAACTAGGGACTATGCTGTCAGTGTCTATGGTCACCACTCTCATCCTAAAGACCATCACTTGGGGTTGTGAGAGACCCTGGACTCAGAACTTTGTATTCACAATGGGTCTGGGTGACACAGGAATGCTGACAAACTCAAATGGGGTTCCCTGGTTCCTTGGCTAGCCGTCCTGCCTTCTCCTAAAGGTCTCAAATTTATCCCCATTCCAGTGGCTTTGGTAAACTACCCTCTACTGATTGCCCAGGATCTGTGGACACTAACAGAGCTCCTGGAGACCTTGTGTGTTAGGGAAGAGACCTGTTCTGGGTTTCAGGCATGATGCTTAGGGCAAAGACAGCCGACCTGAGCAGGCAGAAAGGTGCAGAGCCTCGGCCTGGGACCACTGGGTGGCGCACTTTGCGGAGTGAGAGACTGCCACCAACTGCTGGGGAAGGAGGAAAGACCAGCCTGTTGGCCCTTCCCAGCTTGCCACCCCATCCAGCATTTCTGGTGTCAAGTTGCAGGTTGTGTATAGGAATTAGATGTAGACACTTGGCATGAAGTCCCTGGACGCTCCTTTCTCCAATTCCAGGCTCCTGGGGACAACCTTGGAGGTGGAGCCAAGGGCTGAGACTTGGAGACAGCAGAAGCATTGCCTGCTACCTCCACCTGCCACCTGCCCCTGGTAGCTGACAGTCAGCTCCAGAGAGGAGAGCTGCGGATGCCATCCTCCTATCCCAAGACTTAACCCCCCTCCCCTCGTTTGTCTCTTGGTTTCATTCTCTGTCCTCCCATAGCCCAGCACACACCTCAGAGACTCAATTCACTGATTCCTGTAACTCCTCCCCCACCCTAGCATACTCTTCCAGGGCTCGTCCAGGATTGTTCCCTCAAGTCAACCTTTTGGGGGATGGAAGTGGGTGTGGTCACCCAGAGTAGGAGTGAGGGAGAGGAGTATATACTAAATAGCACACACCCACCACAACTACAATCTTCCCCCGCAACACCCCGCATTGTGCTCCACAAGCCGGAGACACACAACCAGCCAGCATCTGTGTAGAATAATAAAACCGGGTGTGGACGTGTCGTTCTCACAGGACATTTGGCTGAGCCCGGGCAACGCGAAAGCATGCATAGTTAACACTCCTGACTGTGTGAAGCCCATTGTGGCGGGCACCGGCTCTGCAAGGGACCCAGGGCCCGGGGCTTGGCAAGGGCCCGAGACATTTCTTGGAATGGTTTCTTGTTCATCACTGACACTCGTAATGAGAAATTTATACACCATCCTAGGCGGATAAATTAATTTCGAACACTTTAGACTTGGGAAGACAATGGTTCCTGGCAGGACTCCTCTTTATCACCCATTTTATTAAAACACACACACACACACACACACACACACACACACACACACACACGGAAAAAAAAGACAGAAAAGAGGGGAAAGAAAGAAAGAAAAGGAGGGGAAACCTCTCAGGACATTCCAAACAAAACCCCATGTGCCTGCCTGGCTCTAGAGTTTATGGTGCACGGCCGGGGAAGAACTTTCATGGGCCCCATGAGTGCTGAGGGTCCTGGGGGTCACTCGGAAGCTTCATTAAAGGGTGTGCAGTTCCTCAAGGCTGTCCTCTCATCCCTGGGGGAGCACAGCTTCCGCTAGCCCCTGGCTCCATTTGAGGTTGGCATTCTGGCCAAGGAGTGGGGTTTCCCAGGCTGCGTTTGTGAAAGGTAATTAAATTGTGATAATGTTTCCATTCAGACCCCAGGCTTGGGTGAAGCCCTGGGATTCATCAGACAGACATGCTCCTGCTGCCCACTGAACACATAGGCCAGCTTTGCAAGTGTACTGGCCAGGACCCATGAGTATCCTGAGCTTACCAGACAACCAGGCATGGGTCTGCAGAGATGGCACAGGAGGTATTAGCACCATGAGCTCCTGTTTCTCAGGAAGACTCAGCTGGACTACCTTGCCAGAAGTCCAGTGGTTAGTGTAGAGGAGCCAGAGACATGTTTAAGAGGGATGGTCATCTGCAGATAGGCACGACCTGGGTTTTATCTTCTAGGATACTGAGAGGGAGAAAGAAATAACAGGTTAGCTCTTCAGCTCAGGAAGGGCATACTGTCTTGGCAGAACTCTGCCTTTAGGCCAGGAGTCTCCACTGTTCAGAAAAGCATCCAGGGTGCAGTGAGTTGACTGAGAGGAAATGGAGTTTGATGATGTATCTGATTATGTGAATTCAATCCTCAGGGTCCACATGGTGAGGAAGAGAACAGACACCTGCAAGCCATGCCCACACAACACACACGCACATGCACACGCACATGCACACACACACACACTTAATTAAAATGTAATAAAAATATAAATGAAACTCATCCAGAAAAGTCTGTCCCAAGGTACAGCTTCTGACTGTGGCAGCCCCAACTCTTCTTGGCCCCTGGCCCCTACAACCTCATTCACCTAGCGGACGTCCCAGTCTTTGGCAGGCTATAAATCACATAGGAAATGCTTCATACTTTGGAGTAAAGGGAAGGCATTCAGGACTCTGGAGAGGTCATAGCAATATCACACGATGAAAATGAGCAGTAGCATAATAGATTATGGATTTACACAAGATGCTACAAACAATCTTTTATGTAATTTCTTTTCACATTTATGTGTTTGTGGAAGAGGGTGGGCAGGTGGATGTGTGTGTGCGTGCACGCCACAGAACCCACGTGGCAGCCATCTGCCAATCACAGGGATCTGCCAATCACAGGCATCCATTCATCAGTTTTCTTCCCTCACGTCCTTTTGGGGATCAAATCCAGACTGCCAGACTTGGGAACAAGGGTCTTAACCCACTGGCCCCTCCCAGTGGCCTCTTCTTTAATTTGAAACAGGGGCTCATGTACCCCAAGCTGGCTTTGAACTCGTCAAAGAAGACCTGGAACCTCGGTGCTTGCATAACAGGTGTGTTCTCACTGCATCTGGTTTATGCCATGCTGGGAATTGAACCAGGACTTTCTGCATGCTAGGCAAACACTGTCAGTTGAGCTACAGCCCCAGAACTACAAGCAAAAAAATTATTTTAAGTTGTGAAATGAGAAGCAGCTGCTTCCATGATGAAAGCTTGTTTTTGTGTCAGATGTGATGTTTGAACTGGCTCTGTGTGATTCCAGAACATGTTTGTTTTTTCGTTTTTTTTTTTATTTCGAAATAATTACAGGCTCACATACAGTTGCAAAAACAATACAGTAAGGTCCTTGGTAGCCATCACCCGGCTGTCCTGGTGGTGACAGCTCTGTGGTGAACTTCCAAAAGCTGGGAATTAGTCAATTGTTTTTCTTTTCTTTTTTTACTTATTAATTATTTAACTTAGAGACAGGGTCTTACGTACCTGAGCCTCAGAATCCCTTTGTAGTTTCAAATGACCCTGAACTTCTGATTCTTCTGTCTTCACCTCCTAATACTGGGATATACAAGGCCAAGTATCAAGCCCCAAACCTCAGGCGTGCTAGACAAGCACTCCACAAATAAAGTCCCATCCGCAGCCCAGATGGAGACTTCTCAGTGATGCCTTCAGAGCTGACTCTCCTCATACAGGAGACACAAACTTAAAGCCTCTTCATGGCTGTTGACACTGGAGCTAAAGAAGCCACAGGGGTGCACGAGATGGCTCAGCAGGTAAGAGTGTGTCCTGCACAAGCCCTTGCACAAGCCTGTGCTCAAGGCTGACAACATGAGTTTGATACCAGGGTCCCTCCCACAGGGTAGATGGAGAGAACTGACTCCTGAAGGTAGTCTTCTGGCCTTTACATGCAGGCACATGCACGCACACACACTAATAGTAATTTAAAAAGTTAACTCTTTTTTTAAAAAGCCTACCACGTACTCTTCCTTTCCTTCTCAACAAACAGGAAACTAAAATGTCTTGTTCAATGGTACAAGGCACTGTCGCATCCCAATGGAAAGGTACACTTCCAAAATGACAACACGGCTCTCATTTCCATGGATGGAGGAGTTACCACAAGTAGTGCAGGGCAGCCGTGAGACTCTGTGGCCCACAAGATTGCAGAGGAGCTCCCGCCGTCATTGCCTGCCTACCATGGGGTGGTAACCAGGACACCAACCCTTGAGCCACCCTTTCTGCAGCTGCTAGCCAGTTCTCTTGGCTTCTGGCCCTATTCACTCCGGTGGTGCCCCCTTCAGAAAGCCCTGTCTTGACAGAGGGGCGCTGCTTACTGGCTTGCTCCCCGAGGCTTACTTTCTGACAACATTCTGGACCACCAGCACAGGGGTGGTACTGGTCAATGTAAGTGGACCCTTCCATGATGATCAAGAAGATGCCCCACAAACCAACCTGGTGTGGCATTTTCTCAATTGAAGTTCCCTCTTCCCAAATGACTTTATATCAAGTTGACCTATAAAATTAGCGGTCACCTCCTCCAAGATCTGCCCCCTGGTAACCACCGTCACGCCAAGGACCATAGCACTATGCACTTGCTGCTACAGAAGTGTGGCATCCTGCAGGCAGAGCTATGTCTCACTCTTCTGGGCACACCCAGCTGTCCACCCATGACTGTCAGGCTTACCATCGCTACCCAAGTGGATGCATTCTGTGATCTCCTGCAATGGTTAAGCTTCATCATGAACTGGACTGGATTTGGAAACACAGCACGTGTGTCTTTGAGAGTGTTTCCAGCAAAGTTTAACAGAGGAAAGAGATGCGCTCCCTAACTGCAGGGGGCGTCATCTCATGATGTGGGGTTCTAAACTGCATACAAAGGAGAAGCAAGCGAGCTGAGCACCACACCAGTATTCATCTCCTTCTTCTTCCTGACTGGATTCGGTGTGACCAGTCCCATTCACATGGTTGTCATGTCTTTTCTGCCGTGATGGGCTGTACCTTCAAACTTCAAGCCACAGTGAAACCTTCAGTAAGCTGCTTATGTCTGAGTAAGAGAAAAAATTCAATAGTGTTCATTATTTGTGTGACAGTGTATACTCACACATGCCACAGTCAGAGAAGAACTCACTAGAGTCAGTTTGTCACCTGCCACCACGTGGGTCCTGGAGATGGGACTCAGGCTTTCAACCTTGGCAGGAGGTGCCTTTACCCTCTAAGCCATCTCACCCACCCTCATGAGATACATTGTCATTATAGCAATGAGAAATGTAGCTGATACACACTGCCCACCCAGCCCTCTTTGCTTCTTTGGAGAGCTGGGCAAGGTGCCCTTCATGTCTAGAAGCGAACAGACACTCTGCAAGCACAAGCCATGCGACAGCGACCCTGAAATTCTCTGTGAAGTGGGATAATGATGACCCGCCCCTTAGAGGGTCTAGAAGGATTAAATTAGGGACTACATGCTGAGCTTTCAACAGTGTCTTGCAGTTAAGAAACATTTTTGCTGTGTTCTTACCTCTTAAAATATCTAATTCACTTTCTTGTGAGTTTTTGCATGTTTGTGTGTGATTTCCTGTAGCTGGGTGTACTGAGGAGGCCATGTGTGTCTGACTGGTTAGGTCAGAGATCAGTGTCTTTCTTAGTCCCTTGGGATTGTCCTGTTTTTGTCTTTCCAGTGCTTGTATAGGCTGTGCCTGAGTTATTTACTGAATTTGGGGTGCTAAGCTGAGGTCCCCAGGCTTGTGTAGAAGTGCTTTACTGACTAATACAGCTTAGCCCCTTTTGTGTGTATTTTGAAATCATTGGCTTTTCCCAGGATCCTCCTGATGCCATGTTAACAGGCACATCCCCCTCAGTGGTCTCATTCTCCTTGTAGCAGCAGACAAGGCTATGCTGCGCATATGCTAGCTGTGTCTGCTTTGGGGATGAATAAAGGCTCTTCAAGTCCAAGAAAGTTCTCACTTGGCTGATTTCTCCAGAATCTGGAGAGTTTGGGGTACATGATGGAAGCTAGGCAATCCTGTGAATTCTGGGGCACACTTTGTGGAGTGTCAGTTCAAGTTCTGGCTCAGAAACTCTAAGGTGGTGACCGAAGGTGAGGTGCTTGTCTGTCTAAGGCCCAGGTTCTTTCTCCTGGGTTTCAGGTGAGGATTTCTGGGTTTCAGGTGAGGATTAGTTTTCTAAAAAATATTACTTTATTACTATTACTATTATTATTGTTGTGTGTGTGAAAGTGTGTATTTTTGTGTGTGTTGTGTTGTATATGTATGTCTTGGTTAGGGTTTCCATTGCTATGACGAGACACTGTGACCAAGGCAACTCCTATAAAGGACAACATTTAATTGGGGCTGGCTTACAGGTTCTGAAGTTCAGTCCGTTGTCATCATGGCAGGAAGCATGGGAGCATCTAGGCAGGCATGGAACTAGAGGAGCTGAGAGTTCCACATCTTGATTGGAAGGCTGCCAGGAGAAGACTGTCCTCAGGCAGCTAGGATGAAAGTCTCAAAGCCCACTCCCATAGTGACACACTTCTTCCAACAAGGCCACACCTCCTAACAGTGCCACACCTTGGACTAAGCATGTTTAAATCACCAAAATACACACGCATATCCTAGTGTCTGTGAAGGCCAGAGGAGGTTATCACATCCCCCGAAGCTGGGGTTTTAGGTGTTGTGAGTTGGTCAATGTGAGTGCTAGGAACCAAACAGATCCTCTGCAAAAACAACAAAGGCTCCTTTGAGCTGTCTTTTTGGCTCTAAAAGTAAATTTTAAAAAAGTTTATTACAATGGCATTTTCTTTTAGAGAGTTCACTTGTTTATTTATCTATTTATTTTTGTTTGTTTCTATGGTGGCTTGAATATGCTTGGCCCATAGGGATGGCACTGTTGAGAGGAGTGGCCTTGTTGGAGGAAGTGTAGCACTGTGGGGGTGGGCTTTGAGACCCTCCTCCTACCTGCTTGCAGGACAGTTTCTTCTCCTGGATGCCTTGGATCAAGATGCAGAACTCTCAATTCCTTCTCCAGCACCATGTCTGCCTGGATTCTGCCAAACTTCCTGCCTTGAACCTAGACTGAACCTCAGAACCTGTAAGCCTGCTGCATTAAATGTTGTTTCTTTTATAAATGTTGTCTTGGTCATGGTGTCTCTTCACAGCAATGGAAACCCTAACTAAGGCAATTTTTGAGGTTGATTACCAGGAACTTCTGATCTTCCTGCCTCTACCTTCCAAGTGCTAGGATCTTAGGTGAGTACCACTCAATGTTCCTATGCAGTGCTGCAGGTGGTGCCCAGGTCTCCATGGCTGCTAGGCAAGCTCTCTACCAACTGAGCTACATGCCCAGTCTACAAAGCCTTGCAGCTTCCACTCCATGCTTAGCTGTCCCTTTTGTTATCTAGTTCATCCACACACTTTCTGAGTCTTCCCTGAGTGCATTGACTATAATGCTCCAGGAGCAGCTCTTATGACCACAGTCGTGTCACTCTGTAGGAGACCTCTTCCAGGTTGAAATGGGCCAGTAGTCATTTCTCTTCGGATACAATTACTTAATGAATTCAAAGTCCAGTGACCTGTTTTCACTCCCTTTGGGCTTCCTAACTTCCTCCACAAGCCCAGTGGAACCTGGGAATGGTCCAGGTAGGTGGAGCCAGTGAACCCAGCACCTCTGACAGGAGAGACTTTGGCAAACACTAGTTAAAATTGATTTCTCTCTGTGAGCTGCTTCCTCTGACCTTGGAATCTTCTAGATCCCCAGTGAAAGGAAGAGATGAACTTATCATGGCCTGCTCTTAGAAGACATAGCTTCTTCCAAATTCTCTGTGTGCTTGTGTGCAAGCATGCTGTGTGTGTGTAAGAGGAAGTGAAAAAGTGTGTGCTTGTGAGTGTGCATGTAAGAGTATGTGTGAATGTTTGTGTGGGTGTGCATGAAAGCATGTGAGAGTGTGCATGTGTGTGGCATGTGTATTGTGTGTCTGTGGTATGCATCTGTGTGTGTGTGTGTGTGTGTGTGTGTGTGTGCACGTGCTGGTGGAAGCCAGAGGAATGGGTTATATGTCTTCCTCTATCATTCTCTGCATTACTTTTGAGACAGACTATCTCACTGAGGCTGAAGCTCGTCTATCCTCCAGGCTTACTGGCCAGAGATTTCTCAAGATTCGCCTGGCTGTTCTGGGCAATAACAGCACATGTAGCTGTGCTTGGTTTTTTCCTAGTGCTGGAGTTAAAACTCAGGTTCTCTTGCTTTCAAAGCACTCGTTCTTACCCAGTGGTCCAACTCCTTAGCCCCGACATCAGTATCTTCCTCTACATTCTCTACCCTCCTCACTTTTACTGAGACAGGGTCTCACTGAGCCTGGAGCTCACAGATTTGGCAAGACTAGCTGGTCAGTGAAGTCCAGGTCTCCTCCTGCCTCTGTCCCCCAGGGCTGATGCTACAGATTCATGCCTGGCTTCTTACATGGGCACTGTGGCTCCAAAGTTAAGTCTCTTGTTTGCGTGATGGGCGCTTTTGAGCCATCTCCTTAACTCTCCTTCCAAATTCTCCTCCAGGTTTCAGCGGAGAGCTTTTGGCTTCAAGAGGAAGTAGGAAACAAAGTCTTTTCTTTGACTGTCTTAGAAAGCTGTTTTTGTCGTTGCTCACTCGAGGTCCAGCCTGGGGGGGACATGCCTTATTTTACAGGGGAGGGAAACCAAGTCAGATGCTCACACTGCAGAAGTGCTTTCCCAGATTTCTCCCTCCTTTCTTTTACTTTCTTTTACTCTCTCTCTCTCTCTCTCTCTCTCTCTCTCTCTCTCTCTCTCTCTCTCTCTGTGTGTGTGTATGTGATATGTGTTTGGTTACACTTGTACACTTGCATTTTCAGTCAGAGGACAACTTGCAGATGTTGCTTCTTTTCTTTCACCTGTGGGTCCTGGAGATTGAACTCAGGTCATCAGTCTTGGTGGCAAGCACTTTTACATGCTAAGCCATCTCAATGGCCCTTTCCCAGATCCTTTTACTTTCAAACCCTGCTCTCTTTCCTTAATACCATGTGCCTCCTACCAGCTGTAGTGGCTAAAAATGTACTTGTTTCCTGCTCAGGGAATGACATATTTGGATATGTCTCCAACCTCCAGGATCCCCAGAGTCTGAACTCACATCTGCGAATTCTCCTGGTATCCTGGAAGGTCATTTGTCTGGATTGAGAAGCTGGAGTAGCTAACTGCTTCTTGGTCATCCTTTTCATGTCTGCTAGCCCCACTTTGCTGTCTTAGATGTGGTGCCTGGAGCTCCCATGGGACGACCCTCCTCCTGGCCACCACAAGGAGTTACAGTTCTCCTCACTCCCAATCCCTACCATATGAAAATTATTAAGTCTTCAACATGGACTTACTCAGAGGAGCAGTGCACAGCAAATGAGAAGGGCCTCGCTTCAAATAAATAATGACCACCATTGACAATTGAAGTATAAACATGACCTCCACACATGCTAATCCCTGTCACTGTTAAGACACTTTACTAAGCAGACATGTGGCCTGAGGCTGGTGGTCACAGAACACAGGCTTAGTATGAGCTGGGAAGGGCCAGGGAGGGCTGGGACAAGTAAAATGTGCATGACAGGAGGGGAACAGACATTCTGAGCCTGTCAGTATTGCACTGTTGGGAGCCCCAGGGTCAGGAAGTTAGATTCATACTCCTGTGTACCTACCCTGGATAGTAACATGGTTTTTTCAAACATTGACACACATATTTACAATATGCATGTGTGTTAGTATGTACACATGTACACATGAACATAGCATTCTGTCTAAATGTGCATAAACACACAGGTGCCCACACACCTGCATTCTGCCCATTTGGATTTTTTTTTTTTAAGGAATGAGGGCCAATTGTGGGAGATGTAATCACTAAGTTTGCAAACTGTTCATTTACAAACTGGGCTCTGTCTGCCTCCTACTGTCTGTCCCACACTGGTGATTTAAATATAAACCAAGTAGCTGTTGGTCAGATACAATTTGACTTCAAATAACCAAAGCCTAAAACAACATTGCACAACAAGCAAAAAAATTTGAATCCTCTTTCGTGTAAAAGTTCAGAGGTGGGTGAGAGAATGGCCATCATAGGCTCATGTATCTGAATATTGTTTTTTCCACAATGGTGGAACTATTTCAGAAGAATTAGGTGTGGCCTTATTGGAAGAGGTGTGTCACTGGAGGTGGGTTTTGAGGTTTCAAAAGTCTATACCATTCCCAGTTAGCTCTGTCTTTGCCTCATGCCTATGGATCATATAGAAGTTCTTAGCTACTGTGGCAGCACCATGCCTGCCTGGCTACTGCCATGCTTCCTGCCATTGCGGTTATGGACTAAACTCTCCAGATCTGTGAACCCCCAAGTTAAACACTTTCTTTTATTAACTGAGTTGGCCAAGGGTCTTATCAATTGAAAAGTCACAAAGACAGTCCAGGGCTGTCTTCTGTTTAACAGTCCCCAAAGGCTCTAATTCTATCCAGTTCTTTGCTGTACCAAATGTAGCCTCCATTTCTGAGGACTTTAAAACCATCACACACACACACACACACACACATACACACACACACACACACACACACACACACACACACACACCACGATGGTTACTTTTAACCCTCAACTACTTTTGATGTAACCTAGAATTACCTGGGAAATAGTCTTAATAGAAGAGTTGTCTACATTGAGTAGGTCTTTGGGCATGGGGGGGTGTCTTAATTAAGTTAACTAATATTAGACATCAACCCACTGTGGGTGACATCATTCCCTAGGTAGGAGTCCCAGAACTGTATAAGAATAGCGAATGCTAGTGTGGACCAAGCAAATAAGGTTGTATTCATTCTCTTTGTTTTTGACTGTGAATATGGTGTGACTAGTTGTTTGAATCTCTACCTTGACTCCCCTACAATTCTTTGCTGGACTTGAACTTAGAATCATAAGCCAAAAGTTCTCTTCCTTTCCCTGTGTTGCTGTTTGGGAGATGTTTGTCACAGGAATAGAAGTGAAACTAGAATACCCACACAATTTGGCCTGTTGCAAAAAATTTAGGCATGAAGGAAAAGGGGCAGGAGGCACCTCTAAGATACATTCCAGAGCCATGACATGGCATTTCTCATTAGACAGCTGTTGTTTTGTGGTCACATTATGTTGCAGGAAAAGCTAGGCGTTGCAGTCTTTCATTTAGCTGACCTATAGCTATGAGGGAGGTGGATTCTGACATTGAGGAGTATGTGTTTTAGGGTGCAGTGAAAGTGGTCACATATCATTAGTTCACAGATGGGGAAACTGAAGGAGGCTGAGGCCCTGTCCTGGGTCAGAGTGTTCAGCAGAACAGAGAGAGGAAGGAGGTGTACTCAGATCTAGGTGCCACACCAAAGATGTCTCTGCCTTGGAGCTTGAACAGCCTTTGGCTGCCTTCTGTCCTGCACAGGACAAAGGTCACAAATCCCTGACTGGGCCCAAGTATCTGCTGTCTGAGTTACCTCTCCTCAGTCATGCTGGTACCCAATGATCACTCCATACAGACCAAGTCGTTTTCCTCCCCGCATTTTCCTGGACAGACATGGAGCCTGCTCAAGCCCCAAACCTTAATCTGTTCAGCTAGTTGAGGGTTAGAAGCATGGCAGGCATCATGTTTCTCCCATGGTACTTTGTATTAACCACTATCTGAACAAAGTTTTCATTCTGACCTCTTTAAGGAACAGAGACATTCCTTGCTTCTTCTTCTTCTTCTTCTTCTTCTTCTTCTTCTTCTTCTTCTTCTTCTTCTTCTTCTTCTTCTTTTTTTTTTGCCAGCTTTTCTTCTCTGACTGGGACAGACATCATGACCACTTGACCCCAGTAAGTCTTGCTGTTTTTATGGGGCACACCAGTTGTCACCTCTTCTAGGGAGTTCTTTAATTCGTGATGGGTTGGGGGCCCCCTCATAGAATCTCCAAGTCCCATCAGCATGATTCTGATTGTCTAACCTCCAGCTGCTTAGAAGTCTTTCTCTGGCATGAGCCTTTTGTGAGCAGAGTGAGCTAATGTGGGCTGAAGGCTGCATGAACGATGGTCATGTTTTAGTTCCTTCTCCTGTGGCTGTGACAAGATTCTGTGACAAAACCAACTTAAAGGAGAAAGGCTTTATCCTGGTGTTGACAGCATAAGATCCCTGAGGCAACAGATCACCAGGGAAACCAGGAATGTTAAGCACTCAGGATTGTTTTTTCAATGGAAAAGATGTAAAACCTGTTCTTCCATCCAGAAAGCTGGGGATTGTAGGTTATCAATAGCCTGGATCTGTTATCTGTTGAGCCAGATCATATCAACCAGAACCTGCAATACCTAATAGTCTAATTGACCATTATATTATCTGTATAGCCAGAGGCTCCCCCTAGCTTATGAAACCAGGAGCAAAGGTGGCTAATAGTCCAAATGATCTCTGTTTTATCTGTATGATGAAGATCAGGGCAGTTCCTTCCGTAGGCCCTTGGGCTAACACAGGTAGCTTATCTCCAGAACCCATCTTCTTAGAAGAAATGACATGTACCTTGAGATGAGTTTTTATGTAAATATGTTTCTTTATGCACTGGGTTCTATTACACCAGGAAGGTTTTTTTTTCCCCAAATCATGTCATGTTTAAATATACTGGCAATAAACTGCTTGGCATTAGACTCCCCAAAGTTTAGTCCAGGTTGACAAAGCTAGTCTGAGCCAAGCTTTCATTCTCACCTCTTCGTAGATCTCTGCTTTCTATACCTGCAGAGACCCCCTCAAGGGTTCAGTCCATCAGGCAGTGAAGGCAGGGCAGCAGGAGCTGAGAACAGCTGCTCATATCACATCCACAGCCAGGAAGCAGGCAGCTGTTCTACCCCTTTCTCCATTTACACAGACCAGGATCCTGGTCAGGGAATGGAGCCACCCACAGTGGACAGGTCTTCCTATCTCAATTGACATAATTTAGATAATTCCCAATAGGCCTACCTGAAGTCTAACCTAACTTAGACAATCCCTCATATGTGTGCCTGACGGTTGGTCTCCTAAAGGGATTCTAGGCCAATACACATGTACGAATGAGTAAAATTTGCAGAAAATAGGAATTGAAGATGACAGAAGAGGTAAAAACACCATTGTTCCATTTCTCCACAAGCATCCAACTTCCACAGCGAATATATTCATTCTAGAAGTTGCCATATTGTTTGGTGCTATGTCCAGCCTTTTGTCTTTGCAGCATGACATGCCATCTATAAACCTCATATTCAAAAACCCCATAATCAAGTTGCAAAAAAGTGAGCCCCTGTTTTCGTTAAGCTTATAACTTTGTGTTGGATCATGTGATCAGGATTCTCTAGAGAAACAGAGACAATAGACTGAATATATACTAGGGAGGCAGAGTCAGACAGATCACTGTGAGTTCAAGACCAGCCTGCTCTACAGAGCAAGTTTGAGGTCAGCCAGGGCTATTACACAGAGAACCCCATCTTGACAAACAAAATAAAACAAACAAATAAAGACAGACAAACAAACAAACCCTCATAGTTTCAGGGCTAGAGAGATAGCTATTGGCAGAGTGCTCACTTTGCAAGTATGAGGTCCTGAATTCAGTCCCCAGGGTACATGTGAAGAAGCTAGGCATGGTGGCGTGTAATGTAATACCCAGAGCTGTGGAGGCAGATATGGCACATCTTTGGAGTTTCTGGGCAGCCAGCCTAGCCTACTTGGCAGATTCTAAGATAAGAAAGGCAGGCAGTACCCGAATGACACCCATACATGTGCATCCTCATGCAGGAATACATGCACACACATGCAAATCTCATAACACTTTAAGTTTCTGAGTGGATCACATTTGTAGCTATTCCAGGAAAACATGGAAATTCAAGGTAGAGTTTCCACTGAATATATGAATATGGTCACTTCTTCACCATCACAATGTTACCACTGTAAGTTAGGTAATGACTTCACAGCTGGTCCTCTGTGTGGGCTCCTAAGTCACCTCCAAAAGCCCTATCTCCACAGTCCATCACATAAGGCATTACGAGTTGGAAGGGCCTCATTTTATTCATAACCATATAGATGTTCCCAGCTTCCTATGAAGTCACAAATTGAAGCTATCTTACGCAGGAAATGCATGAACACAGCTACCCCACTGAACCTCCTGGCCCAGCAACCTAGCATGACTTCATGACTCTGAGGGAACTTTGGTTTCCAACTTTATCCCAGTACCACAGGATCAGAGAGCACAGTGCTAGCTAGCCCAGGAAAACCAAACTTCAAATTCTGCTTCCTACATAATGTGCTTGACTTTGGCACCAATGTAAGGTAGAAAATCATAACTGACGCCATTGTAGGTTACCAGCTATACTATCTACTTTT
>NW_021604653.1:8546427-8556041 GCF_004785775.1 Grammomys surdaster
ATTGTAGGTTACCAGCTATACTATCTACTTTTCTCAATGCTGTGACATAAGCAGCTTATGACAAGGTTTATTTTCCCACTCAGGTCAAGGGCACTGTTCACCACAGTAGAAAGTAGTGGCGGCAGGAGAATGAGGTAGCTGTTCACATCACATACACAGTCAGGAAGCAGAGATGGGTGCTGCCTCAGCTCCGTTTCTCTTATGATTTTCAGGACCCCAGTCTCCTACACACAAGGCTAATCTTCCCACTTCAGTTGACCCAGCCTAGACACTCCCTCATAGACAAGCCCAGAGATCCATCTCCCAGATAATCTAGATCTTGTTAAGGTGACAACACTGATCATTACAAGGACTATCTGCATTGCTAATGTCTCCCTTAGAGAAGGAGACCTCAGTGCTCAAGACCTGTGGGCCACCTTCTCCCTCCTCCTTCTCCTCTTCTTTCCCCTCCCCCTCCTCCTCCTCCTCTCCCTCCTCTTCCTCCACCATCATCACCACCATCATCAGAAGAGTCCTGAGCAGTTCTTGCTGTGAGTAAACTGAGTTAGTTATTTTCACAGAGTTTTGTTGAAGAGATCAATTTACTATTGTATGTTCATTGTCCTAAAAGTCCAGGGAAGAATATGGGAAAGACTCAATAGCATTTCTTTCTAAATTAGTGGCTGAGAAGCTTGCAGACGGTGATCTATAATGGATGAACGGTCACACGGAAGGATGGTAGTGTCACTGGAAGCAGCTCTCTACTTCATTTCTTAAGGCTGTAAACTCATCTGAACCTGGCTCACCTTGCATTAGTAAGCATTTGATTATTATTATTGTCATTATTATTATTTGCACATGAGTGCATGTGTGTATGTGTACATCTTCATTCAGCTGAGCACAGTTGCAACACGTGCAGAGGCTGGGGATCGATCTTGGGTGGCTTCTTCAGTTACTTTCAACCTTGTTATTTGAGCCAAGTTCTCTCACTAACCCTGGAGCTGACCAATTCCATTCATCTGGCTGGCCAGCGAGACTCATGCAGCCTCCTGTCTCCAACTCCCCAGCCCTGGGGTCAGAAGGAAAGGACCACATCTGTTGGTTTTGTTGTTGTTTGATTGTTTTTTGGTTTTGTTTTTATGTCCCCCCCTTCCCCGTGTGTGTGTGTGTGTGTGTGTGTGTGTGTGTGCACGTACGCATTGCCCACTGAGGATAGAATAGGGCAGTGAATCCCCCTTGAGTTGGAGTTACAGGCAGTTGTGAGTCACCTGACATGGAGCCGAGAACTGAACTTGGGCAATCTGAAAAAGCCCTAAACACTCTTAACTGCTCAGCCATCCTCTCTCCAGCCCCACACCTGACTTTTTATGTGCACCACAGGGGAAGGGGTATTGAAATCAAGTTCTCATGCTTGCATGGACGTCTAGTACTTTACAAACTGATTTTATCTCATTTTAAGTCAGCTTGACACAAGCTAGAGTCATGTTGGGAGACAGAATCTCAGTTGATAAAGTGCTCCCAGCAGATTGGTCCGTGATCAACCCTGTGGGGTATGTTTTTGATTGATGATGGTTGTGGGAGGGCCCAGCTTCCTGTGGGCAGAGCCAGTCTTAGGCTGGTGCTCCCTGGTGCTATAAGGAAGCAGGCTGGGCAAGCCATGGAGAACAAGTCAGTAAGCAACACTCTTCCATGGCCTCTGCTCCAAGTTCCTGCTCTGAGTACCCTCAGTGATGGACTTAAAAGCCAGAAAGTGAAATGAATCCTTTCTTCCCCAAGTTACTTTTGGCCATGGTGCTTTTCACAGCAAAAGAAACCCTAACTAAATACAGACAGATCCATTCCCTGAGTTCCAGTCAATGCTTTTGAATAAACATGTGGGTCTAGAGCTAGATCTAGAGGCCTTCCCATTAAGGGCCAGAAAAATTCCCTCTGGTGTTTGCCTCTATTTCCGTCTCAGCACTCAACAAGAGCACAACTTTATCTGGCTGAAGGAAACATACTGTCCCCAGTGTCACAGAGCACAGCTCATCCCCGAGACCCAGCAGAAGCATAGCAGAGTCATGGAACAAGCCTTTGGACAACTTAGCTCTTGGCAAGATTAAGTAGGTTCTCTGCTGAGAAGCCCGTATTGCAGGCCTGCAGGGAGGACCAGGCCCTCAGTGTTTGCACCTTTTTACCCGGCATCTGTCCCTGGGATCAAGAGAGCCGGGAGGCTGGATTAGATGGGTCAGCGCCCTGATTGACAATGACACTTCCTCCCGAGAGCCCCCACCTGCCCCTGACCTCTCCCGCTGTTCCTCTCCTGCCTTACCCGGCCCCATCCTGTTCCTGAGAGCAGCCCGTGCCTTCTAATCTCCTTACCAGGAAATGATTTTCCTGGGTGTGAAATCCCTGTCCGAGGGGGAGCACGACAGATCTGTCCTCCCTGGCCTCTAGGCTGACCACGGGCCATCTCCTGAAGACATCTGGCATGGTTGTGGGGCCAGGCCTAGGAATGAGCAGGCCTCAGGCCCTTTACCCTCAAATATGAACGTGACCCTGACCTCCTAGGTGAGCTTCCCCTAAACTGTTCCTTCTGTCCCCTTTCAAGAGACTTTCTGAAAATTCTATATTTCTGTCTTTGGTGACAGTTAGTGACTGTCTCTTGTAGGAACAAGAGGCAAGAAGAGGGAGGATTTTAGTTCAATAATATATGTGAAATTTATAGAATGGTCCTTGAGGCAAATGAGCTCTTTGTTGTTTTAATCTTAAGCTTTCCACAGAGGAATGCTTAGCCTATTTTACTGTAGACTCTTTTTATATGTTGAATTGTTTTGATCCAAAGAGAGTTGGTAAAGTGTTAGTTATCTGTCTGACCTCAAGCCCATAGTACACATTTTAAAAAGCCAAATGTGGGGATCTGAGCTCAGAGGACCAGTGAGCACCCTTGTCAAAATATGCAGTGCATGGCCACTAGTCCTTGTAACCCCAGAACTAAAAAGGCAGATCCCAGGGGTTCATGGCCCGCAGTGGGTAAGCTCTATCTTTAGTGAGAGCTACTGTTTCAAAAATCAAGGTGGAAAGGCATTTCCTGAGGCTATCCTCTGACCTCCATGCTTTAAGTGCACCAATGCACGCATACCTACATGTATGAGAGCATCTCTGTCTCTGTCTCTGTCTCTGTCTCTGTCTCTCTCTCTCTCTCTCTCACACACACACACACACACACACACACACACACATACACACACACACACCGGTGGGATTTAAAGACCCACACCACTGAAAGCTGGTGCATGCCACCTCTGGGCATTCCTTGGCTTTAGGCACAGCACTCTGGTTTCTGCCCATACTATCACACAATGTTCTTCTCCCATGGCTGTGCATCTTCTTTAAGGACAGAGGTCCTGTTGACCTAGAGTTCCTGTTTCCAGAGGATCTGTTCATCTTGATTATGTCTACAAAGATCATCTGTCTACATGAGGTCACACTCTCATGTCCCCACACTTAGGTTAGGGTTCTGGCATCTCTTTGTGTGTGTGTACACATGCGTGTGTGCACGCACACGCCTCCATGTGTTAGTGTGAATAATTCATTCAGCTCAGTAACTGAACAATTCACCAGCTCAAATTTTAATTTTTTAAGCCATCTATTTTGCAGAAGTTGGTTACAGCACAGAATATGAATCTAACAAGCAGATAAATGAGGAGTGTGGACTGGCAAGGAAGCCCTCCCATGAAGTGTGGCAGGGAGTTCCTGTCCATTAAAGTCAACAGGGTGCTTCTGGAAGCAAGTTCTGCATTCGGGAGACCCAGGCCCCTGCTTCCCTCCCAGACCTGGGCCTGAATCTGTCTGACAGAGGCCCTTAGACTGGCTACCCAGTGGGAAGCATGCTTTTTGATGTGCATGCCTGACCTCATGACTGTAGGTCAGCCATCAAAGGTGGGGACAGCCTCGGGATCTTGCTGACAGAGTCAAGAGTCCTGGCATCAGCAACACCTCATAGGGGATGCAGCTACCTTTGAACCAGGGCCTCTGGACAGATAGACACACAACAGGCCCCAGCACAAGACCTCCCCTCCCCCTCTCCAACGATTCCTTGAAATGAAGGCTGTTCTCATTGTCACCCGACTTGATCCAAATCCCTGGAGTCTATGAGGCCCCTTGGAGAACCTGTTGTGCAGCGCCTACAGGTTGCTTGTGTACTTCCTGGCTTCAAGGACAGTACTTAACAATGATGGTCTCTTTCAACCTTCATAATAATCTTTTTAGGAGAGCACAGGACACCTTACTTGCAGGTGTGAAAACTAAGGCTTGCCAGAGTAAGCAAATGATTCAAAGGTACAATTACAACCAACCTTGGAGCTGTGCCTTGACCCCCAAGAACTCTTGAACCCTACAGGATGAGCCCCATGGCTGGTTTTCTTTACACAGAGAAAACCTTCCTGCAGACTCTTCTCTGCTTTGCCTGCCTGTAAGTCCTGTCCTCTGGTGTACGTATAAATGTGTGTGTGTGTGTGTGTGTGTGTGTGTGTGTGTGTGTGTGTGTATACGCACACGCGCATATAGGACAGAGATTGAACTCAATCATTCTCCACTCATTTTGGTTGAGACACGATGTTACTGAACCCAAATCGTTGAATCAGCCATGGTTGGCTAGTAAGCTCCTGCGGCCTTCCTAGCTTTGCTCTCCTGCACTGGGATTACAGGCAGGGGCCACTGTGCTTAGCTTTCTCTATGGGTGCTGGAGATCCAGAGTCAGGTCTTTATGTTTACACAGTGAGCTATCTCCTGACACTTTCTTTTGGGTCTTCTAGAATACCAGGCATCATACTGTGGCCCCTCAAGCCTGTCTGTGTTCCCCAAGACTGCTATGACTTAATTTCATAGAATAGATAGATGTAGGGGTAGGAAGACAGAAGGATTCTGGAGTTTGCAATCTGTCCTGAAATCTAGAGCATCAGACAAGGAATTTGGGTGAATCTATTACCTATTGCCAGTGGCCTCTTTCCTGCCTGGTTTCAGACAGAGGCAGGGACCTCTGTGTGGCTTCTGAACAGGTTAGTTCAATTTCTCGGGGAGAGGTGGCTGCACTGAAGAAGGCCAGCCCTGATTGCAAGTGCTCTCCCACCCTCTGCTTGCGTCTCCTTGGCTGAGGTCCACCAACCAACAAGTTCTCAAGTCCCTGGGCAGGATCAGTGTGGGAAGGGCACACAGGCATTCACACTAGCAAGTGGCATCGATGGGGTATCTACAATACAGTCTCCCAGCCTGAGACATTAAAAGGCGGAGGGTAATAACTTAGTGACTGTGTTACCTGCCCACCTCTGCCTCAGCCTCAAACCAGCATTTATGGCGGAAGATAGCATTCTCGGTTCTGATGTTATGTTTTACGGGGTTTACAGGTGGCCTTTGATCGACCAGAAAAGTGGGATTGAGAAAAGCCACAGAGACTTGCTCAGAAAGATGACTCAGTTGATAAAGTTCTTGATACAAGCCTGAGGACCTGAGTTCTATCCCAGGAACTACATGTTTTGTTTTTTAAAGATAAGGCTGGGTGTGTTGGGAAGCTCTAGTAACCACAGCGTCGGGAAGGTAGATTCTGGGGACTTATGGGCCAACTGGTCCAGCTGAGTCATCAAGGTGCAGGCAAATGAGAGATGCTGTCTGAAAGAGCAAGGGGCAGGCAGGCAAGATGGCTCAGCAGGTAGAGGTGCTTGGTGCCAAGCCTGACTACCTGAGTTGGATCCCCAGAACCTGCAGAATAGAATAAGAGAGTTGTCTTTTATTTTGACTTCTGCACACATGTGCATGCATACACTCATGCACAGAAATTAAGTAAACAAAAAAGGGGAAAGAACCCAAGCTGGGGCATCGCCAGAGAACTGACACCTGAGGTTGACCTCTGGCCTCCACACGTACACACAAATGAACATGTTCTCTCTCTTTCTCTCTCTCTCTCTCTCTCTCTCTCTCTCTCTCTCTCACACACACACACACACACACAAATGGAGCAGAAGCAGGGTCTAGCCATATGGCACCCAGCATCTATTAACTTTTCTGGTGTGACCACATCCTTCCCTCG
This sequence comes from Grammomys surdaster, assembly GCF_004785775.1. NCBI lineage: Eukaryota > Metazoa > Chordata > Mammalia > Rodentia > Muridae > Grammomys > Grammomys surdaster. Next base: position 8,552,471 of record NW_021604653.1, read on the forward strand.
GAACTAAGGCCTTCCTTGCAAGCCCAGCCCAGCAAATCTTGAGGTTATTCTGTATTTGTCTGTGGAAGTTGTCTCAGGAAGGGCAAAGGCTAAGATCAGGTTTCCCGGTAGTGCTGGAGTCTGGACAGGTGCCAGGCATCTGAGTCGGGGTCCCATGTTGCTTCCTCACTTGGAACCATGCCTGTGGGCGGAGCACCACCATGGCTGATCCACACTTCCACCATCAGATGGTCTCACGGGAAGTGTTCAAGATACTTCAGAGAACAAGGGCTCCTGGGGGTCAGGTTGACATCTGAGAGAAGGCCAGAGAAGCAGGGCCATGGTTCAATAGCCAAGGCCATGGCTACCAGTTCCTGGGCCTTGGCTGGGTGTGAACTCAAAAGCGTGATTCACCATCACAAGCCATGCTGTGAAATCACAGCCTAAGAAAGTCCCTCCGCAGACCAAAGGCTTCTTCCTACGGCAGACGTGGGCTCCCGCCTCACCCAAGTCCCCATGTGGGAGGCATTGTTCCTCTGGGCAGTGACGCAGCACCTGCCCTGGATGGGAACCTGTCCATTCACACAGTGGCTGCCCACAAGGGAGGAGTCTATGTTTATGTCTCTTGTTGTAAATAAACAGTACTCTACTGGAGGAAGAGATGCCGCTGTACCCTGGCGGAGTTGCATGGGAACGCTGGGTTCAGGAGTGTTATGTCTTCCTTTCTGGAAGCCCCCACACCTACTGCTCTTAATCACCTATGATTCAGCCCCTAAGCACAGGGCCTGATCTCACTGGAATATGCCCTTGGAAGTAAGAGGCATGTGGCCTGCTCCATATCATTGGAAGGGAGGAAGTATGATGTTCTCATGCTGGCCACAGAGCTCAGAGCCAGGGCACACTGGGGTTTTCCACTGAACCCATAGCCAGGCCTGGGCCTCCAAGGCTTCCAGTTTGTGTCATCTGACAACATTCAGGACACCGCTTGCTCAGACTATACTTGTCACCTCCTCCAGGAAGCCCTCCTGTCATGATTAGCTGTCCTGCAACCATGACAACCATGACCTGAAGTCCTGCATCACAGCCCTCCTGCCTGGCGTCCTGACTCAGTCTCCCCAGTGCTGGGACAGCAGAAGTCACATCCTATATCACTTCCCACTCTCAGCCTCTTTTCTCCTATCTCAGCCTCTCATGCCCACTGTAAAAGGTCCAACCTCTACAGTCCCTCTGCCCATACTGGGGAAAAGGAGTCCAATTTGTAGCCCAGCCCACTGTGGCCACAGACTGAACCACGTTCTCTTCTTGCACACATGTCCCCTAGTGGGTTTCATTAGGATTGTTTTTAGGAACAGGGGTTGTTCAAAGAGCATGGGCGACTTATCAGTGGCTACACCACTGAAGAAAACATCTCTCACTCCTCTGGCAACCACTAACTTGCCTGTCAGTCCTCAGGGATGTGCAGAGCTTGGTGAGCCCTTCCTCTCTCCAGGATCTAACCTCTCTCCGGTCTTGTGCACGCAGGTATTCATAGCTGCCGTGAGTTCAAAAGCACAATGGCTACATCATGCCAGAAGACATGTTCCAGGCCACACCACCCGTTCCTCTTGCTCTTACCTTCTTTCTGCGTTCTTTCCACAGCGTTCACTGAACCCGGAAGGAGGTAGTACACAGCCCCCAACCACAGCTGAGCCACGCTTACTGCTCACATCCAGCCACACCCTCTGCTTAAAACAGAGTTTAATCTCCATCTTTCAAAGCACCGATGTGCCAGTTTGAGTGAGAATGGTCCTCGTAGACTCGTGTGTCTGAATCTTGGTCTGCCGTGGAGAGGACTGTTTGGGAAGGATTAGGAGGTGTGTCCCTGTAAGTTTGAATGTATGAACCCTATCTATCTGCCTCTGCCTTGTGCTGTGGTTCATAATGTGACCTCTCAGCTGTATCCTCAGGACCATGCCTGCCTGTCTGCTGCCATGCTCTCCACCATGAGTGCCATGGACTCTGAACTTTTGGAACTGTAAACCCTGAATAAACTCTTTCTTCTATAATTGGCCTTTGTCATGGTGACTTATCACAACAATAGAAAAGTAGCTATGATGTCAGGCTGCCCTCCCAAAGCTACATCACACCATGTTGCTTGGTTATGTTGCTTGTTTGTTTGTATGTTGAGACAGGATCACACTATGTAATCCTGGCTGGTCTGGAACAAACCATGTAGACCAGGCTGGCCTCAGATGCACACAGATATACTAGCTTCTGTCTCCCAAGTACTTGGGTTAAAAGTGTGCACCATCACACTCACCCATTGTTTGGTTTTTAGTTCCATTTCCTCTAACCCCAGATTATCAATACCTGTTTTACATGAGGCCATAGGAGATACTGGAATCCCATTGACAATAAAGCAAATGCAGTTCCTGCCCTCCTGGAGACCACTGCTCTATGGGGAGAGCACAGCCAAGCACTAAACTGAAAGTTTGTTCATGACTCCACTGGGGAAAGGGCTTGGAAGGAATAGATAGACTCATGTTGAAACACAGGCTGGGCAGGAATGGGTTTATGTTGAGCCGTGAGTGGAGGCTGCTCTGAAGGAAAAGGGAGATGAGACCCAGTCTTGCAAGGCGGGAAGGAAAGAAAACACTAGGGAAGTGAATTCACAGAAGTCCTAAGGTCTGGTGTGGGAAGAGGTTAGAGAGGGAGGCCAATGCAACCGTGCCAGGGGAAGTCGTTGGTTTACTGAAGATGAGCTGCGAAGCCTCTGGAGATTCAAAGTAGGAAACAGACAGTCACAAGATTTTCTGTTTGGGAACTATGAGGTCAGAGAGAGGGTATGACTGTCAGGAAGTAGCCTGACACAATGTTCTCTACAGGCATCCATCCAGCACACACAATTAGTACCCACAATCATCTTAAATCCTCCTGAGGAGCTACCCAGTGTTCCCTAGACTGCAACCAAAGGCATATACAATAATGGGGGGCAGGTGGCCACACTGCAGTGAATGCAAACAAGGGCTGCCCCTAGATTGCCTTCAGGGTCTCACAGGTATGGCTTCATGCCACCAGAGTTCCTCCAGGACACAAGTTTATATCCTCAGTTGTGAAATGTGCTGGGGCTCATAGAAGCATGATCGTACATTTCACAGATCACACAGATCACACAGATCTCAAGATCTCACAGATCACAGAGATCTCACAGATCACAGAGATCTCACAGGTCCCACAGATCACAGAGATCTCACAGATCCCACAGATTTCACAGATCACAGAGATCTCACAGGTCCCACAGATCACAGAGATCTCACAGGTCCCACAGATCTCACAGATCCCACAGATCACACAGATCTCAAGATCTCACAGATCACAGAGATCTCACAGATCACAGAGATCACAGAGATCTCACAGATCCCACAGATCACAGAGATCTCACAGATCACAGAGATCTCACAGGTCCCACAGATCCCACAGATCCCACAGATCCCACAGATCCCACAGATCTCACAGATCTCACAGATCACGCAGATCACACAGATCTCACAGATCACACAGATCTCACAGATCTCACAGATCACACAGATCACAGAGATCTAACAGATCACAC
>NW_021604653.1:8556051-8566091 GCF_004785775.1 Grammomys surdaster
AGATCACACCGATCTCACAGATCACAGAGATCTAACAGATCACACAGATCACACAGATCACAGAGATCTCACAGATCACACAGATCTCAGATCTCATAGACCTGGCATGGGTGTACTGCTGTGACAGCCCCCGGCACTGTTTGCTGCACAGGTGGGATGCTTGTCTTCTCTTACCCCCAAACAGGATGCATTTGTCCATAGAACAGACATTTTCCTCTGATGCTACCTTATAATCTTACTTCTAAGCATTTAAAAAATACAGTCAGCAGGTGTGTCCACAGGCTGTGTGTAGCCCAGGATAGCTGAAAATGTGGCTCACTACAAATGTGTGTGCTTACTTCAAGCACTGTGACTTTTTTAATACTTGTTTTATAACTTTGCATGTATATATTATTGTGAGTGTGACTGCACATGTATGTGTAGCTATGAGGACATTAGGGGTCCTCTTCAACCATTTTCCATCTTAGTTTTTTTTGTTGAGACAGTATCTCTGCCTGAAATTGATTAGGCTAGACTGGCCCACCAGCAACCCCATCCCCAGACCCCCTGTGCTGGGATTACAGACATGTGACACTGGCTTTTTAACATGGAGTCCAGGTCCAGGGAATCTGAATGCAGGTCCTTATGCTGTAGGAGAGAACAGCTCTTCAGCCTTCTACAGTGTTGTCACAAGTTCAGTTCTGGTGTCTCTCCCTTCTATGTGTCCTAAGGTAGACTTATAAGGATGAGGTCCCTGGTGAGGGTGTAGTGTCATTGGTGCTAAGGCAAACTCTAATACTTAGGTGAGCCTGAGCCACAGTGGGGTGTTGATGGCATGGTCCTCCTCATGGGTAGCTGCAGCACAAGAGCTTGGTGGATGCTGTATCCAAGGCAACCAGGCCTCAAATGACAGACACTTAAGTCCACATTGCCACCTGACTTGCATAACACTGAGGCAGCGAATGAGAGGGGCACAGAAAAACAAGCATCGTGGTGGGCTTAAATCAGATAGGCTTCTTAGAGGACGTGAATTGAAAGAGGGAGGCTTCCTTGAGTCTCTAAGTGTCCCATATCCCAGGATTCCCCCTGCCCTGCCCAGATGTAACCTGTCTCCATCCCTGGGTGTTAGAGGCCTCTCCTAGAGGTCTACCCAACCAGAAAACTCTTTCCATCTGTTCAGACATGTGTCAGACATCTGGGTGTGGATGCTTGGATGGATGACCTGGCCATGAGCAGCAGGGACCATTTCCTGACCCAGAGTGTCTCCAGGGAGGCCAGTGGCCTTTCCCCTGAGGATTGCATACCTGGAGGCAGATTAGGAAGTCAGAGCTGGCTGGGCCAGGAATCAGCCTTGGTAATCCAAGAGCACAAAAGGTTGGAAAACTCCTCTGGCTGAGATGGAGCAGCTTGTAGCTATCCCTTAGTCATCCCTTCCCCTGTAAGCATCCTGGGGACAGGGGTTATAAAGTGGCTGCTCCTGGGGTTGACAGTTCACAGTGGCACTGGAAGCCCTGGGGAGATTGGGTTCCCCTGGGCTCCATGGAGAGAGCAGACCAGGTCTCATCTGGAAATGCTAATGGTGGCCTCTCCTTAACTCATTCTCTGAAGCCTTCCTGTGTCTGTCATCAGGACACAGGCTGTGTGTAGCCCAGGATAGCTAAACATTTTGTGCTCCTGGATTACCACAGGCTGATCCCTGGCCCAGACAGCTTTGACTTCCTAATCTGCCTCCAGGTGTACAAACTTCAGGGGAAAGGGCACTGGCCTCCCTGGAGCCATTCTGGGTCAAGAAATGGCCTCCACTGCTCATGGCAGGTCAGCCATCCAAACATCCATGTCCAGATGTCATCCTCTCCTGCTTGCACTTATTAAGTCTGTCTCCCCTCCCTTGAGTTACCCAGTTCCCTGAGGGCTACTTGCAACAGTGTGAACAGCCCGGGGCCTGTGCAACCTGTTTCCTGTCACCTGTGTGTCCTTGCCCTCTCAATGCCTCAGTTTCCCACTTGTAACCGGATAGGACAGTTTTGGGAGCTTTTGCAACTCTAACTGTCCATGGTCTATGGCATGGTTGCATTAGCATACATTGTATCTGTTCATATCCAGAAGGGGCTCAGCGGAGCAGCTAGGGGGGTCTCAATCGGAGCACAAGTGGGGCTCCCCAAAAATCAGGGTACCACCCAAGACTTGGGCAGGAAAGGCCAGCTGACGCCAGAAGTGAGTTGTCAAATCTGAGACATAAAGGCCAGGTGTTAGCAGTCCTGGGTCGGATGGTTCCACAGCCCTTAGGGATGCTCCCAGGACGGCAAGCTTTCCAAGGTGCTTTCCCCATTCTTAAAAAAAAAATGTATTTACTTTTATCGTGTTTCTATGCATGCATTCATGGCATGTGTGTGTGTGTGTGTGTGTGTGTGTGTGTCTGTGTGTGTGTGTGTGTTGGGGCTGGTAGAAGTCCTGGAACTGAATTACAGTCATCAGGCCGTGGAGCAAGTGCCCTCACCACTGAGCCGAGCCATCTTGCTTGCCCTGTGGTTCTCATCTTTTCTGCACCCAGACAGGGCCACACCTCCAAGTACATGGTCAGTGCACTTGGCCATTTGTCCCTTGCTTGTAAGAAGCCCACTGTCATTATCGAGGGTCTCTGTCTGTAGCAGGCCCAGGTGCATGTTTATGGAGCGGAGCCATGGCCTTCCTTCCCTGGTGGATGTGCTTATCAGCTCTGTCCCTTGGGAGACCCACCAGCTCTCCCCAGATCCTTCTCTTGACGCCATCCAAAGAGAGCCCAGGAGACAAAAATCTACCCTTGTGGCCAAATATGTCCTTGTCAAGGGCTGCATCAGCACGGACAAGGGCCCGAAGCCACTTATGAGAAAGATTTCCCAGACATCTACTCCCATGGAACCTTCAGAGTACTGCTCAGTCCATACAGCCAAGTTCCAACTAAACACTGACTTAGAGGTTCACCGAGACAGGGGGATGGTTTAGTTGGTAATGTGCAAGCATAAGGATCTGAGCTCAAAACCAGAACCCATGTAAAAAAAGTAAGGTGTGGTAGCCTGTGGTTGTATGTGGTAGCCTGTGGTTGTATGTGCTAGCCTGTGCTTGTATGTGCTAGCCTGTGCTTGTATGTGCTAGCCTGTGCTTGTATGTGCTAGCCTGTGATTGTATGTGCTAGCCTGTGATTGTATGTGCTAGCCTGTGATTGTATGTGCTAGCCTGTGCAATTTTACCACAAAGAAAGGGGAGACAAACAGCTCCTTGTGGCTCACTATCTGGTTAGCCTAGCCTAACTGGCATACTCTAGACCAATGAGAAACTCTGACCACACACACACATACACACATACAGACACGCAGAGGCACACAGAGGCACACAGACACACAGACACACACAGAATTTATCAAGGTCAAATACAGGTCTGATTGTCCCACAAGAGGTGACATTGATTTGGCACTATTGACAGTGTCCTCCCAGAGGACAACCCAGGCAGGCACAGGGAGCTAGCCTGCATAGGTAATGAGTCTGGGGTACTAGCACTGCTTCTCAGGGTACCCTGTAGCCCACACAGGACAAGCTGGAGAGACAGAGTGCCAGCATCTCACAGGCTGAAACCCAAATAGCAGTTTAGCCTCTGCTCTTGGGGTGACACACTCAGAGTGGGATAAGAGTGTCACCTCCCTGGGGCTTCCTGAAGGCCAAGCAGAGTGATAGCTGGAATGCACTTGGTACTGCATCCAGCACAGGGAAGACCCCAGTAGGAAGGTGATATGGCAGAAGCAGACATGACAGTTTGTCCTGGTTTCATTTGGTCAAGGTGTGATAAAACATTCTGACCAAAAAAAAAAAAACAAACAAAAACAAAAAAACAAAAACAAAACAAAACAAACAAACAAACAACTTAAGGGAGAACTGGCTTATTTGGCTCACGAATCCAAGTCAGAGCGTCTCATCGGAGGGAAGTCCAGACAAGCAGTCCAAGCAGCCCGCCTCAGCCCATCTGCAGCCAAGAGCAGGACGGAGAACACACCCATTCCAGTGCTTGCTCACCTTCTCCACTTGCACACAGCTCAGTGCCCAGCCCAGGGAATGGTGCCGCCCACATGCAGGTTTCATCTTCACACCAATTAAGGCAATCAAGATAATCCCCCAGAGATGTGTTCACAGGCCAACCTGATGCAGGCAGTCTCTCTGGCTTTCTTTGTGGGTGTCCTAACACCCTGAGAGTCTAGGGCAGGATCCTGGAGTATCCAGCAGGAATGAAAGACAGGCTATGGCAGGTGTCTTCTTCACAGTTGGTGTGGTGAATCACACTAATCCTTTGGTCTGGGGATGTGGCTCAGTCCGTAGAGTGTTTGGCTAACATGCACTAAGCCCTGGATCCTATCTCTAGTGTCTTATAAATAGGTGTGGACAATGCTTGTAACCCCCAGCACTGGAGAAGTAGAGGCAGGAAGTTCAGAAGTTCAAATCATCCTCACATAGATGTCAAATTTGAAGCCAGCCTAGATACATGGAACCCTTTCTGAAAACCAAAAGGCACAACGTACACTGCAACCTCGATGGCTCACCCAGTGCTCTCCTGTACGGTGATCCAGAACAGGCTGGAACAGGGCAGAAACCACAGGTACTAAGCACTTAGTGTATTGGCAGGCCCTGCTGTCATTTGAAAAGGCATCTTGTTCTATGGCCTGGTGTTTGGATATATGGAATGCACATCGCATGATCCTGATAAGGGTCACACATGCCATTGTTCCTGCCTCATGAAGGGAATCACAGAAATGATCAAATGACACTCATATGGCTGTCACCGCTCTTGTTGGCCCAACTGTTGCTACAGACTAAAAAGCATGTAAGCCCATCAAATCCTGTTCCCATGTGTGTATATCCATGTATTTGACCATAGTGTGTGTGTGTGTGTGTGTGTTACAGATATCAACATCAGGTGCCTTTTTCAGTCACTCTCCACTTTGGCTTTTTGTTTTTCTTTTGAGGCAGAGTCTTTATTCTGCAGCCTGGGCTAGCCTAAAACAGCACTATGTAGACCAGGTTGGCTTCAGAGATCCACTTGTCTCTGCCTCCTGCCTGCTAGGATTAAAGGCATGCACCACAACATACAGCTCCTGTTTTTTTTAAGATAGGACCTCTCACTGGCCTGGAGCTCATGGAGTAAGCTAGATCGGCCACCACACCTACGTCTTCCTGTGTGCTCTGGGGAACTGGGACTCCAGCCTGTGTATACCCAGAAGCACTTCACAGACCCAGCTGTTTCCCCAGCCCCTGCTGAGCTACTTTGAAATAAAAATGAGCTGTCAAACACAGTCTTCCAGTTGGACCACAAAAGCTGAGGAGTTTATCCTCTTCTCAGAAGACCAGGCTCCCATAACATCCTCTTCACCCTTTCCCTCATCCCTCCCAGCTCCTGGCAAGCACACTCTTACTCTTTATTTCTGTTCAACTTCGGCTCTGAGCATAAGTGATGATTTTCTTTCATGGGAAAACTCAGTGTTGCTGCTGCACTTAGCTGCTGGGTGCCAGTCTGTTGGCAGCAGAACCGCAGGTGTCGAGAAGCTTAGGATGCTGATATCTTATAATCCAGTAGTTGTACATAACAGATCTAAAACACTGGCAAAGCTGGGCCAGTGAGATGGCTCTGCAGGTAAAGGTGCTCGCAACGAAACCTGACAGCCTGAGTCTGAACCCCACAACTGACATGGTGGAAAGGAGAGAGGAGGACTCCTACCAGTTTCCTCTGAACTCTACACTTGTGCAGTGGTATGTGCACACCTGCATGCACGCACATACACACACACACACACACACACACACACACACACACACACGCAGATAGATAAAACAGCAAAATATTGACAAAGCTTTATACACAAAGATACTTAAATAACATGACAAAATTATGAAAATAGGAATTTACCTAAAAAATAAGACAGAACATCAGACCACCATTAAGATAAGGCTAACAGAAGCTGGGGAGACAGTTTGGGGCAAAGTGCTTGCCACAAAAGCATAAGGACCTGAGTTTGATTCCCAACACCCATGTAAAAAGCTAGTCAATGATGTGTGCTTATAATCCAGCACTGGGGAACTCACTGCTTTGGTTAAAACTAGCCAGGGAGCTTCGGGGACCAATGACAAACCCTGTCTCACAAAACAGGGCAGGAGACTCTTAGGGAAGAATGACAGCCAAAGGTGACCTCTGGCCTCCACTTGTACATAAGTCACATCTAAATGTGGCATGAACACACATACACACACACACACAAACAATAAAAATAAAAGTAATAACAAAAATTTTAAAAATGAAGCTAACAATACAGACACACAGACAAGGCCAAGAGAATCCTCATCTCTCCCTATGGATGTCTCCTCTTGGTACCTCCTAGGGTTGGTCTTTGGTTGCTAGGGGTGGCAACTGTCCCAGAAATCACACACATAATGAGGTGGGTAATATTTTAAACTTGACAGGATCTAGAATCACGTAAAAGACCAGCCTCCAGGTATACCTGTGAGGGATTATCTTGATTAGGTTAATTGCAGCCTTTGGGCAGGCAGCACCATCCCATGGGTTTAGTTAGGTATTGACTCAATAAAAAGAATGTGAGCTGAGCCCCAGCATCCATCCCTCTGTTTCCTGGCTGTGGATGTCACGTGACCAGCTGCCTCAGGCTCCTGCTGCCATGTCTTTACAGCTGTGATGGACATAAATCATATCCTTGATCTATGAATCAAGATAAATCCTTCCTCCCTTCCTTCCTACCTTCCTGTCTTCTGTTGCTTTCATCTGGGTGTTTAATCACAGTAACTAAGAGAGACACATGAATACCTAGGGAGAGACAGTGCCTCTGTCTTTCAAGATCAAGTTTCCTAAGAGTTGTGGCCTGCAAGTAGGAGCAAGCCCACATACAGACTGGCCAGTGGCAGGACAAGACTCTGCCAAGGCTTGCTAGACCGCTGTGCTGGATGGTATGAGTGTAGCCTCCCGCTTCACATGGAAATCGTCTCATAGCCTAAAGTAGACAAGGCTGTCCTTCAAAGAGAGTGCATCAGGAACTCAGCTACTTCTGCAGCTCTTGGAAATCTAAATTTACTTCAAACACTAAATTTCATCACTTTCCTGAGCAGACTGAGCACCCAGAAAACCAGTGAAAGGTGACTGGTTTAGAAGTGAGCGTGGCCCATCCTCCTCTTGCTGTTTCCTGCCTGGTGTTTGACAAAAAGGAATCAAATGCAGTACCAGCCTTGCGCTCACGCTGGGGTTGCACAAAGCCAAGCTAAACCAATAGACTCAAAAGTATGCAAATAAGAATCCCCAAAACATATCCTCTCTGCAAAGGCTTGTGATGTCTGGGGAGACAGCTCAGTGATACAAGCACCAGCTATACAATCGAGAAGATAGGAGTTCTAGTCCCCAGAACCCATGTAGAAAGCTGGGCACACAGCAGAAGTGTTGCCCATAATCTCAGAACTCCTACGAGGAGATGGGAGGTGGAGACAGGAGAATGAATCCTTGGAGGTTCATGGCTAGCTAGCCCGTCACACGGCATATAACACAAGACCCTGTCTCAGGCAGGGTGGAAGGTGGGGACCAACACCTAAGGTTGCCTTGTAATCTCTACCCCCATGTCATAGCATGTGTATGCCTGCGTTCATCCCCTGTCCCCCAACACACAAACTGACATTGTATGATGGCATGCTATCCTTGCCGAGGCTTCCTGGGAGTAGAGCCATGGTTGGCATAGAGGTGGTTCATTTGAGCCAAGGTTGGCATGCAGGTAGTTCATTTGGAGCCAGTTACCAAGGACTAGAGAGAGAAAGGAGAGGTCGAATACCCTACCCAAGAGCACATTATTGTGTGTGCCGTGGGAAGCTGGGGCTCAATTGCACTGCAGCTTTCTAAAATGCAGCTGTAGAGGCTGGAGACACGGCTTCGTGGCTAAAAGCAAGTTCAGTTCCCAGCACCCACACCAGGTAGCTCACAACCATTGGTAACTCTACCTTCAGGTGGTCTGATGCTGTCTCCTGGCCCCCACAGGCACTCAGCAGAGTTACCAGGAGCCTGGATGCATGCTCATCCTTGGCTGAAGGGCAGATTTGGCACCCAGGCTCCCACAGAGACCCTTAGGGGAAGGTGGTGCAGCTGGGACAAGGAAATACTTTTCTCTTCCTGCAGAGAGAAGCAAGGGGTAAGTCACATGCGTGTGACACCTGCAGGGGACACTAGGGAAGAATTCTGTATGAGAATCCTGTATGAGAAGCCATGACAACCCCAGGAGCTGGATGGAACTAGAACAGGAGCAGCTCATCCAAGGCTACATAATCAAAACGAGGCCCCACAGCCCGGCTCTGACACCTAGTTTCCCTAAGTGGTGGCTCTGCCTGCTGGTTTCCACACCTGTACCCTGTCTGCACTGGCATGCATGGAACGAGAGCTGGGAGCTGGCCTCTAAGCACTGGCTGATGGGACCAGGGAACCTATCCTGGTACTGTTGACCCAGAGTGGGACTGGGGATTACTGCTGCTGTAGTAATGTCCTCTAGGAGACTCCATGCCTGCTGATGGACGTGTGGGCTTGATTTCCCTACCTACATAGCTCTGAATCATCCAGGCAGCACATAGGGGAAACAGGACGTGAAGAAAAACCCAGAAGGGTAAACAGCAAGCTGGGCAAGTGGTCAAGGACACGCCCTGGAAGAACAATTTTATTTATTTATTTATTTATTTATTTATTCATTTATTTATTTATTTTGGTGCTATGCCCGTGAACTCTGAACACCAAGGATAAGCCTACCAGCTTACATATCCATTTTCTGAGGGGGAGGAATAAAGGGTCAGGAGATGTGAAGTAACCCAAGGCTAGAGCTAGTTAGTAGAACAAAGGAAGAGGGAGGAGATGGGTCAGCTGCTAAAGTACTTGTCTTACACAAGCATGAAGACATGGGTTTGATCCCCAAAGCTTGTCTAAAAGAGGAAGCATGCTGGTTAGTGTTTTGTCAACTTAACACCAGCTAGGATCAGGTGGGCAGAGGAACTTCGACTGAGAAAAATGCCCCAATCAGATGGACCTATAGACAAAGCTGTAGGGTGTTTTCTTGATTAATGTTTGATACGTGAAAGCAGAGCCCACCGTGGGCAGTGCAATCCCTAGGCAGATAATCCTGGGCTGTGCATGGAAGGAAGTTGGACATGCTATGCTGGGTGAGCAAGTGAGCTTCCTTCATGCTTTCTGCTGCAATTCTGCTTCAGGGTCCTGCCCTGACTTCCCTTCAGGATGGACAGTGCTTGGGATGTGGAAGCCAGTTAAACTCTTTCTCCCACAAGTTACTTTTGGTCACTGTGTTTTATCACAGCAATAGAAAGTAATCTAAGAGAGGCATGAGTCTGTGGTCCAAACACCAGGGGCACTGGGGAGAGGCAGGTTCCCTGGGGCGACTGTCCCACAGCCTGGCCTACTAGAGGATCCTTAGACCCAAGTGTGAAATCCTTTCTCAAAAAAAGGCAGGAACTTCTGAGGAATAACACATGAGGTCTCCATATGTACACACTCACACACGGCATGCTTGTGTGCACATACACAAACATACCTGTGGACCTGTATACACATTGTGGTAGCTAACCCGGAATCAATTAAAACCCCAGCAACTAGGCAAGCCTGTGAGGAATTATCTTGACTGGCTCATTTGAGGTGGGAAGAGCCACACTAAATCTGGGCAGCACCTTGTGTTGGCAGCCCACATAAAGGAACATGGAAAAAGGAAGCGTTTGCTTTTAGCGGGCTTCCCCTGATTTTCTCTGGCAAGTGCATCTGTTCTGCTGCAGAGGCATTCCCTTGCTGGTGTTAGAACCTGCTTCTTCAGGACTCCAACATAGACTGAAGAAAAACTGAGATATCCAGCCTCGTGGACTGAACAACTGGTGTCTTGGCCTTTCTGCCAGGACATAGCCATTGTTCAATTAGATAGACCACAGCCTATAAGCCACATTGATAAATCATATATAGACATGCTGAACACACACACACACACACACACACACACAGAGAGAGAGAGAGA
>NW_021604653.1:8566191-8572286 GCF_004785775.1 Grammomys surdaster
AGAGAGAGAGAGAGAGAGAGAGAGAGAGAGAGAGAAGGGGGGAGATGGAGGGAGAAAGAATGATCTTTGCACACTTCAGGGCATGGTCTTTCTGGCGGTGGCATCTGTCTCCAGCTCCAGAGGTCCCTGCCAGCCTCCCAGCTACCAACTCCAGACCTCTCACATGGGGCTTTCAGCTCTGCCAATTTCCTGTTGTTCCTGGTGATAGCTGGCCTTTCTTCAACACCACCGGGGACCATTCAGCCTTCCAGGGTGACCTGGGATCATGTGGGACTGTCCACTTTAGAAGCATGTCCTGCTGGTGCATGGGTTTTTCACTCCTGTTTCACCCAGGTGGGAGAGAACTGGACTAACTTTGATCCTTGGCTTCCATCCTTCCCCCACGGCAATGGGCTCCTTGAGGTAGGGGAGCACAGACCACTCCTGAGCTAGCCACTCTGTGCGGAAGCTTCAGACTTTTCTACCTGGCAGCCACTGCGGTGTAGTCCCCTGCTGCTTCCTATGACAGCAGCATCAGGCCCAGCACACTGGTAGTGTCTCTGAATTCCTCAGTGGCTCCGTGACATGTCTCAGCTTCCTCAGTATACTCTTGTCTTGGCTGCCAGACAGGAGAATGCTAGAAAGCTTGGCTCACTCACAATGTATTAATAATTCACCATGGCCTGGCAAGATGGCTCAGCAGGTAAAGACACTAGCCACCAAGCTTGACAACCTGGGGTCAATCCCTGAGACACACACAATAGAAGGAGGAAACTGACTTCCTCAAGTTGTCCTCTGACCACCACACCCATTCGATGTCATGTGAGAGCAAGTGCATGCTGGCTCACTCATGCACACACACACACACACACACACACACATACACACACACACACACACACTAAATACTGATTTTTAAAAATCTTGCCGTCTCTGATCCGTTTGCTACTGTTCCATGATTGGCATCCATTCTGTTGCTTTGATTGTCATTAGTTGAGGTTAAGTTTGTATTTGTTACTCTTCGTTGCTGTGACCTAACACTGGGTGTCTTCATAACCATTCTGCACCTCAGTTTTGGAGCTCACTGATCTGTTTAGAGCCGCTGGCCAGTGAGCTTTGAGGATTTGCCTGCTCTGCCCACTCAATGGTGTCACAGATGATCCCCGTGGTGCCCTGCTTTTTACACTGATGCTGGGAATCTGACTGCAGGCCCTCACAATGGTTCTGCAGACAGTTTACCAGCCATCTCCTTACCTAGTCCCCTGATTTTATGGACTTGGGAGTGTTGGGGAATGGAATTCAGAATCATCATGACGATATACTGTGCTCTAGCACTGAGCTACACTCCAGCCTCAGGCTGTAGACTGAGTCCCAGTATGAGAGGAAAAGGTGTATCTTTGTTCATGAAAGAGCAGGTAGGAGCATCATCAAGACTAATATTTTAATTTAATTTAAATAAATTTAATATTTAAGCTTTTTTCCTGTTTACCAGCCCCTTTCAACTCATCGATGTGTTTGTTTATTGATACATGTCAGTCTAAATAAATTTTAAAAAATTAATTGTTAGCACGCATTTCATTTTTTGGTCTTTATTTAATAGAGTGGGAAGTTTTTAAATGTTTTTAAAAGAACATTCAAGCCCTACTCAGGACAACCAAAATGACACAATGTGGCTTTCAGAGCTTATTGTTCCCACCAGACACCGAGGACACTTGGGTCCCTGCCATCATCTTGCACAACACACTGTCTGCCCTGACCTGAGATCATTGACGGGAAAGGAAAGACGTAGAGGAAAGGGAACTTTGGGCGCCCTGTCTTTCCCCTTCCTCCTTGGTCATCACTTCCAGCATAAGTGGCTAGTAATCTAGCAACGTCACACAGGACAGAAAGGATACGGTAGGATCTTCAGTCATTTGTGTTCTGGGAATGCAGGACTGTCTTTCAGCCCTGAAAGCAGGCTCCGAGTCAAGGGGAAAGGGTGACTCTGGGGCTGTTACTTAGGCAGTCAGTCATAACACACTGGTCCTGTCCTTAGCCACTGCTGATGTCTCCCCTGTTGTGGGCTTCTAGTATCATTCTCCACACCGTTTGGGACGGCATCTCATCTCCGCTCACTCCCAGTCTCCACTGTCCAATTAGACTTTGCTTAGAGAGTTCAAGATCAGAGAGGTGTGTATTCTGAGTGGCAGCCTTCAGTGGAGATTGGAGGACAACCTTGAGTGCTTGTCTTCCCCTTCCATCTCATTAAAAACAGGGTCTTGGTTATTTGTCACTGCCTCCCCCAGGCTGGCTGGCCCATGAGCTTCTAGGGATTCTCCATATGACCACAGGAACAATGGCGTCACAGTCTGCATCATCTCTATGTGGCTTCTGGAGACCTAAACTCAGGTTCTGAAACTTACACAGCAAATATTTCGTCTGCCGAGTCGTTTCTCCAGCCCAAGATCAGAGATAATGAAATGGTCATGAAGTTGAAGGGGTCCACAGTTTGAGATGCTTCTTGTGAGACAACACAGGTCATGGGCCCATGAAACTGGCCCTGTCTGCAGGAGAGATGGCACCCGAAGCAGGAGGTGTTTGAACACAGGCTTATAGGCAGAACTCTCTAGAACAGCCAGTGAGGATAAAAGAAGAGAGCGTGGTCAGGAACAAGGTCTCAGGCTTCAGTGAACAGGGGGTCTGGACGGTTTGTGATCTTGAAGTTGTCCGTGTCACAGGCCTAGGCCTGTTGACTAAAGGATGCTACTTGCAAGGCATTCTTATGCCCCTGTAAGCCTGAGTCAAGCGTTATCCCTCCCCCAGGGCCCTCTTTGTGCTTCCCCTTGGGTTGGGTGCACGTGACTTTGAGGATTTGTTAGATAGAGCCAACATTGAGAAGGAGGTAGGTGAGGTGCTGCAGTCAGTGCTTGCCTTGATGCCTAGCGTTAGCAAAGAACAAAAGTAAAGGCTGGAACAGAAAAGAGGGAGTCCATCCCTTAGTGTTTAAATGTCTGATTAGTCCTTGCGTATTTATATGTGTGTGTTTGTGTTCATGCATGAGCATACAAGCATTCGTGTGTGTGTGTGTCTGTGTGTGTGTGTGTACGTGCACATGTACGTGAAGATACATGTATATGTGTATAGAGACCACCTTTTCTTTTTCAGGTTCCATTTTCTTGAAACCAGATCTTTCACTGGACTGCAGCCTGTCAGGTAAGCTAGGCAGACAGGCCAGTGAGTCTCAATGGCCTCTCTGTCTCTACCTTTCCAGAGCTGGAATTACAAGCATGCGCCACCATGGCTAGCTTTCTTTTGCAAAGGTCCTGAGGATCAAACTCAAGTACAATCTTAGTGATTAAAGTATCTCTTCAGCCCTGATTAGTCCTTTAAGTGTGAAAATGTCTTCTTTAAAATGATGTAACCATCCAGGTTTTCTATTCATTCTGACTTTTTGCTTTTTTGAACAGAAAGGAGCCACATCTGACCAGAGGACCAGCAGGACTATTCTGGTTTTGGGGAGATAGCACACCTAGGCATGTTATGTTCATGTGGTGGTCAATGTGAAAGACATGAGCTCTGGAGGACTAAGAGGGCAAGGGGACAGCATATAAGTAGAAAGATGAATATGGAAGACCTGTCCAAGCCACCGGGCATTTCCCCTCTGATATGCCTTGGTTCTCAGATACTGTATCCCCAGAATGCTGGTTGAATAACTGTTCTGTTGACTCCCATTGACTCTAGAAACATCTGAGAAGAAAACAGAGAATGTTCCCAGGCTGTCCAGTGAACGATTGCATGAGAGAGGGCAAGGAGGGACATTCTTTATTGGATTAGATGCTGGCTTGAGTCTGTACACCACCAAACAATTGGCTAAAGATGTCAAGTTTCCCTGACTCCATGCTCAAAGATACCGTGCAGAACAAACATTTAAATTCCTGGTGGACCCCCCACCTCACCTCCCCTGTTTCCTTCCAGATGTTTGGCATGGTTCAGATGCCACAGAAAATAAATGTGTCAAAGTCCAAGGGATGAAGCAAGAGGGTGGGGAGGGCGTGCCATCTTGCCAGGCTCCCAGAGTAGCATAAAGCAAGTAACAGGGGTTCCTGAACCTTGAATGCAGACGAAGGTGGCTCCTCGTAGTCAGGTACCTCCAACAGCACTATGCATTGAGGAATAACCTGGTAAGGCTGACACCTACCTGGCTGACCTGTCAGAATTCATAATTGATGTGCAGTAGAGAACAAAGAGGGGCTTGGTGTGTGTGTGTGTGTGTGTGTGTGTACGTGGGAACGTGCAGAGGGTTGATTGTCCCTGTAGCCCAAGGCAGAGAGTGAAGTGGGGCAGAGGCAGGGCTGGAATCTACTTGTCCATTTCTAGTTGCAGATGTGGGTGGTTCGGGGATCAGGGCTGCCCAGGTTAGACTGACAGGCAGGCAATGACATCACTACAAACACTGGAATGGAAGTTGACTAATGCCGCCTACTGAATTCCTTTAAAGCCTAAGTCCCCAGGGCCAAATGAAATGGTGTGGAGATGCTATCCCTTGCACAATCAGAAGAGGAAAGAAAGCTGCTTAAGTTTTTATTATTATTATAAAAAGTTTGAAATTATATTCATGTTGTATGTTTGTATGTGTATGCACATTTGAATGCAGTTGCCAGTGCCAGCCAGAGGTGTTGAATCTGGAGTTACAGGTGGTTCTGAGCCACCCAACATGAGTGCATGGAGCAAACTTGAGTCCTTGGGTCCTCTACAAGAGCAATCTGTGTTCTTAACCACTGAACAACATCTGTGGTGTCCCCCTGCCCACTTTCAGTGGCTTTTGAACTGCGAGATTAAACATTCTGCTTGGGGACAATAGGAAATTCAGCTGGAAGCTTACATGAACTCAGCTGTATTAGGGGAAAGTTCTGGAAACTTCTATCTTTGTCAACTCCATTCAGAACAAGTAGTCTCTGGGAAAGTCCTATGGTTGAAAAGCAGATGCCCCTACCTAAATCCAGGCGGCACAGGGAGATGCACTCACTCAAAGACAGAGAAACCCTGTGGAATGTACTCACACACCTGACCTCAGTTTCCCTTGCCCTGTGGATGTCATAGCCATTTCCTGGGGTCACTTGCCAGCTCTGATATCTAAAAGGCAGCTAGTTGGATCGCCACCTTTGAGGTGGGGAGTAGGGAGAGTGTTGGCTCATTTACGACTGACCAAACCCCTATGATAAGAAACCCCTGAGTCAGGGTCACACACCTCAGCTGAACACCGAGCATAAATGTGTCAGACACCTGAACATCAGAACTGACTGCTTGCCCCAGGAGACACTGACCAACCAGGACTGGGACATCAGTAGGTTCAGTCTGTCTTCTGGGAAGTAGAACCTGCCACCCTGCAGGTGACTAAACAGAGGCTCAGAGTTTTAAAGCCACTACAAAATACATCGTTTAAAGCAGAAACTAAAACCAACAGTTACTTCTCTTCTTACTATGTGACATTGGCTCATATTTGTAGATGGGTAGTGTCTATGTATGTATACATGTGTGTGTATGTATACATGTGTGTCTGTGTGTGTGTGAGTGAGTGAGAGAGAGAGAGAGAGAGAGAGAGAGAGAGAGAGAGAAGGCGGGAGGGGGGGGAGGGAGCCTGTGAGCATGCCTGTGGAGAGCAGAGGTTAATGTCCCACCTTGCCTTTTGAAGCAGCAGCATTTCTCCCTAAATTTGGAAGACACACATTCAGCGAGGTCTGTAAGCCAGCAAGGCCCAATGATCCTCTTATGTCTGCCCCCCAGTACTGGATTGCAGGCATGCTCTCCCATGCCTGGCTTCTTACCTGGGTTCTGGAGACCAAAGTCAGGTCCTCATGTTTGTGCAGCAAGCACGTTCCTGACAGAGCCACCTCCTCAACCCCTTGAAATAGATTTAATTGAGCTAGATATGGCATTTCCTACATCCAACTATCAAAGAATCCAGCACACATCAGAGTCCAGAACATTCCAGTTCAGAACGATTGGCTTGCAGGTGGCTTGTTAAAGGGCCCTGTTACAGATGAGAGAGATCAGCTGGGATTGCTGAGTCTCTCTCTCTCTCTCTCTCTCTCTCTCTCTCTCTCTCTCTCTCTCTCTCTCTCACACACACACACACA
>NW_021604653.1:8572386-8624685 GCF_004785775.1 Grammomys surdaster
AAGTATTCTATCAACTGCTACAGCCCAGGAGGAGGGGGACAAAGCTTGGAAATTAACACAAGGCAGCTTAAAATCCTTCCAGATTTGGGTGTAAATCCCTGGACCATGAAGGACAAAAGCTGCTGTGTGGAACCGGTGAGAAGCAGGCTTTTGGAGTACGTAGGTGACACAGCCCTGGAGTGTTACTGGGTAGTGTAGCCAATCTACAGTGCAGAGGCTTTAAGCCTCTCTCTTCCACCGATGAGAACTTTCTTTTTAAAAATTATCACATTCCTTTACTCTGCCTCTGGTGGTAGTTAATTGTGTCATGGTGAGAAGGACAGAGGTCAGAGAACGGTTCGTCAAGCAGGAACCTTTCATGGTATGGGTCTTGTGGATCAACCTCAGATCATCAGACTTGGTGGCAAGTGCCTTTCAGCATGGAGCCATCTCAACATGAGCTCAGAAAGTTTATTTCTATCTCAACACACTGGCTGACAAACACCTATGCTCCCTCAAAACTCTCAAGTAAACAAAGCACCCATTTCTGACATTCTCTGTGCCTGCTAGTAAAGTACTGGGTCTGAGAAGTCTCTCTCTCTCTCTCTCTCTCCCTCTCTCTGTCACACACACACACACACACACACACACACACACTTTCTTTTGGAGAAATGACACTGTGTTCCTTTTGTTTGGTTTTCTTGCTCCCCAGTACCTTTTAAGTTCTGTCACACAACGCCACATTCTTTGCATCTGCTCTTTCGTGAAATGTTGATTGACGCTCTGGACGGTGGAAAGTTGGCTAAAGGGGCACTTGAGCAATGAGGGCCTCAGTAGCTGGGTTCAAGGATGGAGCTCACACTGAAGGGAGTCAGAAAGTCCTTGGACCTTTGGGACAGGAAATGTCTACGTGAAGGGAGGAGTCACATGGTGTTAGAGGCCAGTGTTGATCCATTTGTCACCCCTTGTTCTTATTGTTACAAAGTAACAGTGTGTGACTAGGGCACCTGGCCTTCTACATGATACACCTTGCATTGGATTGAGTTCCTGGAACTTGGTTCATGACAAGTCATTTTCAGTTCAGTTTTTTTTAAGTACACTTTCAGAGGCTAGGGAGATGGATCTGTGGGTCAAGTATTTGCTAGAAAAGATGGGGGCCTGAGTTCAGACCCCCATCACCCATGTAAAAAGCTAGGTGTTGTGACCTTTGAGAGGTGGGAAGATCCTGGGGGCTCACTGGCCAGCCAGCTAAGCCCAGACGCCAATCGAGAGACCCTGTATCAAAAGATAAGGTGCATAGCAACCAGAGAAGATATCTGCAGTTGACCTCTGACCCTCACGCATGTGTACATGAGAACATATACACACACATACCTGAAACACATACAAATAGTTTCTTTTCTGCCCATATTCTCATTTAAATCAGAGACTCTAAATGTAGTCCACAGGGACACAGACTATTTGCCTCTAGTGTGGGGCCAGACCTAGTGTCATCGGGATTTTAAATTTTTCTCTAAATCCACTATGTTGTGTAGGACAGCCCAACTGAAGAATGCAGTGACCTGAGTCATCTTTCTCTCCAACTCTGGGAACTCCACACACTGCAAAGATGCCCGATGGGGCTGTCATACCGGGGTGCTGCTCACAGTCCAGATACTTCTTACTGGTGTGAACTTGGGCAGGTTCACTAACTCTGGCCTTTCTGTAAAGCAGGGTAACTAATTGTAAAGCAGGGGGCAGGCACAAGGCAACACCTGTGGTGTTTGTCTGTTGTTACTGTAACAAATAGGTGCAACAATCGAGTTAGAGAAAGGAAAGTTTGCTTTGGCAGTTTCGGGGTTCTGGTTCCCTATCAGGACTCACTCATTGCTTACAGCGGCAGGTAGGTTATGGCGGAAACACTCAGCCGAGCAATTTTGCTCATCCTCACCTGGCTCGGAAGTGAAAAAGAGGAAGAGGAAAGGGATGGGGGTCCCTCCTTGGAGACCACAGCCCTAGTGAGCTAAGACCTCCCACTACCTCCCAGGGTCTCCTTCCTGAGGACTGAGCCTCTAACACATGGGCTTTTGGGGGGTGTCCCATCTCTGATTGTATAGCACCCGGCCCAGGACACACTGAGGAAATGCTAACTTGAAACTCATTCATGACACTTGCTCACCCCTTTAGGGGTTCCAGACCCCAGTCATAGGGATAAGATTGTCAGGCTTGTGATTTATAGGTAGGCTGGAATGGGACACACATGGATTTTGGGGTCACCCAGACCTGGCTCATGCTTTACTGTCAGTAGCTTTCCCATGTTGAGCTGTTAGTACAGCTCGGGGTGCCTGTTGCCCTGTCTTAGGCCTGAGGGAGACGGTTTAGTCAGTATGGTGCCTGCTGTACAACCATGAGAACCTGTGTGAATCCCAGCATTAAGAAAAAAAAAAAAGCTAGACACAGTGGTGTGTGCATGAAGCTCTAGTACTGGGAGGGTGGGCTTCCTGGCCAGCCAGTCTAGGCAAATCAGTGATCTCCAAGCACCAGTAAGAGAGAGACCTGACCTCAAATAATAATAATCACAATGGTGATGATGGTGATGATGATGATGGAGGTGGTGGTGATGATGATGATGATAAGGTAGAAGCTGTAGAGATGTCCCAGTGGTTAAGAGCACTGACTGCACTTCCAGAGGACCAGGGTTTGTTTCCCAGCATCCACGTGGCTGTCGGTAACTCCATTCCAGGAAATCTAAAGGTTCTCTTCTGGTAGATACACATGCAGGGTGCATAGATACACGTGCAGGCAAAAATACCCATCTACATAAAAGTGTCCCATTCTCACTGCATGTATGTGTCTTGTGTGTGCGTGTGTTTGTGCACTTGTGTTTGCACACCGAGGCTAGATGACTTTCTCTGTCAGGTGACTTTCTCTGTCCCTCTCTGCCTTATTATTTTAGACATGACTGTCACTGAGCCTGGAGCTCACTGATTCAGACTGGCTGGCCAGCAAGTCCCAGAAAGCCACCGGTTTCTGCCTGTCTAGTATTGGAACGGCAATCATATGCCACTATGTTCAGGTTTCTTGCTTTTGATGTTGATTAGGGGGGGACTTGAACTCAGATCCTGATGCTTGTACAGCAAACACTTCCCTGACTAAGCCATCTCCCTAGATCAATACACAATCTTTCTCAGACAGTAAATCCCAAAATTTACTGCTTCTTAGTGAATGTGAAGAGAGCAAGAAAGAAGGAGAGAAAATGTTATTTGCACACTAAACCGGGGTTCTTTGCACTGGCAACAGGCTTAAAGCCATGTGTGATGCTGGATTCAAAGGTTGGTTGTGCACTGTAGTGGAAGCTAAGGAACGCAGAGCCTGGAGCCACCACAGACTGTGCACTGGGGACCTCCCTGACTGACCTTGTCTCCATCCTTTTCCGAATCTCTGACTTAGTGCTCAGATCAGCTACATGCTAAGCTGGGAGCAGCCGGGACACTCTTCCTTTTCTCTCTTTACCCTTCCTGGACCTGGAAAGCGGAAAGTCATGTAAGAGGGCAGCCGTGCTGCAGAAGAGGAGAATGTAAGAAGGCTCCAAAACACAGGATGCACAGAGGATATACCCACAATGCTCTGCAGATCACGTTGATGAGGGTGTGGTCAGGCATGAGAACAAATGGAGTCTGGAAGGCTCCACAGACAGCTATATAAAGAGATGGAGAGAGACCAGAGTATTGTCGGGCTTAGGGTAAGGGTGGGGCTTTCTGGAAAAAATTTCAGATACGCAGGACTTAAAGTCTGGGAAGGATACATGGAAAAGACTGAAAACGGGACAGGGAGACTTCAGAGGCTCAGGAGAGGGGAGGGCATGTCTGGGGCAGTGACCCAGTTTCCACTCTCTCATAACATCCCCAAGGCTGTTATACCTCCCCTTGGTCATTGCATGCAAGTCTCTGGGCTGGGCTCTCAAAGTCACACATTACGTATAGTCTGGGCCATTTTGGGAAGACAGGCTATCTTCCCGTGTTAGTGAGGTCACAGTTAGGTAGTTCCTAACCCTAGGAGTAAGTACACCAGGACCCCTGCAAGACTCTACAGTTAGTTTTTGTTTCAGTAGATCTGAGATAGAACCCAGTGAGTTACATTTCTAACAAGCTCAAGTTGAGGGTCACTCCTGGTCTTGGGAGCATTTTGAGAAATATAGCAGTTAGATGCTGAGTCACATGCTCCAACCATGGAGAAATCAGAAAAGCCGTCAGAGAGAAGGGTGGCATGTGGGTGGAGAGAGAACTAATGACGAGCTTCTAGCAGCCGGGAACGCAGAGCAGAAGTGGAGGCCACATGGAAGAGAGAGCCTCAGTAGACCAGAGACCGTGGGGGAACAGCCTGCTACCAGCCTGGCCTCCATTAAGGAGAGGGCATTGAGCTGGAGATGGATAAGTCATTGCTCGGTTGAAGGTCAGGAGGAGTCACCAAACTATGGGAGAATAGCCACACTCAGAAGAGGCTAGGGACACGACTGTCAACAGTGTTTATCTAACATCCTAGAAGCCCTGAGTTCTGTCCTCAGCACTACCAGATTTGATGTGCACACCTGTAATCTCAGCACACAGGAGGTAGAGGCAGGAGGATCAGATGTTCAAAGTTGCATACGGAATTTAAGATTAGCCTAGAGGAAAGATGGAAGGGAAGAAAGGAAAGAGGGGAAAGGGAAAGAAGGGAGGGGAAGAAGAAGGGAGGGAATGGGAGGGGAGGAGAGGAGAGGGGAGGGGAGGAAAAGGAAAGGAAAGGAAAGAGAACGATCCAGAGAGCATTTATCAATTTGCAAACCATTTCATTTCCTCTACAAGTCCCCAAGTCAGCACTCTACCTCCCAACCTTCCTTCCTGTTGTTTACAGAAAGGGAAACTGAGGCTCAGAAGTTTGGAGTCGCTTGCTTCAGCTGATGACAGAGGCAGGTGAGGCCAGGTCTAGCCCCGAACTCTCCAGTGGGCAGTTAACCTGGTCCTGCTTCCTCCTTCAAGCCTAGAGCCAAGAACACTCCTTCCCATTTTCTATCAAATGCAATGTCTTCATTCTTTGGCATAATAGCAGGAAGTAACTGTGGCCACGCAGTGTGAGAAAGGTAATCATCCCGGGTCAGGAAATCCTGTTGCCTTGAGCCCCTTGGGAATGTTAACTTTCCCACTCTGACCCGTCCGAGATCCTGACCTTCGGCACAGTTGGCTTCTTCAGGGGAAAAAAAAAAAAAGCTGGGCCAGAGTCCAGCCTTGGCTCTCTGTTAGGGTCCCCTGGAGAAGAGGAGGCAGTGGAGCCCCGCCTCACTCTTCAGGGGATTCTTCTGCTCCTGGACTCTGCCCTCTGTAGGTGGTGGTGTGGGCAGTGCAGGAAGGAGTGAGGTGGTCAGGTCCCTAGCTTCTTCAGACACTTCCTCTGCAGACAGGCGAGCCTGGTCCTCTGGGTTTAAACATTCGCACCTGTCAGGGAAACACGAAGTATGGACAGAGCATCAGTGGGCACATGGAACCTACTAGAAGAACTCGAAAAAATGGACATCACTGCCTTCTGTAGTGGCTGAGCTGGAGAAATGGAGTCAGACCACCTGAGCATTCAGGGACCAAGGACAGAGGCTCCTGGGTGATGTCTCTTGCAGAGCGAGCTGTAGCTAGACCTCCCTGAGCAGCCAGCCCCAGCATTGATTTGTTAGCTCATTCTCTGCTTATTCGATTGAACCTTTTTCTACATTACTTACAGCATTCATCCGTTTTCACACACAATTACCTCCCTTCCCCTGTGGAACCCAGAGCTCTGCAAGTCGGGTGAGCTTAGCATTATTTATTCATGCAATTATCCATTCCTCGAGCAAACATCAGTAAAGCATCCTCAGAGTCTTGGGAATGAGCCTAGGCACAGCCCTAACCCTTGAGGGATTGAGATAGTTCCTACAAGGAGGACAATAAAAAGTGTTACAACGAGGGCTGTGGAGATGGTTCCCTGGTAGAGTACTTGTTCTGCAAACATTTAGTTCTCAATTTGATTCCCAGAATCTACCATAAGAAGTCAGGTACAGTTGTGCATGCTTATAACCCCAGTGCTGAGGAGGTGGGGACAGGCCGGCCCCTGGGGCTCACTGGCTAGTCAGGCTGACTGACTCCAGCCTAAATATGAGACTGTCTCAAACAACAATGTGGACGCAGTTCAGAGGAAAACTACCTGAGGTTGTCCTCTGATGTCCTCCTCCTCTTTTTTCTCCTCTTCCTCTTTTTCTTCTTCTTCCTCCTCCTCTCCCCTCCTCTCCTCTTCCTCTTTCTCCTCTTCCTCCTCTTCCTCCTCTTCCTCCTCCTTCTCTCTCTCTCTCTCTATCTGTCTCTGTCTCTCTCTGTCTCTCTCTGTCTCTCTCTCTCTGTCTCTCTCTCTCTCTCTCTCTCTCTCTCTCTCACACACACACACACACACACACACCAATTCTAAAATAAAGAAGGACTTCAAGAGAGGAAGCTATAAGCTACTTTTTAAAAGGAGGTCTAAGGGAATCTGGAATGCATGTATTTATTCTTGAAAATTCTAAAAGGATGGTCTCTGGACCGGGAAGCACGCATGAGCTCTGCTTCTTAGCTTGTCACAGTTCCTACCCAGTCCTTACCAGATGCTGAGTTTGCAGACCCACCCTTTCTTTCCTGGTTCCACACCTAAGCTATACTTGTAGATAGTGTCCATGAAGGTTCTTGAGGGCAGATGTCCCCCTTCTAGACCATAATCCCTACCTGGAAGAGTGTGGCAGCTGTTCCTGCCAGTTCTAGATGCTCTACTCCAGATATCACAGGCTCCTCTTCTTTCTCTGCCTCCTAACACATCCTGATTGCCATCACCTGATGGATATTCAGATAATGAAGCCCAGTGCCTCTGCCCCAGGAACTCATATCGTCTCTACCAGCATGATATCCCCCAAGGAAGGGTTACAAGGAAGCTCGAGGGGAGCACAGGAGGATGCCTGACACAGCCAGGGAGTCAGGGAAAGTTCTCAGGAGGAGAGGATGCTGTCCCGAGAGTTACTGGATTTGAAGCGCTCTGGGGGAGGGAAGCATGGGACAAAGACTCACAAAGGAAGGAACGAGAAAGATATACTAAGAAAGACAGAGTCAGTGGTACATAACGCAGCTTTCTGGGCATCCAGGAGAGCTTTTGGGGAAATGTGATGCATGCAACTGATTGGAGATAGGGGACAACCTTTCAGATGTTGAAGGATGTAATTATACTGGTTACAATGTTGTATGACAAATCAACCCAAACTCAGGTGCTTGCAGCAATGCCATTTACTGTTCCTCATGGGTTCTAAGGACAAGGGGGTGACTACCGAAGATGACTTGGAAGCAAACTGACAGTCTGACGAGGATATTTCCCTGTGTTGTTTACCCACCTATCGGTCAGGGTGTATGCCCCACTGTTACACGTCACACACTAGAGCAGGACCTAGCTGAACCTATAGCTCCTGCCTAGGCAAGTCACTCCATGCAGCCACGTGGCTCGGTGTTCTTGCTACTCACAAGCGTCCATCAGAGGAAGGGAGGCAAGAGACCAAGGGGAAAGTCTGTGTGCAAGTTGTCCTCCATCATCCCTCAGCTGCAGAGGTAAGCCATGTACACATGGACAGGGAACGGGGCCCAGCCAGCTAGCTGCAGCTCTTGCTTGAGTACAAATAAAATCCCCCTGAAAAATGCAAGTGATGTTTTAGAAAATCAAAGCAAGCATAAAAACACCCACAAAGACCAAAGATCAGCTTTTATTATTATTATTATTATCATCATCATCATCATCCTCTCTCTCTCTCTCTCTCTCTCTCTCTCTCTCTCTTTCTTTCTTTCTTTCTCGGAGACATGTTCTTTTATGCCTCAAACTCAGTAAGTAGTCATCTATGACCTTGAACTCCTGACTCTTCCGTCTTCACCCAAGTTGTAATCACATTTGTATGCCACCACACCCAGTTTATGGGGTGCTGGGGGTGCTAAGCAAGCATTCTGCCAACTGGCGGACATCTTCAGCTTGATATTTTAATGGAACTCAACGGGGCTAGGTTAGGAAGAGGTGAGGGAGGAGACATGTCAGGTAAGTGTGAGGTTGCCATCTCAAAAGGAAGAGATCACTGCAGGTAACCATAGTGATGGAGCCCCAGTGAGCTCCATCCCACACTCACAGCCTGGGAGTGGGTAAGTACTGAAGCAGCAGCCACTCTTAGCTCCAGGGCCAAGGAGGTGACTTCTCCACTGAACTCACCAACCAAGAGAGACAAAGCCCATCCACAGTCTGATATAATGGTAGCCTCATTTCTCGAAAATCAAGGTTGGGTCTCACATTTCTTCTCCAGGGCCACCGTCACAAATGACCCCATGACTTGGAACAAATGCAACTTTGCAAACCAGAAGTCTGAATTTGAGGTGCCAGCAGGATTTGGGGGAGCTAGAGGGAAAATGGGATCCAGGCTTCCTTCTGGCTGTGGGGAGCCTTGTGGTTCTTGGCTTAAAAACCCATTGCTTCCCCCCTCCTCCTCTTCCTCCTCCTCATCCTCCTCCTCCACCACCATTACCTTCTGTGTGTGTGCCCGCGCATGTGCAGGGGTGCTGCATGGCTGGCTTTAAGAGATCATAACGTGCCTTGGAAGCACTTTATCCCCTGAGCCACTTCCCCAGCCCCCCTCCTTTGTATTCATAGTGTCCTCCTTGAGTGTTCATGACTCAGTTTCCCTGCCTTAAAAGGACATCAGTTATTGGATTTGGACCCACCCATATCCAGTAGGACCTCACATCAATTCCATCCCATCTTCAAAGAGCTAATTTCCAAATTAAGTCACAGGCACGATTTTGAGAGTTAAGACTTGGACAGAGCTTTGGAGAGACACTATTCAGCCCGCAGCAGGAGTATGGAATCATTCTGGTGGAAGGCTTGCTACAGCACTGGGGTTGGAAGGAAGACAAATATTTTAAAATTCACATTTCACGCATCTGCTTTTGAAAAGCCCTAACAGGATGCGAGATATGCTCTTGGATAAAAATGACATAAATCAATAAATCAATACATAGCTGAAGTTGCCCTTTTCTCTATCAGAGTATGTGCCCAGACCCTGATGCAATGCTTGGAACCACACACAGACCTACGTCATACATGTATGTAGTGTGTATATATCTCACATACATAGCTTTAAAAGGTTATTAAAATGTGGGCATCTTCAAAAGACATTAACATTGTTAAACACTTTTATTTTTAAATACTTTTTAATCAAACATTTAAAACAACTTGAATTTTTAAATTACACTTATTTGTTTGCTTATTTACTCAACGAGGGGACACATCCCATGGTGTATGTGTGGAAGTTAGAGGACAGTTCATGGGAGTTGATTATTTCCTTCCACTGTGTGAGTTCAAAGGAGCAAATTCAGGTCATCTGACTTGGAGGCAAGTGCCTTTATCCCAAGAGCCACCTTGCCCGTTCTCATGTTTCCTTCTACACCTAGGTAAGCTTAACTTCTATCTTAGGCTCAGAGTAAGATAACTAACCACTAATAAAATGGCACAGTGTAATGACAGCCTGCAATAAGTTTGGTAGATCCAATCTCTCTTGAAAGAATCAGAACAGTCTGGGTGGGGTGTGGAGAGGATACCCTTGCAAGCATTAGGATCTTTTGCATCAGTTCAGTCCCCAAACTGATGTAAGAAAGCTGGGTGTGGGGGCTATAGAGAAGGCTCAGGGGTTAAGCGTGTTTTCTGCTCTTGCTAAGGACTTGAGTTCAGTTCCCAGCACCCTCTTTATGACTTAAAAACACCCATCACCGTAGCCCAGGAGAGCCAACACCTTCTTCTGACCACTGTGGGCACCAGGCATGCACATATACACAGACATGCAAGCAAAACATTCACACACATATAATAAAAATAAATAATTTTTTAAAGGTGGGCACGGTAGCTTGCACCTATAACTCCAGCACTGAACAGTAGACTCTCTGGAGCTCATTGGCCAGCCAGTTTAAGCCCAATTGGTGAGCTCTGGATTCAATTAGAGATCCTGTCTCAAAATCTAAGGTGAAAAAGCACCCA
The DNA here is from genome assembly GCF_004785775.1 of Grammomys surdaster. Taxonomy (NCBI): domain Eukaryota; kingdom Metazoa; phylum Chordata; class Mammalia; order Rodentia; family Muridae; genus Grammomys; species Grammomys surdaster. The sequence goes on from NW_021604653.1 coordinate 8,582,425, forward strand.
GGAAAATACTGGCATCAACTTCTGGCCTGCCTATGTTTATGTGTGAGCACACACACATGCACACACGCATGCACACACGAATGGACACACATGCACATGCACATGCACATGAACCAAGACAATACTTCCAGCCACAAGAGAAGATGGGTAACTGATAGTGTGGAAACAGAATAGTGGTTAAGAGAGAGGTGGGAACAACAGTACTTCTGTTGATTGGAGAAAGTCACAATACAGGAACTGATCCAGTCACATAAAGGCTGAAGCAGAGCAAGCTGGACGGAAGATGGTGACAAAGGCTCTGAGAGACATTCCCAAAGGCCCCTGGAACTTTCCATTCAGGACTTCTAAAGCTCCTGGAGCATTTGTAACTGGTGTGAAAGAGCCACTGTTTCCATGAGGGGATGACACAGTAAAACTGAAATTCAGCCTGAGGGAAAGGGAGTCCTGTGGCCCATCCACTGCCACTCAGCGTTCATTAAAGATCCTTTGGACCTTATCAAGAACATATCAGCCCTATGGCAAGTTAGATGAGAGAATGAGTTTCAAGAACAAGAGAGCAATAGGCTCTCCACTCTGCAGAACACTGCCTCTGAGAAGTGTGTCAGAGAACAGGATATCCAGGCTTAGAACCATGCTTCATTAGTTATGTCTGTTTGGAGTGCAGGAAAGATAATCACACTCGGATGTTTGCTCTTCTAGATCAAACACAAGCACTATCTTTTGAAAACTGGGAAACTAAGACCAAGTAAGAGAAAAAGATGTGCCTGGTTCTCCACGTCCAGTGCCCTCAGCAAGATTCTCTCCCACTGTTACCCGTATCAATGAGTGAGTGCCATCAATATCTTGTTGCATGCAACAATTGTCCTCACTATTTCCTTTTTTGCATGCTTCTCATATTCTGTCACCAAGTCCCACCCACCTTCTGATGGTTGGTTATAAATGTCAGCATGCCACAACCTGGAATAAATCACCTAGTAGAGAGTCTCAATTGAAAGATTCTTAGATCAGGCTGGCCTGATGGGATGTCTATCTAGAATTTGTCTTGCTTGGTAACTGGCTGGCCCACTGTGGGTGGCACCAATCCTTAGGCTTGGCCCTGAGTTGTTAAGACTGAAGAAAACTAGCTGAGCACAGAGAAAACAAGCATGTAGAATGGATTCGTTCAGTTATCTCTGCTCTTTAACATGGAAGTGATGTGCTCAGCTGTCTCAAGCCCCTGCCTCTGTGACTTCCCTGGAATTATGGACTGTAACCTGAGATTGTTAGCCAAGCAAATCCTTTTCTTCTCCAAACTGACTTTGCTCAGGTTGTGTCATCACAGTAACAGAAAGGAAATAAGAACACCCTGCTCCCTAGTCTTCACTCCAACTGTCAACGTCCTCTTCTTCCTCCTCTTCCTCCTTTTCTTCCTCCTCCTCCTCCTCTTCCTCCTCTTCCTCTCTGTCCAGGCTTTTTAATGACTTTACACTACAGAGGTTGATACCTGGAGACCTTCTGGGGTGGGGGTGGGATATTACAATTTGGAGATAGCTAGTAGGTCAAAAGTCAAGGTGGCTACTAAACATCCTGCAATACCTCACAAGCAGGAAGTTTCTAGCCCAACATGGAAGGCCTGGCCATCTCAATTTACTCATGTGAATTCAAGGCCCTCCTCACCAGCCTTTCTGCCTCTAACTTAACAGATCCTACAGACCATTCTTGTCCCAGAAGCCAGCCATGATAGTTTGAAAATATAAGCCCTACCACTTTTCCTGAGCACAGACCTGAGCTTCTCACCACAGACCAGGAAGAGCCTGTAGAGTCTGGCTCCTTCCTCGAATCTAGCCACACTCTATTTACACGCTCCATCTCTATGGTCTCAGCATGTGAGGCCTTTTGCCTCAGGGCGTTTGTATAGATTGCAATGGTTTGTGTTAACCGTCAGCTTAACAGACTCTAGAATCAGCTAGAATATGGGCATCTGGCCATGCTTGTGGGGAGGTATCTTGATTGCTCATTGATGTGAGAACACCCATCTTCCTCATGGGCTGGACAAAGGATCCTAGAGTGTGGAAATGGAGAAAGAAGCTGAACACCAGCACTCACCCATGGTGTTCGCTTCCTATTGAGGATGCAATGTGACCAGCTGCTTTGAATTCCTTTACCTTGACTTTCCCACTGTGGCAGACCATAGACTTGAGCCCGTGAGCATAAACCCCCTGTCCTCTTAATTTCCTTTTGTGGGGGTTGTTTTGTTAGAGTACCAGAAAAATAAATATAGTACTGTCCCTGTGTAAGACACACACCCTCCATTCTAAACTCTGTCTCCTGGCCTCCAACTGATCCCAACTATCTTATAACTCCATTAGATCTGACAGCTTCAGTGAAGCCTTTTCCACTTTCTGACTGGATTACATCCTGTACACCTACTACAGTTTGATCTAGAATACTCCTCATGCATCCAAGGCTTAGTCTCCAGAGCAATCACCAAAGAGGAAATATTTAAAGAAAACCTTTAAGATTTGGGGCATATGGGAGGTCTTTAAGTCATTGGGAATATGTCTTTGAGGGTGACTTTGAAACTTTAGCCTCCTCTTGGGTCCTTAAACTGTGAAGTGAGCTATTTTATCCTATCTCATGATCCCAAGCATAATATGCTGTCTCACCAAAGGAAAGGGTCAGCTAATCATGAACTCTGGAATTGTGAGAGAAAGCAGACCTTTTGTCTTTATAAGCTAAGGTATTTTGTTGTATGGCTAGAAAGCTGCTAAACACAGAACCTTTGCATTGCTAGCATCTATAATCACATCTGCATTCCTGGGATTGTTTGGTGAATGTCTTCCCCTCTCAAGACAAGGTGAGTCCCATGTAAGCAGAAGCAGCATCTGTATTGATCTTTGTTGTTTTGTATTTGATATGTATTGTTTTCTTTGTGTGTGTGTGTCCAGGTACATGTATGTTCACGTACATCTGAGAGCCAAAGGACAACTTCCCATGTAATTCTTCAGGAGCTGTTCACCTTGGTTTTTGAGACAGGGTCTCTCACTAGCCTGGAACTTTTTAGAAGCAGGCCATACTGGCTGGCCCATGAACCTCAGAGATCCCCTGTCTCTGCATCCTCAACACACATCAATCTACCCAGCTGCTTTTGTATAGATTCTGGGTCTTGAACCCAGGTCCTTATGTTTGTGAGGCAAGCACTTTACTGACTGAGCCATCACAACCCTTGATTCAATATGTTTTCCACGTCTAGTATTTGAAGCTCATACATGCTCAATAAATACTTGGCAGATGAATGAATGAGTGAATGAATGAGCAACCCCAGGTCTCTTGACCCTTTGTGTGGCTCGTCACTCGTGTTCTTACGATCCCAGACTCTCCTTGTTCTTTTCTGTTTCCAGCTCCAAACTTTCCCTTCTTCCCAGTCTTCTTTCATTAACTGTCATCTTATGCAGCAAATGGCTACATGTATTCATTGTGCTGATTAAATGTCGTTCTTTGTTCTGTGAAACAAATTCAGTTGATTCTTATTTGCATATCCCTCCCGATGATGTTGCCAGGAATAGAGAAATAGTCGAATATAATGAGCTGTGGATGCTGGATGGACGCCTGGCTCTGCCTGAAGGCAGGCACCAGCCCAGGTGGCCTTGGGCTGAGCATCGAAGTCAGTGGCCAGTTGTCATTGAGTTGTAGTCCCAATGGGGTGCACAGTTCACGGTTCCAGGACAATAAGCTGGTCGTTCTCTGGTGCTACCCAGGGCTGGCACCTTTTCAACCTGAAGGTCAAATGTCCTCTCCACAGATAAGCCTTCCAGACTACCCCTGTACAACAGTCCAAAGACTATACACGCAACTCAGAAAACACAGCACAGAGTAGAGAAGAGGTAGAGCCCCTGAGGACGTTCTAGAATCATCTATAACCCTGCTTCTTGAGGCTGGAGAAGTCAACTGTGCTTATAGGCTATGCTACTCTTCACCCGAGGTTGTGATAGCCATAGGGGGAATGTGTCAACCCGTGCCTTTACCACGATTCTCAGCTTGGCCACAGTGACAAAGTACCGCAGACTGGGCAGCTTAGACACAGACTGCATGCTACAAACCCATATTCAAGATGTCATAAGAGTGGTTACTTCTGAAAGCCTGAAGGGGGATCTATTCAGGCTCCTGAGCATGGCTCTTGGGGGTTGCTTTCTCTCTGGGTCACCAACTGGTCCTCCTTCTATGTATGTCTGTGTCCAAGTTGTCTATTTAGTTCTTTCTTTGTGTGTGTGTGTGTGTGTGTGTGTGTGTGTGTGTGTAAGCTAGAGATAGAGATATAAGTTGGATGTCTTCTATCACCCCCTGCCTAATTTATTTTATTTCACATTTTATTTATTCATTCACTGATTCATTCATTCATTGGTACAAAACCTTTCACTGAAGCTGGAGCAAGCTGTTTAGGCATTACTGAGGGTTCTCACTCCCTAGATCTTCATGTCTCTGCCCATCCCCAGCACTGGAGTCACAGGTGTGTGTGTGTGTGTGTGTGTGTGTGTGTGTGTGTGTACCACCATGACCAGTTACACATGGGTTCTGGATATCAGAAATCTGGTCCTTGTGCTTCCAGAGCAAGCGTTTTGTCCACTGAATGCTCTCCCCAGCCATGCTTATTTACATGTGTGTACATGTTCATGTGTGGGTAGTGCACATATCACAGGAAGAGCTGCTCATGAATGTATATATACAAACTTGTGAATCATTCCTCAGGAGCATGTCCATACGCTGCTGTGTGGAGGTTGGGAGAATCCAGTGACAGGTTCTCTACTGAAGTAAAGCAGGAAAGGAATTGTAGAGGCTCCTGGATTGGCGAAACTATTTGGGAGGTAGGACTTGCCAATTCAAGTAGACTACCTCGCCAGTGAGCCCCATAGGTCTGCCTGTCCCCGTCTCTGTCTCCCCAGCCGTGGGAGTACAAGCACTACCATGCCCTGACTTTGACTGCATGCTGGGGCTTATACTTACGTGGCAAGCACTTTCCTGGCTAAGCTATCTCCCACCCCACAAGCCATATTGGATCAGGGCTTAGCGTTTTAATTTAATTACCCTTTTAAAGACCTCATTTTCAAATACAGTCACACACTGGGATTAAGACCCCACTATTGGATGGAGACATGAAGAGACCACTCAGTTGCCACAGCAGGGTTCAGTGCCATTTCACACCAGCTGAAACTGGCACCTATGGATGGAGAGATGGGCCAGGCTATGGAAGCTGACAACTCTGAGGGAAGCAGTTGACAAGAGCATGGTATGAACAGCTAACTCCACAAGGTAAGGCCAGGCAGGGCAGAAACACTAGGGCACTCTTGGTCAAACCACCACAGATATCAAATCCTACTCCTGCAAATCTATGACTCCCCACAGGTCATTCTTGCTTAGGGGTCTCCTTACAGAATCAGCTGACTGATGTCATCTTGTACAGCAGGCTGAGGCCCCATCCACTCCTGTTTCCATCTTTACGTCTCTACATCCTCTTCTAGCTCTGAGGTTTCAAAAGACCCTTGCGATTCCCAGTGTTCTCTTTCTGCCTTGTGGCTGCCAATCAAGACGTGAGTGCTCAGCTGGTCCTTTGTTCTGTCATCATGGATTCTGGCCCTTTGAAACTGTAAGCCAAATTAGGTGCTTTTTGTTTTTGTTTTGCTTTTGAGATAGAGTCTCTTACCATCCTGAAGCTCACCAATAGGCTAGGCTGGCTGGCCAGTGGATAGTCTCTAAGGAATCTGCCTGTCTCAACCTCCTCAGAGCCAGGGTTACAAGCATGTCACCATGGTTGGCATTTTAAAACCTGGATTCTGGGGCTCAGACTTCAGTCCTCATGCTTGCTGACCAGCACTTTATCCTCCGAGTTAACTTCCCAGTCACCCTAATTATTTGTGGCCAGCCTGGGAGGTTCAGAGGCTTGGCCTGGCTCTGAGACTCAATAGTTCAGTCTGGCTGTTCATCTTCCCCAGAGCTCCCAGGAAGACACTCTTCCCCTCCCCCTTCCTTCTTCTGTGGCCCCTTGATTCTAGGTGGCCTGTATGACAAGATGGCAGGTTCTCTCAAGATGGTGAGAAGTGAGAGGAGTAGGTTTTGGGACTCCCACGAGGCTGGCTGTGCTCTCTGAGAGTCTGCTGGACTAGATTGATGACGCCGGAAGCAGGATTCTTACTTATCCCATAAATGGAGGGACATTGCTTACACAGGCCTCCTCCCAGAATCCAAGTGGAAAATGTTTAGATTGATGCATAATCCATACTTAACATGTTTGTTTATATTCATTATTAGAACCTTAATTTTTAGCAGAAACCAGAGGGCAAAGGGCATCCCTCTAAGTGGACAGTACCTGTGTCCCTGACACAATTTGTTCCCCTTAGCAGCCTGCTTTCCTGAACACAGGTCTCTTACCTGCAGTTATTCACACAATGTCTTCAGAGAATTCATATGTACAGAGTCATCTTTATGCCCACATGTGCAAACACATGTATTTTGGCACATGTCTACATCCACATTAGAAATCAAACTCATATATACAATGATTTTTGCAATTGTGTGTCCTTACAAAATTGGGCACATGCATGCATCATATGTCTGCTGCACAGTCTTACAAACATATACATATGCACACTCCTGCATGAACATATACACATATGCACAGGTTCATGGATGGATGGATGCCGTACATGCAATCCTACAGGCATATATATACACATAAATATATGTACACATGCAGACAGAATCTTCTAGACACATGACACAGACACACACTGGCCCTTGCACAAATACCACACACATAGTGGTGACTCGCAGGTACACGCACATAATCTTATACAGACACACAGTCTCATGCCTCTGACTCATGTACAAGTACAGAAAGGAGCAGGCTGTCAAGGCCAGAGCCAGACTGGGGAGGACAGTCAGCTTAGAGTTTAGATCTTAGAGTTAGGGTAGAGGAAACTTTATTGGCAGCTGAATGAACTCTCTGTGTGTGTGTACATACAAGTACAAAGATCATACAGATGCAAAGATGCAGGTCCATGTTGAGTGTCTTCTTTAGTCATTTTTTGGAGACAGGATCTCTCACTGATTGACTAGACTGGATAACCAAAGAGCTCCAGGGATCTGCTTATCTCCACTCTCCAGTGCTGCTGGAGATTACTACATAGCACTTTAATGTGGGTTCTGGGAATCGAACTCAGGTCGTCATGCTTACACAGCAAACACTCTTTACCTTTAGACCATCTCCCTAGCCCCAGCTGGGGACATCTTGAGATACAGGTAGCCTCAGGCCAGCTGGAAGATTGATGGGCAACATGGTGGTCCTCGAACCCCATGCCTCTTTCGTGTCTCCCTTTGAACCAAGGAGACCTTCACTCCTGCCCTCCTGTGTAACCAAGTTATACACTGCAGAGTATTTCATTCAATGTGAGCTTCACCTCCATAAAGCTGTTTATATCTTTCCCAGTTTCCCTTCTGTTGCTGCGACAAACACCATGACCAAAAGCAGCTTAGGGGAGGAAAGGATTTATTTGGTCGCAGTCGTCATTGAGGAAAGTTGGGGTAGGAATAACAACAACAACAACAAACCCTCAAAGCAGGAAGTACAGAGGACCCTTGCTTGCTGACTTACTTCCAAGCTCATGGCTATTTTTCTTATAAAGCCAGGACCACCTGCCTAGGTGGTGCTGCCCACAGTGGGCTGAGCCCGACTGCGTTAAGAGTCAAGACAATCAGTCCCCCTTAGGCATTCTGATCTAGGCAACTCCTCAACTGAAGCGTTCCTCTCAGATGACCATCAAGTTGACAATTAAGGCCAAGACAGACAGTATCAACTTTCAATTTCCAGAACTTGAGTCAAGCACTCAGCAAAGTTTTTGTTTATTTTCCAGACAGGGTCTCTTGTAGTCCAGGCTGGGCTCAGGTCCCTACATAGCTATGGATGACCTTGAACTCCTCATCCTCCTGCCACCCCTCCTGCTAAGGCATGTGCCATGGAGTCTACTTAACGCAGTACTAGGGATGGAACCTGGGCTTCCTATCTATCTGCTAAGCAGGTGCTCTAACAACTGAGCTCTCTGTCCCGGCCCTGGGCAGGTTTTAAAGTGGGACATTTCATTAACCTTCCCTCAAACTCATCTGGGTCAAAGTTACAAAGTCACAGGTCAACTATGGAGGGGACCCCACACTTCACCTAGCAAACCAACCAGGCATCTTCTTCCTCCTACTCACTCTCTGAGGCCAGCAGCCAAAAAAACATTCAGTATCTAAACTGAAGGGAGGTTCCTAACTCCAGGATCCAAAGTCACCAGGAATGCTTAACAAAATGCTGCCTTGGGGGCACTGCAAAGGTTGATCCTCTGAGGAGAGGCACCTGCTATCTGGCTCTCAGCCCAGTGAATGACCCTGAAGGGGCCAGGCTGACTGCGGGATCCTGGGAGCAAAGGAGGGAGGGAGCCAGCCCTGTGCACCCAGGCAGGACGAGGCTGAGTCACAATGCGTTTGTGATGGGATATTAATAGAAACAAAAAACTCCAGATCAGCCAATTTCTTCCCCCACTGGACAAGCCCGGACGGCACAGGGTCGCTCTTCAGTGACTCTGACTTCTGCCGCATATTAAACACGAGGAAGCAGGGCACATGGGTATTCCATTAATTCTCCCTCCCCGTGGAGTTGAAGGGACTGCAGAGAGCCAAAATTCTGGATGGTAGCAAGATCAAGGTTAACTAGTGGCAACAAACTGAAGATGCATTGGAGGGGCTCGGGTCCCGTGGGGAGGGGCTAGAGTTGCGTGGGGGAGGAGCTAGGGTCTGGTGTGGTGGGGTCTTGACGACGAATAGCTAAATTAGAGCATCATTTGTTTGTCGGTCAGTAGGTGCTTCCAGGGGAGTCCTGCGGGGGTTGGGGGAATGAGTCACTTTGTTTGATTAAAAGTGAGTTCAAACAATCCCCCTGCAATTCTGTTTGCCCTCTTCATTTGCTCAGCAAACCTGCCCCCTCCTACAGAGCTTTGGGGGTAAACTCTGGCCCAGCAAGGATTGCCACACAGCCTGCCACACCTCCTAAGACTGGGGACTCAGAGGGGCTTTTCCAGCACTCACAAACAGCATCCCTCTTGACCTCTCAGCTAGCAAGACTAATGGAAGATCCCAGCTCACATTAGCTCTGACTTTTCAAAAGTCTAGCTTGTCTTGGCCTTACTCGCTGTCACTTTGCCTGGCTGTAGCAGGAAGCCTGCTGGTGCCCTGGACTGTTGGGTTGAACAATCTTTGTTTGTCAAACACCCGGTGTTCCTGTGGCCAGGGTCCCATGAGGGTCTATTTACTGCCCCTAAGCCACTCAAAGGTATTCCCCTAGACCCTGCTGCTGAGTCCCTATTCTAAAGCCACTTTTTCGAGGTCTACCCATATTCCCTAGAACTGCTGGTTGCTCTGCAGTCCCTGACTATAAGGCAGGTTTACTGAAGCACCCAGCTCCCTGTTGGTCTCCTGTCACAGCCCCAGCTGTGAGGTGCTATCAGACTCCCTCCCCAGCTGCTTCCTGACCTTGAGTGACTGCCTTTTCCACCTTAGGAGTGGGCCCCAGCTGTAGAGGTTGACACCTTTGCTTCAGAAGTGTGGTCTGATGCAGACTTTGAACTGTGAGGTTTATTTCTCCTTCCTCTCTTGGGGTCCAGCATTGTGTACCAGTGACCTGGGTCCCATGACATCCTCAGCCAATTCTTCCCTCCTGATGCCCCACACCCTCTTGATGGTCACAACTCACTTGCCACTACGCTTTTCTTTTCTAACTTATACAAACATAGAGTAACCGTCCTCTGGAGTTATGCACAGGCGCTCTCATTGATGAGAGCTCAACCATTCCATGTTTCTGTCTCCTCAGTACTGCTAAGAGGGAAAGCCTGGTGTCTCCGTAGGGTTTAATGTTGATACGATGCAACATTATGACCAAAGCCACTTGGGGAGTAAAGAGTTCATTCAGCTTACACGTCCACATCGTAATCCAGCCTTGAAGAAAGTCAGGGCAGGAACTCAAGTGGGAGCTGAGGTGGGAACCATGTAATTGGTTTGCTCACAGGGTCACCAACAGCCGTCTTTCTTACATAGCCAAGGCCCAACTATCTTGGGATAGTCATCCATTGTGGGCTGGGCCTTTCTATATCTATGAACAACCAAGAAAACATCTCACAGACATACCCACAAAGAAAACTGATAGAAGCAAGTTTTCCACTGAGGCAACCTCTTCCAAGGTATGTCAAGTTGACAGTCAACATTACACCAACCTGATTCTCCACCGAGCCCCTGACAGACTCACAGAAAGGCCACAAACAAAGAAAACATGTAAAAAGCCATAGCTGAGTTCCCATCTTCAAAGGGCATCACTCCGTTCCTTTTGAGAATCTACTTTGTGAAGTTCCTGAGTGTGAAGGGCCATGGGCGAAGGTGGTCCCCAAAGGAACCTGAATCTAGGATTTTCCAACACCCAGGGTAGCAGGCAAGGGGTCTCTACCACTTTCTAGTCAGTAGCCAAATGTCTCCTGAGCAGGCATTAAATGGGCATCCAGAGCACACTCACCCTTGACAACAGGAGCTTGCCCTGCCTTCTTGCTGGCATGCTTCCCCAAGAGTAGCGATGCAGAGGCTGATTGCCACTGCCCTTGGGTGTGAAGGGCAGAGAAAGATTCTCCAGAGCATGAATTTTGATAGGAAGAAGATAAAATAGAAGAGACTACATGCTTGGTGGGGTGGGGGTGGGGCTATCCTACTTCCGCCCCTTCTGCAAGATTTTGAGGGAGGATAGAAGGACTGAGAAAGAACAGGGGAGATGGGATTTTAAGATGTCTTTCCACACAGACCACCTGGTGACCACTTTTTTAGCCCCCCTGTCTCAGTTTCCCCACTGTCCAGTGGCCACTAAGTCTAGAGCCAATGGGTGTGGGGAGCAGTGGTTATAAGATGCCCGACAGTTAGGAAATCAAAAGCAATCTTTTCCTTGCTGCTGGCAAGGGTGGTTTTCTAGAAGGTCAAAATAAAACCCAAGGAAGAGGGGAGGGGAAGAAAGCAAGGAGTGTTTTGTTTGGCAAGGTGGCTGCTGCTGTTGCCTCGGTAGCTGAGAACATCGCCTCTGGTCACGCTCGCCTCCGCCCCAATCCTATTACTCCATGTGGTTGGGCTCCAAAAATAGCCCCTGTCAGCCCCATCACCAGAGATCAGTGTTTTCACCCCTGCCCACTCCAGAGTGGACACAGGCATTGTTAACCTCTCCTCTGCCAGCAGGCTGAGAACCCTGGGCCTAGAGCTGTGAGTCAGGAGGTAGAGGGCTTGCCTAGCAAGCACAAAGGCCCCCAGTATGATGCTGAGCACCGGACACAACAGATACAGAGGGTCACACCTGGAATCCTAGGACTTGGGAGGTAGAGGCAGGAGGATCAGAAGTTCAAGGTTATCCTTGGCTACATAGAGTTCAAGGGCTACTACATGGAGAGCCTGGGCTACATGACAGCCTGCCAAAAGAAAGAGACTTAGGAAGTTAACGGTTTGGTCATACTTTGCAGAAGGATAGCTAGATACCTGGAGGTGAAGTGACCTACCCATGGTCATCAGCCAGTGTGTGGCTAGGCCCAAATTCAGAGCAGGCTATCTGAATCCAAAACTGGGCATGCCACTGTGCCTACCAGTGTGGTCTTTGCATCAGCCTGTAGTGGTGGCCCCACCCCATTCACCTTAATTAGCCAACTCTGAGCCACAAGCACAGCAATCTCAGCTCAGGGTGTCCCCACCAACACCAGAGTCACTTATTACAGAAGCTGACAAGCCTGCCTAGCCCCACCTGGCATGCAGAAAGGCCTGGGTTCCATCCTATCCACAGCACAAAGCAGGTGTAGTGGCCCACACCTGAAAATGGAACCCTCAGGAAATGGAGGCCAGAGAAACGGGAGTTCAAGGCCATCCTCACACATAAGGAGTTTGAGGCCAGCCTGAGATTCAGGATACCCTGTCTTATAAACAAGTGAGCAAATAAATAAGTCATTAAATAGGAAAGAAAGGAAAGGAAAAAAGTAGATTCCTTTTACTGTACCGAGTTGTCTCTCAGAAGACATGGCTCAGTGAGTAAGAACATTTGCCTTTCAAGCATGAAGGCCAGAGTTAGAATCCTCAGCACCCACTTAAAAACAAACAAAATAAAATGGGTATGGCTGACCTAACTGTTACCTTAAAATTGGGGAATTGAGACAGTCAGGTCCCAAGAGCTCGATGATCAGCCAACATAGCCAAAATCAATGATTCTATGACTCACTGAGAGACTGTCTAAAGGCTATAGGTAAGTGACAGAGGAAGTCATTTAATGGCCTCTACATGTGTGTACGAGTGTACTCACATGTATGCCCTAAACACATACACATAACAACAACAACAACCAAGCTCCCGTGCAACATAGACCCAACAGGAATCAAAAAGACCCACAGTCGTTCAGGTTTGACTGAAGTAAAGGTGTGGATTACCAGGTTAGCACAGAGTATGGTGCTAATTAGGTACCTGCTGGAGCCCAGGTGTTGTGTCCACAATTTCTGATTGTTCCCACATTTCCTCAGAGAGAAAACTTGAGAAAAAGGAGCTTTCTGTCCCACCTCAGACTCTGTGGGCTCAAAGGGCCCTGGTGAAGCTCAGCTGAGCATGCTCACAGTGTGCGTGGGCCCAGTGTTCCCATCGCGTCCGTCCCATTGCTTTGTTATTAGAGTCTCCTCAGGGGCTAAGTGATAGGGGTTGCTTCCTATCTTCAGATAAAGGAGGTGTAACGGAGCAAGTTCTAACCCTGATTCCTGTGACTCTAGCATGTCATTGGACTGCCTCAGAGAACACATCCACATTTGACCTCAAACCTGTCCCTTTCCATCCATTGAAATTGAGCCCCATCCCAAATCACATGGGAGTAAAGGGATATATGGGTTCCAGTTTGTCAGGGAGAAAAGAGCAACAGAAAGTTCATGGAGCATGAAGGAACAGGAGTGCTCCCTTAGATCGTATGGGGGAAAGCAGCCCAACGCTTCTGCCCCCTGCCTGGGCCCATTCAATCTTGTCTTACCTTCAGGACTTGACTGGAGTGCAGAAGCAGTACACACACTCACTTAGAGTGGGACAACGCCCCAGCAAAGCCATCTCAGGAGAAAATCTCTTCAAGTCACAAAGGGCTCATTACTTCTGACCTACCAAACACATGACTTAGTCCAGTCTTCCTGGGCTAGGCTCAGCATGCTCCATTAGGTGTCAGTGGGCAAAGCCACCTAACTGGAAGCCTTCTGTATAAGTCGATATTGGATCAGTCTTGGAATTTATTGGGTACTCAGCTGAAGGTGAAGAATAGAAGGGTCACTCTGGACTTCTAGAATTGATAAAGGTGAAAGTCCAAAACAAAATCTAAGTATGGCTGGAAAGACAGTTCAGTTGCTCAAGTACTTGCCACACAAACATAAGGACCCAACTTTTATCCTCAGAACCTACATTTAAACAAAACAAAACAAAACCAAAAGACAGCATGATGTCCCATATGTGTAATCTCTGTCCTAGAAGGAAGCAGAAGCCAGAGGAACCTTGCAGCTCACTGGCCAGCCCCAGACCAACCAGAGAGACCCTGTATTAAAACGAAGAGTAGATGGATAGTACCTCTAACCTCCATGTGCACACACACATACACACCACTGGTAAATCATTTGCTGTGCAAGCATGAGGACCTGGATTCTGATTCCCTGCACCAAAAAAAAAAAAAAAAAAAAGCTAAACTTAGCAGTGAGCATCTGTGGCCCCAGTGCTGGGGCTGGAGGTGGGGACAGGCAGATGCCAGGGGTTTGCAGGACACCCAGTCTAGCCTAACTAGTGAACTATAGGTTCAGTGAGAGACTGCTTCAGAAAATAAGGTGGAGAGTGAGCAGGAAGATATCAACCTCTGGCTTCCACCTGCATGTGAGATGCATGCACCCCCGGCATGTGAGCACACTTATGCTAACACATGCACGCATGCGAGAGTGAGCACACGTGCACACACACACACACAGAGACACACAGTTTCTTAAAGAAGACTCAAATGTGAGTGAGGTTGCATATTCACAGGAGTATGGAAGGAGCTTTGAGAAACAGAATGACTGGGTAACCCAACCAGAGACATTTCTTTCCGAGGCTGCCCTCTTCCCAGGAATGCCCAGAAGCACCAAGCTGTAACCTCAGATTCTTTTGCCCCTTCCCAAATAGGAGGGCAAAATTCAAGACCTCAGACACAGGCCAATGTATCCAAACAGCCAGTATTGACCCTGCCAGGAGATAAGCAAGTACTAAAGGGCAAAGCTATGCCCAAACCTGCCAAGTTGTAGGAGCTGGCACTGAGGTCAAGGGCAGAGTCGGGATCCTTCTAATGACTACGTACAGTCAGAGCTGCGCTCCAAGGTATCTGTAGGAAGGTGCCAATAGCCCCTGAAGGAACAGAGGCCCAGAAGTCGGGGTTCCCATCCTGCCTTTGTTGCTTGCAGTGAGCCTGCACCAGACAAGCTCCCTCCCTGGCTTTGGACTCCTGCAATCTCCAGAAACAAGTAGATGGCCAAAGCTTCTAGAAGCCCAGCTGGCTTGACATTGACTCATTGGTTCCAGCAAACGACATGGCGGTCAGTGAGGCCTTTGACCTTCAGAGGCCTGTGTTGGGCCAGCTGTAAGAAGAGTAGAGCTGCTGTCCTAAGACATATCAGAAGAGAGAAGAGATTCTAGAGCCTTGGGTCTACATTCACAGCCCAGAGGCATGGGCTTCAAAGGAACATGTTAGGAGCACCAAGAATAACCATGTAGTCAGGCCTAGGGAGGAGCAGCTTCTGTTGGGACCACAGAGCTGGTAGGAGCCCCAGGACCAGTCCGTCCTCAAGTTCACAGTCTGGCTTCCCTCAGTAACATGGCAAAGGGCCACTAAGCAGAACAAACTTGGTCCTGTAACTGCCATATCTGAGCCAGGACAGAACCCTGGGTACCCAGAAGGATCTGTAGCCAAGAAGACTGGCTTACTCCAGGGGCCACTGTCATCCCAGAAGGCCAACAGCTGCTTGGTGGGCAGAGAAGCTGAGACAGAGGTGTCACAAGATTATCTCTTTCTTGGGAAACAGTGTCCCAGCAGCCACTGTGGCCCCATGTGACTAAGAAAACAGAAGGCAAACTCTCACAATGGGAAAGGAGAAGTTTTCTATACTACTTTTTGGAGACTGGGAATATGGCTCAGTTGGAAGAGTGCATGCTGCTTCCAGCCCTGAGTTTGATCCCCAGTATCACATAAAACTGAGCACAGAGGCAACCTATAGTCCCAGCACCTGTGGGATTGAGAAAGGTAGATCAGAAATTCCAGGTTATCCTCAGCTTCATATCAAGTTCAAGGCCAGCCTGGGCTACATAAGACCCTCTCTCAAAGCAACAAAAACTTTCTCTACTCTCTGCTTCTCAAGTCTGGAGGCTTATTGAGACTACAGGTAGGCATGCACAGGTAATATACAAATTTCTTTCACCCTGGAGCATTATTAACTCAATTTTTCGGAGGAGGAAAAAGAGGCACCAAAATGGATCTATTCACCCTTGGTGATAGAGGCAGATAAATTCAGGCAGAAGGGGTGGTGTCAGTCAGGCTGGAGCAAGGATGGCCCAGCAAGGGGATCAATCACCTCAGGCCAGGTGGCTAATCTGGAATTGTCTTCCCCTTCCCCACAAACCCACCCCCAAGGGTGTGGCTGGTACATCAGATCTGACAGGTCAGCAGAGCCAACAAGGAGCTGGGCAGGGAGCGTCTGCTTCCCAGGGGTTCCACACCTGCGGGCACCTGGGACAGGACACTGACAAGGTTCAGCAGCTCGGAGCTCTCTGCTAGGCTTGCGTTTCCGCCTCCTCCGGGCTGTGCTGAGCTGCGGCTGCTGTCTGCCTGCGTGTGAACAGGGCTTGTTTTCCCTTCACGCCCTCGGGCTCCGTTTTTGTGAAGCACTTCCTTCTGTTGGCGCTTTGGGAATATTCATTCCTGGCTTGCACAGCCGCGTTGGTTGACAGTTGGGCTGGGAAACGTACCCGCGGCTTAATTAGGGCATCTGCGGATCTGCCAAACTCCACCCCGCCCTGCGCACGGAGGCCGCGTCCCAAGGACCCCAGGTGGGAGAGGGAACCGTCCCTCCTCTGGCATGAGAGTCAGCAGGCTTCCTGCTGCCTGCTCGAGGACCTTGGTGTCCTAGCCTGCCCTCCCATTCTTTTCCCACTGTGTAACCTGTCCTGAAGCTTCTGATTGAGGCAGATGTGCCTTCCACATTGTCTTTTAGCGCTGTTTTTCTTATTGTAGGTAAGTAGTGCATGCAGGCTGGCACGTTCCTGTGTGTCTATCTATGACTGTGTGTACACGTGTGTGTATGCGTGCACAAGAAGGCTTGAAGTCGATGTTAAGGGTGTCTTCCTCAACTGTTTTCTTCCTTATTTTTGAGGACATGGTCTCTTACTGACCCTGGAGCTACTGATGGAGCTGGACAGGGCTGGCCAACCAACTCAAGGAATCTTCATATTTCTGTCCTCAAACACACAGTCAGTGCTTACAGATACTGCCACACTCAGCTTTTCATGTAGATGCAGAGACTCCAATCTCAGATCCTCCTGTTTGCTTCACAAGTACTTTATCCACCAGGGCCATCTTGTCTGTGTTCTTTCCCTGGCTCCTGTCTGGAAGGCCTGACACTTTCCCAGCTGTTGTCAGATATCATCAACCCCTCCCACGTTCCAAAAATTTCTTTTACCACGGCCTCCTGTTAGATTTAAGGTAAGGGTTGGTTAATCAGGCTCCAAGAATCCTGGACAGCCTGGCTCAGGCTCTTTGCTGTAGACCTGTCTCCTGAGACCTATAAGAACGGACCCCCAACTCTGGGCCAAAGCTTTCCACAGAGCAGCTGATGTCTGTCTGTCTGTCTGTCTGTCCATGGGATTAATACTCTTCTAGTAAATCTCTTACCCCAGAGGACCATCTGCCCCAGTGTCCTCTATGAGCCCTATCAGAAACCTACCATCCCCAAACCTAATACTCAGTTCTTGCTACCATGGTATTGCTGCAGTGCCCTGAGTAGATGGGCTGCCGTAGATGGTCTAGGACCATAAACACATGTGTCCTATACTGTTTTGGAGCAAGCTCAAGGACAGAGTAGTAGGAAGGTCCATTTTCCAGTTGCTGGCAAGCTGATCATGGCAGGAGTAGTGGAGACCTTACACCCCCAAAACCTTAGCAGAATATAGCCAAAAGAAAGCTGATGTGGGTTGAAATCAAATGTCAAGCACTAAATAAATATTGAAAATTCAACTATATGTGATATTAAAATCCCACTATATGTATAAAAAAACTAGAAAAAATATTTGTAACACGCATATGGTAAAGGGTGAGTTTTCTTAAATGGTAGGCCCTCCTACAGTGAAGGCAAACTGAGAGCCCAAGGGGAAAGTGAGCAAATAGCACCAGGCCACAGAGAACCCCGGATGACTTCTAAAGAAGAGATACAGAAATGCGGGCATGACAGAAACATGCGGAGAAGAAATGGCACGTGGTTTTAAGTGGGGAGAGAACACTCTACAGATATGCAGCCAAGGGGAGGAAGTACCAGGACCCCCACGTGATGTTGAGTGTCTGATGCTCAAGAGAGGTGAGGCAGGGCTGGGGAGATGACTTGCCATATATGCCCAAGAACCTACGTGAACGGCTGGGCACAGGGACGGAGCAGAGGAAGCAGACAGAAGAATCACGTGGAGCTCACTGGCCAGCCAGTGCAGCCAAATCAGCAATCAGGACCCAGGATCAGTGAGGGAACCACGCTCAGAAACTAAGGTGGAGACTGACCTCAGAAGACAACTGATGTTGAGTTCTGGTCTCTGGTCTCCACATTTACGCACACACACACACACACACACACACACACACACACACACACACGAGTCAGCTATCTACTGCAAGGGTAAGAGCCTAGAGGCTCTATCAGACATGGGACAAATCCTATTTGCGCCTTTTATTTCCTTAGCTGTGGGTCCACTAGCCCCTTGTATTCTCTGAGCCTCTTGTAAAGTGGCTACATGCTGTGTTTCTTTGATGAATTAAGGCATGGTCAGAGAAAAGAGAATGAGAGGCACAATACTTCCATGGCCGGGCTGGGGGTTGCGGATACCATGTACCAGATGCTTTAAGAAGGGAACCTGCTCTGTGGGAGGGTTTCTTAGAGCTAGAAATGATCCAATGCACATGACAAGGTGACAGACCAGCATGGTAGAGGTAAGGAAGTGAAGATGGAACTGCCCTGAGGGACCACATTTTCAAAGGTGTTTGACAGCCAAGCAGAGGAGACCTGAAGGCAAGACAGGACAGGATACAGATGAAACACAGGTATGCACATAGAACTAAGCATGGAGATGGCTGGGTAAACAGGCTTAGCCCTCTAGCATCTGACTGCCCCTTCAGGAGCTCAGTTAATTATCATAAATGGCCAACTGGACTTTATGGGTAGAAGTCAAGTTCATGCCTGTACAGTTCAGTACATTCAGGGCAAGAGTGAACCAAAACCTTCTCTGTAATCAAGATGGTCTTGGTGGCTTCTAACCCACAGCTGCAAGGCCAGAGGGACGGTTCAGTACATCACAGTAAAGGCAGAAGCAGAAACTCTAGTCTGGAGCAGATCCAGAGCCACAGCCAAGGAGTAAGGAAAGCTAGCAAGAAGACAGGTAAAAAGCTGTGAATGACCTAAAGCCATGCTTAGAGCTGAGAAGATGGAATAGGCAACTGCTTGCCTGATAAGCACAAGGATCTGACTTTGATTTCCCAGAACCCAAATAAAAAACCTGGGCATGGTGGTATGCATGTGTACAAACCCAGGGCTGGAGAAGTAAAAAGGGACTATACCTAGGGTTGGTTGGTCTGATGAGCTCCAGGCTTAGTGAGAGAGCTTACCTTCGTAATAACAATAATAATAATAATAATAATAATAATAATAAAAAAAGTGCAGAGAACAATGAAAGATAACATCCAACATATTGACTTCTGGTTTCCACAAGAACACACACACACACACATACTCACAAAAATAAAGTAATAGGACGTGTGTTTGTGAAAGGTGCCTAATCTACGAAGGACACTCAGTTAACAACACACACACACATGCACACACGCGCGTGCGCGCACACACACACACACACTCACACAAAGGGGGAGAAGATACTTGCTGGAAATGAACTGCAATGGGGTTACCCTTCTTGACACCTTTGTTTAGCTGGCTTCCAAAAGAGGGAAACCTTAAATGGATGAAGGAACAGCTCAATAGGCTCTCAGAACTCACAGACGCCAGGGTCCTAAGGAAAGGCCCGGAGGACAGGGCCAACAGGGAAACCTGGGAACTTCTGCTGACTTTCAACACAGGCAATGTCAGATTCCTGGCTAGTATCCTTCCCAAACCTGGGATTCTAGACTTAGTTCCCTGTACACATTGAGGCTAGAACTAGAGGAAGTAATTGATTGGCTGATAGCCAGCCAATGGTTCACTCCCTCCAAATCCCTCTTGGTCCAGGCTGGGATCATGGAGGGCAGGGTGTGTTCCAAGAGGAAATGGGATTCAGCAAGCAAATGAACTGACATTTGCTGACTCTGGAGTTGTCCTGAATGACATATGACTTGGCACCCGAAGCTGGTGACGTTGAAATGACTACAGTAGTTTCTCCATCTTTCCTAAAGAACTACAGGAATGTGCAGCATTTGCTTTCCTAGTCCTGGTTTCCCAAACTGCAAAGTGGGGAAGTCCTGAATTAGTCAAGATTGTTAAAGGAAAAAGTAAAATAGCAGAAATCCATTCTATAAAGAGATGATGATGATGACATGTGTGTGTGTGTGCTTTCACACGTGTATGTTTATAAGTGTGCATGTGGAGGCCAGATGCTAGAGGTCACCCTCATCTCTCAGGACACTATCCACCTTGTTTTGTGGAGAGGCGGGGGTTGAGACAGGATCTTGAACTGATCTGGAAGCATTAAGCTAGGCTGGATGGCTCGAAGGCCCCAAAGATCCACTGGTTCCCTTCTCCAGCTTTGTTTGTTTGCTGTTTGCTTGTTTGTTTAACACTGTTCTTGGTGGCCTGAGTTCAGGTCTTCCTGTTTGCCTGACAAACCCTTTATTGACTGAGATTTCTCCTCAAGCCCTAGAGGTGAGTTGTTTTGTTTCATACCCCAAAGGAGCAGCATCGTCTTGGACCTTAGGCTACTTCCGTAGCTGAGGTGGGCACTGGTCGGATCCAACACGTTCCTCCCAGGCTGCAAGGGAGGGCAAATGTAGGAAGTCTCTCCACAACGCACACAGGCCACACCATCTTAGCTGCACTGGTGACTCTTCTCCTAAGGCAGGTCTCTCCACCTGCGAAGTGAGTTTATGAGTCTTAACCAATCCATTTGCTTTCTTCTCTTCCCCTTCGCTAGGCTTCTGTGTTTCTGAATCCCTGCCCATCTCTCTCTCCTTCAATGTCCTCTGAAACCCTGGGCATTTGCCCGTACATCCCAACACCAGACACGAGTGTTTGCTAGGTTCTGTTCTAGTCACTGCAAGTCTGTCAGTAACACTTTCATGACTGAATCGTAAACCTCAGAAGTTGTCTACAGCTTCCCAGGAAAATCACAGCTGCCTTATGGAGGCCCGGAAGAGACACCAGGTAGAGGGTCTGAGGGGCTAGAGATGTGGCTTCGTCAGTAGAGTGCTACCCTGGCACGCACAAGGCTCTGGGTTCAGTCCCCAGCTCTGCATAAAATAAGCATGGTAGTACACACTCTGAAATTCATCACTTGGGAAGTAGAGTTGGAGGTCATCCTGGACTAGAAAGCAACTTTGGGGTCAGCCTGGTCTACATGAGACCTGTCTTCAGAAAGAAAGAAGGGAAGGGAAGAAGTGGGTGCTAAAGACAGAGGGAAAGAAGGAAGGGTTGGAGAGCAAAGAGCCTGGAGTTCTCAGAGTGGACATTTTCTTACCTGGTCCTCACCTGTCCCTCTCACCTGTGACTCACTGTTCCCACACCTTGTATTCTACTCTTCTCATGAGGGGACAAAATACTCCTTTTAGCAAGCCACCATGCTTGCCTCTCCTGAACCCCTTCCCATGGGTCTCTAGGATCCTGGGACCCAAGTGAGGGGAGGGCTGCTGCTCCGAGCTCGCACCCAACTCTGTAGGCCGGGGTGTCATCTCCCGCAACAGCTGACAGTGGCGCCTGCAGCACTCTGGTGTCACTTTTAACACAGCACATTAACACCACCGGCTGACTGTCTGCGCAAGGAGGCCCCAGCAGAGCCGCGTGCAGCCGCACCCCACATGTGCACTTGTTAAGCCGGCAGTTGTTCAGGGGGCTCTTTTGGCCTCACCTCCAGACGTGTTACTTCTGGAGTGAATGACACCCCAGGTCTGCCCATGCTCCCCCATTAGAAAGAGGAACAGGGACCTGCTTGTTCGTGTTGGCTGGTCAGGAGGGAAAGGAAGGATGAAGAGATATATTTTTGATCATTGACATGAAAAGACCAGAAGCCTGGATCTCCGCCACCTACACACAGTTACTTAAATTAGTAGAGGAAGGAGAGAACAAGGGCGCGCAAGAGAAAGAGTGTCACCAACCACTTGAAATCTTCCCTTTAGTTTGTACTGTGCAGACCACATGTGTTCAAAGAGGATTTGTAATGTGATACGAAGAGACAAAAAGCAGCCTGCAAGAGAACCTGACAAAAGCCACGTGGTTCAGATCCCACAAACTCAATGCAAAGGGTCCCCTTCTTTCCTGGGTTCCATTACCCAACGGGTCAGATGCTGTGGAGGGTGCTTCCACTCCCCCAGCCCAGGATGAGCCCATGACACTCTTAGATCAATAAATGTGACTGGAGTGACGGCTGTTGCTGTCCAGTAGCAATGCTGAATCGCTAGTGTTCGCCTTTTAGCCCATCCCACCCAAGCCTCATCCACCATGGACATCTGAGAACTGGTGAAGGCTGGAAGCTCTACAGAATCACCATACCCAACTCTGTATCTAGGAATAAGCAGAAAGGAGGGCACTGGAATTCCCCCAACTCCATAGAACATAAGATGGAAAAAACTTAGGTCTGTTTGGTTTGCATGTACAATGTCCCCTATAGGCTCATGTTTCTGAACACAGAATCTCCAGCAGGTAGTGCTGTTTAGGGAGGATGTAACCTCCTGAACATGTCCAACATGCAGCCTGTGAGCCACATACAACCAAAGATAACTATGAATGCAGCCCAACACAAATGAGAAGTCTATTTAAAGTATTATAGGTGTGTGTGTGAGTGAGTGTGCACGTGCGTGTGCATGTGCGTGTGCGTGTGTGTGTGTGTGTGCTCAAACATGTGTGTGAGTGCCTGAGGAGGCCAGAAGGGGTCATCAGATCCTTTGGAGCTGAAGTTGCAGGCATTTGTGAGCTGCCTGATGTGGAGCTGGGGTCTGATATTAGGTCCTTACATTAGAGCGAGTGCTCCTAACAGCTGAGTTGTCTCCCCAGCCTCATGAGATTTCTTTTTTCCCCTGTAACTTGCTTGCAGTTTTCCATTGCAAACTTTGTAGATGACAACCTTGTGTGGCAATATCAAAGACTGGCTATAACCAATCTTTGGAGAGATGGCTCAGCAGTTAAGAGCAGTTGCTACTCTTGTAGAGGACCCTGGTTGGGTTCCCAGAACCCACATGGAGTTTTACAATTTGCTTGAAATTCCAGTTTGAGGAAACTCACTGCCCTCTTCTGAGCGACTTGGGCACCAAGAATGCATATGGTACACAGACATGTGTGCAGGCAAAACACCCACAAACGTACGATACAAATAAAATATATTTTAAGGGAAAGGTTGAACTCACTTGCTTGGGGGTACTTGCTGGAGAGAGTGGATCCTTGGAAGTGGCTTGGTGTGCTCTGGTCACAGCTCTATCTTCCTGTCGATGCCATGTAGCAAGCAGTTCATATTGTTACACGGTCCCAGCATCTAACCTTCCCCATGCCATAATGAACTGTTTCTTCTCAAAACATGAGCCAAAATAAACCCACCCCCTTGCAGTTTGCTTCTTGACAGGCACTGGGATGTGGGGATGAGAAAGGTAACAACTGTGCTGATATGGGTTTTGAGATTTCCCCATTTTCTACAGTATATTTTATGAGTTTATAACTTCCCCGCTTGGCTGCTTTTTTGAATGAATAAATGCCTGTTGAGATGGAGGAAGAATCCCCCAGGATTACCCCATTGATGTGCATGGTACCCCAAAAGGAGTTTCTCTCTTTGCTGATGAGAAATTAGAGTTCTAGAAGGATTGGGTGCTGGGGACTGGGGGTTCCACATCTCTATCTCATTTATCTAATCAGTAGCTCAAAATCCTTGACACTAGTTCAAAGGGCAAAGCTCAGAGAACCCTTCCATGGCTCATCCCTTAGGAACTGAACTGAATGAAATTAAAGCAGCCACCATGGAGAGCCACGTTCAGTGGTGCACATCTGCAATGCCCGTTCTTCAGAGAGAGAGATGGGAAGCAGGCAGGAGAACCCCAGAAGTTTGCAGGCCAGATAGCCTGGCATATGAAGTGGGAAAACAAAGAAACCCTGCACCAATTAAGGTGGACTTACATCCAAGGTTGTCCTCTGAGTGCCAAATCGCGCGTACACACACACACACACACACACACACACACACACACACACACACACACAGAGCAAAAGAAACAGAAAACCAAAAGCCAGGAACATCACAGCCGGCATCTGTTAGTGTCTGCCCCTGAGCTTGACATGATGTCATCTTTTGAACCCTACGAAGTAGATACTAGAATTATCCCCGCTTTTCAGGTGAACAAATGGAGACTCTGAGAGACTCAGCGACTGGCCTTGGGTCACACAGCTAGTAATTTGCAGAGCTGGGAGACTGTACCCTTGATCTTCAAAATTCTGGTCAGCTCATTTCCTGAACAGCGGGGAGAGGTTTAAAAGCTGAATTAGGTCATAAATACAGGGACATTTTTAAATTAAATTTCCATTCTGATCAATAGTTTATTATGAGATTGTAAAAGTCAATAGTTGCATGAAAGCGATAATGAAAAGCAGCAGTCCCGCCTCTCCTCAGAGGGGATGACTTCAGGTCCTTGTACCGTTCCCTCTGACATTTACCTTCATATCTCCAAATACCACCCCTTTCTGATTTCACATATCACTTGCCCGCCTCCTCTTGTGGAAGCTTGCTGGCTTCACAGCAGCCACCACACACACACACACACACACACACACACACACACACACTTCCCCTCCCAACAGGATCGCCTCACTGCTGCTCACTCGATGTCCGTGATCACCTGATCCACCCGCACGCTATAAACAGCTAGACAAAATCTCTTGCTTTCCTTTCCTACTGCTGTGTTAAAACACCTGACCAAAGCAATGACTTGAAGAAAGGAGGGAAGGAAAGACAGAGGGAGGGAGGGGGGGAGGGGGGGAGGGGGGGAGGGAAAGGAAGGAGAGAAGGAGGGTTTGTTTTGGCTCACAGTTCAAGGGTACAGTCCGTTATGGTGAGGGAGTCATAGCACCAGGTACATGAGACACCGGGTGCCATTGTGTCCACAGTCAGGAAGCAAAGAAATCAACGTCTGCTGCTCAGGACTCTTTCTCTATGTAGAAAGTTCAGGATCCCAGTCCTGGGAATGGTATCACCCACATTTAGGGTAGATCTTCCCATCTCAATTAACCCAATCAAGAATTTCCCTCATGATATGCCCAGAAGTTAGGGCAGGTAACATTTCACTGGTGTGCATAGAGGCTTACATCCTGGGTGAGTATTGATCCTGTCAAGTTGATAACCAATATTAAGCATTCTATGAGGTGTTATAGGTGTAGTTGCTGACTTATGCAGTCTTTTGTTTTCCCTGGAGTTGGTAATTGCCTCTGTTTTTCATGGACATTAAAGTCACATAACTAATTCTTCCCCAAAACACGTCCACAAAGTTTAATAATCTCTAGCAATACAATAAGATTCATTTGGTAACCTGTCACTTCCGTTTGTTGTTGTTGTTTCCTCTAAAAGTCCTTTGTTCCCATGCCCTGATGTGGACCAGATGCCCTCCTAGCTGTCTGCTTGGTAGATATCCTGAAAGTTCCCTTCACTGTTATCCTAGGAAACCCTTACCCTCACTCCTGTGCTTCGTCCTTGGTACTTGGATCCAAAGCCACCCTCCTGCTTGCTTAACTCTCTTCTTTTAGTCATAATATACATGCCAGTAGCTTCCTTGAAAACTGCATATGGGAACTTCAGTTTTTGGATCCTTGATTGACAGTTTGGCTGGCTGTATAAATCTCGTTTGGAAATCATTTCCACTCCACATTCTGAAGGCAGTTCTTATTGGCATGTGGCATTCTGGGTTGATGAGAAATAGCCCAGTGCCACCCTGAGTCTTGATCCTCTGTTGTATGACTTTTTCAGTTTCTCAAAGCTTCTGGGATCCTCTCTTTATCTCTCTCATGAGCTAAAAAAGTCTTAGAAAGCTCAATATGTGTCCTCAGGAAAGAAGAATTTAATAAATTAGACTAGATGGATACATCATTTACACCATTCCTTAAGTTGACATTTATATATCTTATCTACAGTCACGACATCACAATCACAATTAGGCTGAGTCTTGCACAACAAAGCTGGACTGAGACCTTATACTGGAAAAGAGAAAGAGACCATTCATTGTTCCCAGATGATTTACCTAAAATCCCACAAGACTCAACCAGGAGAAAAAAGATTGAAAATGACGAAGTAGTTGTGTAAGATAACACTATACAAAACAAGTACTCTAGGACTATGGCCTTCAAAGGTGTCAGAAACAGACCAGAGCTAAAATACAAAAGGACCCATTTGGCAATCAAGCTAGGAGTAAATGTTTAAAAATGTAAAATTGGTGCAAAGAAAACCTTTTACTTTTTAATTTTCATCTCTGTGTGAATATACATGTGCATGTGCTTGTTCATGTGTGTGCCTGTCGGGGTGCATATGTGGGCGTATGAAAACAGAGATCAAACTGGACGTCACTCCACAGGAAAGACGCACCTTGCTTTTTTTGAGGCAGAGTCTCTTAAGATCCTGGAACTTGCCATTGGGCTAGGCTGGCTGCCTGACTAGTCACAGAGACCCCCCCCCCCGCCTCTATTCTCCAGTTTGGGGATTACAAACACTCATTACACTTGGCTTTGTTGTTGGTGGTGGTTTGATTTTTCCTAAGTGGAGTCTAGGACTGAACTCATGTCTTCAGGCTAGCACGAACAGCACTTTACCAACTGAGCCATCTCCCCAGCCCTAGAGATAAATGTTTTGAAGACATGCCAAAATCCATGTGAAGCAATCCTTTTACATACTACTGAAAAAATGCAGATGTGAACTTATACACCCTACGGGTAAATCAACAACATTATGACAATGTCATTTTTCCCTAAACAAAACACCAACACAATCACCCTGAACAATAGCTACACAGATCTTAGGGAACTAGACAAGATGATATGGAAAAATACACATGCATACATATCCAGGAAAAGTTTGAAAACAGAAATGCAAAGAGCAGGGAGAACCCTCTCCATTATTTACACAGATTTTAACTCTATTATAAAGCTGAAATAATTGGAACTATAGAGGAAGTATATGAATAGCCATATAATTTAGAAATTACTGGAAGTCATCCAATATATATAGGAAGTTACCATATGATCCAGTTGGCATTTGAAACAGGATTTCTCCACATTTAGTATTGGGACAATTGGCTGCCCATCTGTAAAAGAAATTAATTTAGAACCTCACTTCACATGTTATACCAAAATAAATCGACATGAATCAAAGGTTTAAAGGAAATCATGAAACCCTTAAAGTACCAGAAGAATCAAGCAGAGGCAGTGGGAGCCAGTCCTTCATCTAGCTGGCTTTTATTCCCACTTCAGGCTCAGCAGAAGGCAGATGCCACATCTTGTGGACCATAGATGAAGTCCTGGATGGATGGATGGATGGATGGATGGATGGATGGATGGATGATGGATGGATAGATTGTTGGATCATGTAGTAGGCACTGTCACGAGGCTGCCACTATAATTACAGAGCTTAGACCACATTTGTTACATGTAACTTGTCTGGTTCTAGCAGTGTTAAGTTTTTGGTTTTGATCCAATATTTTGAAACTGGGAACTTTCACATAAAAAATCTGGAATTCAGGCCTTCTCTAAAATGTCTAAAAATCTTGGTGGCTCTGGACCCTTATTCCTTTTCCTTCGGGAAACAACACATAGAGATATTGCTCTTTGAAGCCCTGAGAATTGGCCCACCAGGAGGTCCTCTCTGATCCCCAGGTCCTCAGGCAGGTGAAGGAGAGTGGTGACCATGATCCCAGAGTAGTAGAACAGGGTGAGGCTGCAGCTGCTGGCCTTGGGAAGAAGACAGCTTTGTGTCACCAAGGTAAGGGGTTGTAGCAGGGGGTGTAGAAGGTTGGTCAGAGGGAATTTGGGGCTTGGGGACAGATGGCAGCATGTATGTGTCAGGGTGAGCAAGGGAACTGCCAGGGAGGGAGCTAAGGAAACTTCTTACTCATGCCCACACAAATGGGAAGTCACATGCCTGTGACCATGGAAGCCAGAACTGGAGATGCCTCTTCTGGAGAGGTGGCCTCCATCCACCCAGCTCTCTGGCCCCTCTGTGTGTGCAAGACACACAACATACCAAGCCCCAGAGGCCTTGAGACAGCTTAGAACCAGCCAACAACTTTTCTCATGATTTCCTTCTTACCTCACTGTCTTCTTCCTCATGCTTCCTGAAAGAGGATTATTCTTGTTGTTCTTTTTGATGTTTTGAGATAGAGTTCCACTGTGTGACTGTGGAACTAGATAAACAAGGCTGACAGAATTCCCAGAGGCCCACCTGCTTCTGCCTCCTGAGTACTGGGATTAAAGACATGTGCTACCAAGCCTAGTCAGACAGAGCTTTGCAGTGTGCTTGTAAGTACCCAGTTTCTCATGTTATTTATTGTGGTTTGAATGAGAATGACCCTCCTGGGACCAGGTGTTTAAATACTTGGTCTCAGTTAATGGAACTCTTTGGGAAGGATTAGGAGGTAGAGGAGGTGGTCACTGGGGTTTGAGGTTTGATAGATCCCTGTCATTCCAGTAACCAATTTCTCTCTCTCTCTCTCTCTCTCTCTCTCTCTCTCTCTCTCTCTCTCTCTCTCTCTCTGCTTCATGCTTGGAGTTTAAGATGTAAGCTCTTAGCTATTCCCTCAGTGCCATACCTGCCTGCCTGCTGCCATGCTCCTAGCCATGATAGTCAAAGACCCAACCTTTTGAAACTGTAAGCCCCAATAAATTCTTCTATAAGTTGCATTTGTCATCATGTCTCTTCACTGCAATAGGAAAGAGACTACTATAGTATCCCAAGGTCCTTTGTAGGTCACAAAAGGCACAAAGGGTGATGCTTTGAAGATGCCAGGATGAGGTTTGGCTGAGAAAACCAAACCAAATCTAGTTCCTTAAAATACTGCTTAGGAGCTGAGAAGACGGCTCAGCAGATAAGAGCTCTTGCTATGGAAGCTTGGGAACCTGAGCCCTAGTCTTAGCACCAACAAAATAGCCCAGCATGGAAACATTGTGGTGGTTTGAATGTGCTCAGTCCAGGGACTAGCAGTATCAAGAGGTGTGGCTTTGTTGGAGTAGGCGTGGCCTTGTTGAAGGAAGTGTGTCACTGTGGGAGTGGGCTTTGAGACTTTCCTCCTAGCTGTCTGAGGAGTCAGTCTTCTCCTGTTTGCCTTTGGAACAAAGTATAGAACTCTCAGCTCCTCCAGGGTCATGCCTGCCTGGATGCTGTCATGCTCCTACCTTAATGATAATGGACTAAACCTCTGAACCTGTAAGCCAGCCTCAACTAAATGTTGTCCTTATAAGCGTTGCCTTAGTCATGGTGTCCCTTCACAGCAATGAAACCCTAAGACACACGTATCTCTGTAATCCCTGTGCTCAGGTTCAGGGAGGTGAAGACCTAAGGATTGCTGGATATTGCTGGTTAGCCCCCCTAGCTCTAGGTTCAGTGAGAGACTCTGCCTTAAAGGAATAGAGTGAAGAGTGATAGACCAAGACACTAGACATCCTCCTCTGGCTGCCAAGCACAAGAACAGATATGCATACCTTACATACATGCACATAAGACACAGAAAGACACAGACATACACAGATGCATGACTAACTATAGCACCTGTGTGGGAAATGACAGGGCCATAGGGACAACCAGGACAGTTGGAGACTTCTGAAGTGAGACAGACAGAAAGGGCTACGCCCAAGGCACTGGAACTTGTAAAAGTGTGGATGGTGGATGAGGGACAAGACCTTTTGTGTCAAGGAGGAGAGCGTCCTTGGTATGTAGTCCGTCTTGAGCAAGTGTGAATACTGCAAATACAAGGAGGTCCTCACAACAGGCTGGGATGGAAGGCAGAGTCTTCACTGAGAGTGTGAAGTCAGTGGGAACGTATTGCAGATAGTGGCTTTGTAGCTGGAGTCCCTGGCATTTCTACTCCACACTGCAGCCCTGGTGGTTGGGAAGCCCAACAGCCTGGGAAGCAGTGGCCAAAGAGGCTAGGCAAAGCCTCTTCCTGGGAAGGTCAGACCCCACCTATTTGCCCCTGAGTCTGTTGACCTCATTGGAAAGAGACAATCAAAAGAGCAAACCAGGAATATAGCTATGTGGGTAGTGTGCTTACCTGACACTGCATAAACCAGGTATGGTGGTACATGCCTCGAATCCCAGCTCTTGGGAAGCAGAAGCAGGGGATTTTGAAGTTCAACATTATCCTTAGATAGGGCATATCTCAAGGCCAGGGTTTAATACATGAGACCCTATCTCAAAAAAAAAAAAATGAGGGCTGGGGATGCGCCTCAGTGTGTAGGATGCTTGCCTAGCACGCACAAAGCCCTGGATTCTATGCCTAGCACCTTAAACGTGGTGAGGTGGCCTGTGCCTATAATCCCAATTCTGGGAAAGTTGAGAAAGCAGGTAAATGAAGTACAGTTGGAGGCCAGCCTGGGCTACATGGAACCCTATCTTTTAGAAAGAGGTTGAGGATAGAGAGACACATTGTCAGCTCAGTCTACCTCCCCACCAGGTGGACAGGCCTGCCTGGGGCCTGTTCCAAATATGCAAGGGTGCAGGCATTCTGGGGGACCCCGTGGCCTGGAAGGGCTGCCGAACACTAGGCTGCTGCTAGCCCCCCAAGGCCTCCCAGCAGTAGAAGGCTTAATTGATCCCAAAGGGGGTGGCATTTAGAACAAGTAACACATAAAACAAAGTAAATCAGAGCAGGGGTCAGGAGCCCCAAGGTATTTTCTAGGCTAGGAGGTCTGAACCTGCAGTGTGTGTACCTGGGGGATGAAAACCAGGCAGGCACAAAGCTGCCCTGCGGCCTTGCTGAAACCGGAGCCACTTCCCAGGGTAATGGCGGATCCTGTGACCTGCACAAGCTGAGCCTAGCTAGGCAGGACCCGGAGCCTGGGGTCTCTGGGTCCTGAGGCAGGGAGGCTGTGCAGCACCTGACAAGCAATAGGTCTCTGTCCAGGCCTATGGCTTTGAGTTACACTGCTAGTATTGCTTAAGTCAGACAACCGGGAGACAACGTCACTTCTCATTGCTTTGTGAGTCGTGACTGAAGTCCACATTCATGCCTTCTTAAAATCTCTCAGGTGGCCCTGGTGCCTACCATTTACAGATGCAGAAACTAATGCAAGCAAAGAGGAGAGCAAACCTAGCCTTGGCTGCTGTGAGGCTGTGGTGCCCACCTTGGTTTTGCTAGCTAATGAGTGAATGTTTGCAGTCTTAGCTACAGTCCTAGTGTTCAACCTTGTGTATGACTGTGTTTGCATTTTTCTGTGTCAGTAGGTACGGAAACCAGAGGTCATCCTCAGGTGCCTTCCACCTTTTGGTGGGGACCTGGGACTCAACAGTCCAGCTAGGCTAGCTATTCAGGGAGCCCCAAGGATCTTTCTCCACCTCCCTGCTCACTGTATGCCATCATGCCTAGCTTTTATTTTCTTTTTAAGTGGGTTCTGGGATTTGAACTCTGGTCCTCGTGCTTGTCAGGTGAGTGCCTTATAGACCCAGCCAGCCCTGGCCCTATATACAGTTTTGTGAACATGTAGTTGGCTCTCTCTTCTGTGCGTTTCTATCCTCTACTTGCCACACAGGCACGATGGATGGTTGGAGCTCTTGTTGCCATCTTGTTCCGTGAGGAGCCAAGACGCACGGGTGAGGAAGGATCAAGTCTCCGAGGTCTTTGGCTGTCAGAATCGAGGGAGTGCTGCTGGGAGTTTGCAGGAGGGAGCAGTGCTTTGTCGCTGCAGCTGCCCCTTTGCTGTTGCCAACCCTACTTCCTGATGCCTGTGATGGTGCATTCCTTCCGAGATGTCCTCTCCACCCACCCTACTTCCAAGAGGGGGAGGGAAAGTGTCTTAGTTGCTTTTTCTATTGCTGTGTAAAGACACCGTGACCAAGGTAATTTATAAAAGAGTTTATTTGGGGCTTCCAGTTCCACAGAGTTAGAGTCCATGGTCATCATGGGAGAGAATGTGGCCTCTGGCAGGCAGACTTGCTGCTGGAGCAGTAACTGAGATCCTAGCTCATAGGCATGTGGGGGGGGGGGGGGAGGGAGATAACTGGAAATGGCGCAGGCTTTTTTGAAACCTTAAAGTGCATAGTGACACACTCCTCCAACAAGGTCACACCTCTTAATCCTTTCCAAACAGCTCTCCTGACTGGGGACCAAGTATTCAAACATAGGAGTCTATGAGGACATTCTCATTCAAACCACCACAGAAGGGAAGGGAGGGGAAGGGAAGAGGAGGGGAGGGGAGGGGAGAGGGGGGGGGAGGGGAGGGGGAAAGGGGAAAGGGAAAGGGAAAGGGGACGGGACGGGAGGGGAGGGGAGGGTATGGGAGGGACTCAGAGATGAGGACTTGATGTGTGGACTAAAGCCTGTCTGACACAGGGAAGATGAGTGTCTTTTACAATGTGTTGAACACTTCCTTCTCTGGGCTTGGCTCTGCCTGTGCAGTGTAGCACGGACTTAGATAATGAGGCTCCTTGGGCTCTATATTTTCCAGCTGTCCACTCACTCTAAGATTTTGCATGCCACTTGCCTGGCTATGTCTGTGTCCTGCCCTCTTCTGTGTCTTACACTGGACCAATGGCACTCCGCAGTGGCTATTAGAAGACCCTCCCCTTACAGGATTCTAGTACTGTGACCTTGGAGAGCTGGAGGGTCTGGGCAGCTTAAACACTGGGAGAGACAGGCAGCTTTAGTGCAGAGACCAGTGGATGGCATGAAGTTGGGTGCCCAGACACTGTGTTAATCTGCTCTTGGTGCCACTGATACCAGTCGTGAGCAGGCAGCAGGATCAGACTGGGTCTTGACTTTGTAATGGTTAAGGCTGGCTTTAGAAGTTTGCTAGTAAAGGGTGAGGAGATGGCGTTTGTGTGTGCCTGCACACGCAAGCGTGTGCACACACACACGCACACACACAAACAGACAAACACACACGTACACATACTTAGAGAAATATAGCAAATGTATTTCTCTTCAGTGCCTGCTGACAGGTAGCTCTCAGGGTCCAGGTGTCACAAGTTAACTTAATGACCTCAGTCCTGCCAGCCCCGTCTACTCAGAGAGCTGGTTCTGGCTCTGCCAATGCCATTCAAGGTGAAGATGAAGTAGGCAAGCCCCTTACTCCTCTCCAGGTCCTACCTCCCTAGCCTACCACCAGGCCTGGGCAGGACCTTCTGTGGCTTTGATGAGGTTAAGTCTACAAAGCTCTGAGTCTACCCCCTGCTCTGGTGCTAGATGGGAGTGCCCCTTGTTTCCTGAGCCCCAGGGACCCCAGAGAAGACCTGGTGAGATGGCTCAGCAGGTAACTAACGGTGCTTTTCAGCAAGCCTGATGACCTGAGTTGTATCCCTGAAACCCACACTGGGGAAAGAGGGAACCGACTCCCAAACCTTGTCCTCTGACTCCCACTGATACACCATGGCTTGTGAGTGCCCACACACATGCATATAAATAATAAATGTAAACAAACTTAAGTAGGTTGGCTGGAACCACACCTATGTCATAGACCGCCAAGCCCTTCTATGAGGAGTTTCCACTGCCGGCCTCCGCTATACACCCACCTGGACTCGCCCTGCCTGTCAGTTCAGTTCCGTGTCCACTCAGCTCCAGCCAAGCCAACTTTTCTTTTACCAGCTATCACCTTGATTTGTACCTAAGACCCTGGGATACACATCCTTCCTCTGCCTCCCAGCTCTTCCCATTGCTTCTGGCCCAACAATGTCCAGGCCAGCAGGAGACCTACACTATGACACCTTATTGCCTCATGGAAGTGTGGTCTCTTCTTGCTGTCTATATCCCCAGGCTGATGTCATCCAAACTAAACACATCAGCCAGACTCATAGCAGTTGTGTATAACCTGACCATGTGACCAAGTTAAGCTTCTGCTTATGCCCTTTCTCCATGAGCTCCTCCTGCTGAGCAGATTCAGGTGTGTGAAGTGGGAGCCCCGTGGGACCAGGCAAACTCCAGAAATTCAGGCAGATGATAGAGAACCTATAGCAGCATGCTGGCTACAGCTGTGAAAGCAGACAGTTGCAGGGATGGTGACGTAGCTCAGGTGGTAGAGTGCTTGCCTAGCATATACAAGGTCCTGGGTTCCATCACCAGCACTGCATAAACCAGGCACCAGATCAGATGCCTGGATCAGAGCCCTGAGGAGGGGAGGTAGAAAAGAAATCAGGTTATCCTCAGCTACATAAGGAGTTCAAGGTCAGCCTGAGCTATATGAGATTCTAGCTCAAAAGGTGACTGGGGAACACTGAGAGGGCATAGCAGGTAAAAGTGCTTGCGATGCAAGCCTGGTGACCTGAGTTCAAATCCCTAGAACTCTTGTGAAGATGGAAGGGCAGATTGGCTCTCTAGGAAGTTGTTCCCAACTTTACACTGATGCTCACACACACATGTGTACCACAGATATCACATTCACACCACACATACACAAATCACATTCTCTCATGTACATCACATACACACAACACACATGCACACACCGTGTGAACACACCACACACAACACACATATCACTTAATAACAGCAATAATTAATGGCACTTTGAGAGATCCCAGCCTTGGTCTTTGTTGAGCTCAGCACACAGTTTAGTTTTATGGATATGATGCACTACCAGACCCTGGGTGCTTGAAGGCGACCCCAGCCTAGCCAGCTGCCTCTGCATATCGTCATGACTCAAATCTAACGAGCACAGTGACGTGTACAGTGTCATTTAAGTATCTGCTGACTGTGAAGAGGCAAACAATCATCTGGAAGTGCATCTCGGATTCAAAGGGCGGTTATGGGCTGACAGGTGCCCTATAAATATGATTTGTTGGGAGGCTACTCAGGCCCCTGTGGAAGGGCTCTGTGCCCTAGTTAGCTAAAAGTCAGGTCAGCCTGCCCTTCACCCTGACCCAGCATGCTCCAGGCTCCTAGAGGATCTTCTCTCCCAACCTGCCCCTCATGGTAAACAGTGTGTGAGCTCTATGGGGGCTCCAAGAATCAAGAGCCCCTATAAGTGCCCCAAGGGCACGTGATGATGACACCAGGCTTGACCCAAAGTTGTTAAAAAGGAATTCTTCCTCTCCCTCTGTTTTGGAAGTTAGGTCCAGAGACTGAACGCTGGTGACAGATGAAGACAGATAAATACGATTTTGACATACAGAACATCAGGGTGAGTAGTTTAAGAGACAAAGCAAAGTAGGGAGAAACTTGGCTGGGGTTTGGCTCTAGAGTATCTACCTCCCAAAGACCCGCTATTGAGAAGTTGGTTCCCAGTTTCAAGTAGTGGAAGGCAGTAGACATGTATGTATGCGCAGATGCAAGCATGTACATGTAGTCATGTGTGCACGAATGTGTGGAGGACAGCCTCTCCTGTTGTTTTTCAGTTGCCAGTTACCTTGCCTAGAATTCAATGGTTTGCAAAGGTGACTGGCCAGGGAGCCCCAGAGATCCACCTGCCTCTGCCTACCCTGTGCCAGGACTCACAAACACACACACAGACACACAGACACATAGACACACACACACACACACACACACACACACAGAGAGAGAGAGAGAGAGAGAGAGAGAGAGAGAGAGAGAGAGAGAGCCACCAACATGCACACACCCACACAATGGGAGAATGGAACCATAATGCCAACTGTACAGAAAGAAGAGGCACAAGGCCATCTTCCTACTCCACTAGGACGTCAGAGTTTTAGGGTGCAGAAAAATGGCTGTCGTGCCATCCCCAGCTGGAAAGGTGACCTGAGGCCTCTGGGGCCAGCCTCCTGCCTGAAGCAAAGACCTTCACTCACCCTGTTGGCAGATGTTCGCCACTGCAAAGCCAGGCGGCATGTGGTGCCAATTACACAAAGAAGCCCCAGAGCTCAGCTCCCACGGTCCTACAGAATAACGCACAGGTGGCTGGTCCTGGGAGAGCC
This sequence comes from Grammomys surdaster, assembly GCF_004785775.1. NCBI lineage: Eukaryota > Metazoa > Chordata > Mammalia > Rodentia > Muridae > Grammomys > Grammomys surdaster. The sequence continues at coordinate 8,618,011 of NW_021604653.1, forward strand.
ACACAGATCAAAGTGTGGGCTTAGCAAGATCCATTAGTGGATGCTGGGGCGCCTTGTAGAAGCAAGGGACAGAGCTCTGCTTACCAGAGGCCACACAGGGAGGGGAAGAATCTTCATCGAGCCTCTAGATCAGAGGTTCTCAACCTGTAGGTCATGACTCCTTGAGGGTGGAGCAACTGTTTCACAGAGCTCAGACATCCTACATGTTAGGTATTTACATTACAATTCATAACTAGCAAAATTAGTTATGAAGTAGCAACAAAAAAAGATTTTTTTGGTTGTGGAGGTGACCACAGCTTGAGGAACTGTATTAAAGGGTCACAGCACTAGAAAGGTTGAGAACCACTGCTGTAGACTGTGTGGTGAAATTTCTACGTCTATCGTGGTGAGAAAGGCATAGTAGCCGGAGTGTGAGGCAGCTAGTCACACTGCATCCAGTCAGGAAGCAGAGAGAGGAGGATGCTGGCACTCAACCTGCTTTGTACTTTTCTTCCACCCGGGACCTCAGCAACAGTGATGGCACCGCCCACCCACAGTTAGAGTGTGTCCTCACACCTCAGTTAACCCAACCTAGGAACTTTCTCACAGATCCCCAGAGGCTCATCCTCCAGAGTAAGCTAAATTTAGTACCAACCAGAGTCCTCGGCCTGGAGCTGGGCTCACCTGTCCTCACTCTGGGACAGATGGAGGGAGATCATTGCTCTTCTCTGAGCTCTATTTCAAGTCCACATCCCCCTGAAGCCCCTCTCGGGGCGGCTGCCTCTGAGTGGTATGACCCAGCCTCACCTTGGAACCACAGGGAAAGGTCACCACACCTATCTGTGAGGCATCATGAAAGAATCAGGACACCATGGTAAGCCTGGGCTCCAGATCCTTCTGCCCCATCCAGTCACCTGCTTCTGAATCACAACAGTTGGTTACTGGGTGTGTCTGTACTGCAGGGAAGACAGGGGTGGCCTGAAGACTTGATCTAGCCTGCAGGGACACTTGCTCAGCTTCAAGACAGTGACTAAAAGAATCGGAAGTGCTCTCTATCACAAACACACCCCACCACACACATAGGCACGTTCACACAAGCATACGCACACATACACACACCTGGCACTGGAAAACCCATAGCAGGCAGCCCCTGCTCTGTGACTACGTCATACCTCCTTCAACCCCCTGTTGAAGCTCTAGTGTTTGACTTGGCTGCTTGAAGTAGAGTCTTTAGGAAGGTAACGAGATTGTAATTGAAGTTACATGAGATCACAAAGGCGAGGCCCTGATCCCATCCTTATCAGACAGAGGAAGTGGGCCTGGAGAGATGGGGCAGCAGTTAAGACATCTGACTGTTCTTCTAAAGGACTTGTGTTCAATTCTCAGCACCTACATGGTGGCTTGAAACTGTCTGTAACTCTCGTTTCTAGGAAGCCTGATTCCTTCTTCTGGCTTTTGTGGCCACTCAGCAAACACAGACATAAACACAGGCAAAACACCTATTCACATAGAATAAAAATAGTAACAAGAAAGAAGGAAAGAGACAACAGTGGAGGGAGAGAGAGAGAAAGAGAGAGAGAGAGAGAGAGAGAGAGAGAGAGAGAGAGAGAGAGGAGAAAGAAGGAGGAGGAGGAGGAGGAGGAGGAGGAAGAGGAAGAGAAAGAGGAAGAGGAAGAGGAGAAGGAGGAGGAGGAGGAGGAGCACATATCTGAAGACTTGGCTACCAGGCAGAGGCAGAAGAATCTTGAGTTCAAGGTCAGCCTCAGCTACATAACGAGTTTGGGGTGGCAAGACGGATCAGTGAGTAAAGTACTCCATGTGGGTACATTCATACCAAATAAAATGTTAGAGCCAATCTAGCAAAGAAGACTTGGCAAAGTGGGGACGAGGACTCACACCTCATGATAGTGTTCACTGCTCCAGCTGGCCCATCCTCTGGGTCCCTACTCCTCTGCTCACTGGGCTGCCCAGGCCCAGCCCTCTGCAGGTGATCCCATCCAGCCCCATGCAGTTCCGGGTCTCACAAGCTTTTACCTTTTCTCCTCTACCTAGACCCCTTGAGACGATGATCATCTGCGGGTCTCACTCCAGGCCCCTGTGCCTGCCCAGGCTCAGAACACCGTGGCCTTTGTGTCTTGGGCTGTAACCCATGGACACAGGCAGAGGCTATGGAGGAATGGCCACCGTGTCCACTGCAGGTTTTGTCAGTGCTGAGGAATCAGAGACAAAGCTTCTCGTTCCCAACCTCAGCAGCTTAAGAAGCTCCCCCAATCTTTCCAGGACCTCAATTCAGCCCAAATGGAAGTGCAGGACTTTGAAGCTGAACAAAATTGAGGATTAGTAAGTATGATGAAGCAGAATTGGAAATTTTCTTTTAAAAAGATACTTAGAAAGAGGCACTGGCAAGGTGGCTCAGTGAGTAGAGGCTTCTGCAGTACAAGCCCGGAGAGCTGATTTTGATCCCTGGAGCTTGCATAAAGGCCAGGAGGCAAAAAGGGGCTCAATGACCTCTGACCTCTACAGCTCCCCCTCCATATTATGTACAGATGCAATAATAATAAACAATTTTTACTTTAAAAAGATGTTTAGAAAGAAAGACAGTCAAGAAGATGGTGAGATATACCTCTAAGTGTGTCTGCTGGCTCTTCCAGGGCAGGCCACACGGAAGTATGTTAGCATTAGCTATATATACTGTGTTGGTGGTTTTCAAGTAGCTAAAAATGCTTCTTTTGATAAGTGAGATTGAATGGCTGGAGAGATATTTTGAAGGGAGTTATACTCTGATAAAAAGCCAAAAGCAAAACAAACAAACCAACAACTCAAACCGTCTCAAAACCAGAATTCAGGAGAGCAGCATAGGGTTAGGACATGTCATTTTCCTTTAAACAAGAAGATGCTAGAAAATTTCAGGCCAGTGTCTGGGAAGAGAGGAAGCATTAAGCCACTGTTAACTGTGCTGGAGTTCTTGCTTCCTGCTGGCAAGGGACTTCAGCAAACCTTGCCCTCTTCTCCTTCTCAAGTTCCCAAGATCGTTCCCTGTATTCCTCCTCAGCCTGGCTACTCCTCCTGCTGTTGGGTCATTGCTGGACCAGAGCAAATCAAATCCTCCCTTGGCCAGAGGGTTGCAGCCTGTCAGTCATCCCAGAGGCCAGCTCTATGGCTCAGCTCTCTAAGGCTGTGTGCCTGAGCTCCAGGTACGGAGCAAAACACAGGGATGAAGCCTGTCTCAGCCGTCCTGGCCTGCATCCCTCTGTGCACACCATTTAGGTTATGCCACATATTTTCCAGCCCAAGCTCCCTAGATTACAGAGACTCAGAAGAGATGTCAGGGGAAAAGGGCGGGGAAGAGGGCCTGCCCTTTTGAAATTTCCACACTAGACATAAAAACCTTGGGATAAACTTCAAGAAGAACAGCCTGTATGCCCTGTAGTGCTGAGCTCTGGCCTGGATGACTGGTTACCTCGGAGATACTAGCAGATAATTCCTCAACTGGGACTCAGCACTAAGACCTGGCTACATGCCTGGAACATAGGCCGCAGAGCACTGTGGTTGTCTGCATAGGCTACTGGGCTTGTGCTTAGGGCACAGGCAGGGCTATGAATGTAAAGACTCCAGCCCAGAACCATGAGCATGCATTAACTGCTGTCATTACCCAGGACATGTTGTAGGGGACCCCTGAGGTTCATACATAGCCCTGCCTCTGGGGAAACTGCAGTGGGAGTCACAAACACAATGTATTGAAGTCACTTCAGGAAGCTGGGAACACTCAGGGATAAGTTCTGGGGAACCCCCAAAAAGGAGAGGCCTGAGACTTGCGTTGGAGGAGCAATCAGGGAAAGATTCCTGGAAGAGGTGGAAAAAAAAGAACTCCCCTCTAACAGGTCTGAACATGACATCATCACAGTTGCTGGACAGATGAAGTGCAATGTACCAGGGGAAGTAGCTTCTGCGGGTGAGTAGTGACTCCGGCCTCCTGGTAGCAGTTTGGAGGCCTGACTAGTTCTAGACAGCCTTGGGCACTGGCCTCAGGTCTCAGACTTGTCACATGGGTATCTCAGGCCCTTGTTCTACCTGTTCCCTCACCTGGCACATTCGACTGCCTGCCCTTCTGGGTCTGTCTTGCCTGGTCTCTCCTTGTTTCCTGTCTCTGTGTATCTATGTCTCTCTATCTCTGTGTGTCTCTGTTTCTGTGTCTTGTCTCTCTCTGTCTCTCTGTCTCTCTCTCTCTGTCTCTCTGTCTCTCTCTCTCTCTTGTTGTCTCCAAAAGTTCCAAGAGAAGCTTCCGCTTGGCTGGTAGCCCCTGGGTTGTGGGTCATGGTTCCTAGCCAGGCTGTGACAGCTGCCAGGGGTCAAAGATCAGAGTATGTCTCATGAGCTGTGGCAAGAGCCATGGGATACACCGAAGAGGTGGCCCTTTGCAGGGCAGCCTTGGGGCTTTGGAGCCTTCTCCAATCCTCCAGGCCCTTCCCTGCATGCAGACAGCTTTAGGGCCACAGGCCTTCTGCCATCGAGGTCAAAGACCAGAGCTGTGGCCAGCCATTTCCAAAGCTGTCCTCAGACCTCCCAGGATCCAGGCTTTGTTGTCCTTGACAAACAGTGAGTCTCATCTTTGGCACCAAACAGTGGGGCTGGAGCTAACGAAATCCAGTGCTCACCCAATTGTAAGACATCTTGGGCCAAAGAGCGTGATCTTTTTGCCCCACCAAACACTGTCCCCTCTGCTTTTGCCATTGTTCTTTCCAGGGAAATCTAATTTTAAAACAAAACAAAAAAACATGTTTTCTAACCAACAGGACACACACTGGTGCCAACAAATATTTGATGGGAAAGCAGTCCTTTGAGCCATTCAAGGTTTGTTTTCTAAGAGACAGGACAAAGTGTCGTCCCCAGCTGTCCTGAGCATGTGATGGCCACTGTCACCCTCTGTTCCTTTGAGCTTGGAAATCTGGCCTGAGGTGTCCAATTGGAACACTGTCATGAGGGCCACATACTTTCCAATCTGGAGGGTGGGGTAGTGGCAAGATCTTCCTTTAAATGAGGAAGAACCAAAATACCACAGTGAGTAAGCACTGGCAGCCCCGGATGTTTCCATGCATGGATGTCTCCACACACGGAGTGGCTGGCAAACCAAAATGGCAGAGTCTAGGCCAGGGGTGACTGGAACAATGGATATGGAACCCGTGTCTGTGTGTGTGTGTGTGTGTGTGTACATGTATGCATAAGTGTATGTGCTTATGTGTATGAGTATACATGTGTATGTTATAGTGTGATATTTTGTTTTGTTTGTAAATGGGGTCTCACTGTGAATGCAGCCCTATCTTTTCTGGAACTCTCTGTGTAGAATAGACTGACCTCAAACTCATGACAATCCACCTGCCTCTGCCTCCTGAATGCTGAGATTAAATGTGCGCACCACCACACCTAGGTGACAGTTTTATTGTCAGCTTGACAAAATCTAGAGTCACCTGAGAATTGCCCAGATTATACCAGTCTGTGGCCAATGCTTCTGTAAGTGATTGTCTACATATATGGTCGATGTCAGAGGCACCATCCCTGGCAGGTGGGCCTGGCCTACATAAGAAATCAGAGGGAACTGGAGGGGGAGCCCATAAGCAGTGTTCCTCCACGGTTTCTCCTCAGTTTCTACCTTGACTTCCCACAATGGCAGGTTGTGATCTGCAAGAAGAAGCCAAACTAAGCCTTCCTCCCCAAGGTGTCTTGATCAGAATGTTCTATCACAGCAGCAGAAAGGAAACCAGGACAGTGTGCATGTGTGTGAACGCATGTATAGATGTATATGTGTTTGTATGTCTATGTGTACATTTTGTGTATGCATAAATACAGTATACAAGTGTACATTTGTCGATGTGTGGGCATATGTATCTGTAAGAATAGTGTACAAGTGAAATGTTGGTGTGTGGGTGTATGTATATATAAATATGGTATACATCTATTCATGAAATTGTGTGTAGGTATGTGGGTGTACATGTATGTAAGTATAGCATGCATGTGTGTGTGTGTGTGTAATGAGAGTATGTGGGCATATGCAGGTGTAGGTATAGTATACGTGGATGCATGTGAGTATGTGTTATGTAGGTGTGGTGTGTGTGAGTATACATGTGGGAATGTGTGGTGTGCGGACATATGTATGTGTGAACATAGTATACATGTGTGCCGGTGAGTGTGTAAGTATGGCGTGCATCTGTGCTGTGTGTCTATGCTTGCCTTTTAAGATTGCTCACTACAGGTCCTAGGATTTTTCTCTCATACGAGCTTTGATGTGTGTGTTGCGCCAGGCAGCAACTTCGTGACAGCCCCTTGGATGCAATTCAAATAAACCAAAATCGGGGGCAGCTGTCACACAAGAATCCATCAAATACCACAGAACCAGAAAAGTGGCTGGGCGCCATCTTGAGAAGAGTGCACTGCACCCCCACTGTTCCCTGTGTCCCTCTCTGGCTTGAAGGCTGGGCCCATAGAGGAGCAGCCTGGTATCTAGATGCAAGCTTGCAAGTGTGTCCAACCTGCTGCCTGGGCTACGTGCATTTCAGGGTGGTTATGAATGTAGGTCAACACAAATACTAAGCTTACTTAAAAACCTTAAGATATTGAGTGAGTGTGAGTGTGTGTGTATGAGAGAGAGAGAGAAAGAGAGAGAGAGAGAGAGAGAGAGAGAGAGAGAGAGAGAGAGAGAGA
>NW_021604653.1:8629685-8635443 GCF_004785775.1 Grammomys surdaster
CACACACACACACACACACACACACACACACACACACACACACAGACTGTGGATTAGGATGTAGCTCTCAGCTACTGCTCCAGTGCCACACATGCCACCATGTTTTCCATCGTGATGATAATAGACTAACTCTCGAAACTGTAAGCAGGCCCCCAATTAAATGCTTTCTTTTGTAAGAGTTGCTTTGGTCATGGTGTCCCAGACAGTTGTTCATTTGTTTGTTTTTGTTGTTGCTGCTTCTTGTTTTTTTGTTTTGTTTTGTTTTTGTTTTTTAGGAGGGGTACCACTGTCCGGAGCTAGGTGGTATGGGTAGCTAACTAGCAAGCAGACCCCAGGGACCCTCTTGCCTTCGCCTCCACAGCTCTGGGATTACTTGGTTTTAGGGAAATGCATGTCCTCATTCTTGGACAGCAAGCACTTTACCAACTGAACCATGCCCCAGGCCTAAAGCTCCTACTTTTTAAACGTCTTTATTAAAGATTACAATGAGTGCTAGAGAGATGGCTCAGTGGTTAAGAGCACGGACTTCTCTTCCAGAGAACCTGGGTTTGATTCCTAGCACCCATGGGTTCATTCACAACTGTCTGTAATTCATGCATGTGATACCCAGAGACACGGACAGGCGAAACTCCAATATACATACAATAAACCAATTCAACTTTAAAAACTGATATTAAAAAAATTACAAGTTCTGGGCATGGTGACGCACACCTTTAACCCGGGTACTTGGGAGGCAGGGGCAGGTTGATCTCTATGAATTTGAGGCCAGCCCAGTCTACATAGTGAGTTTCAGGTCATTCGAATCTATATAGTGAGAACCTGCCCCAGAAAACCTGTGTGTGTGTGTGTGTGTGTGTGTGTGTGTGTGTGTGTGTCTATGTCTGTGTCTGTGTGTGTCTGTGTCTGTGTGTGTGTCTGTGTCTGTGTGTGTTTGTGTCTGTCTGTCTGTCTGTCTGTCTACAATAGGATTGAGTAATAACAGTTACTATAAATGCAAGAGGACCCAATTCACATCCCCAATTCCTTTGTACAAAGCTAGGCATGACCATATATGCCTATAAAAGGCTAGGCATGGTCATGCATGCCTTTAATGTCAGCACTGGGGAGTAGAGGAAGGTGGGATCTGGAAGGCTGGTAGCTAGCTAGCCTATTCAAAATGGTGAGTTTTGGGTCAAGTGCAGATCTTGTCTTAGAAAATGAGGTGAGGCATGACAGAGGAAGTCTAGACATTCTCCTCTGGTCTCTACATGCTTGTAGCTTATATACAGATGTGCACACACATGTGTGCACATATCACTCAGAAACACATACATCATCCACAAATGTATACACACACACACACACACACACACACACACACAATTACAACAGCTAGTTGTGGTGTCACCTGTAATCCCAGCACCCCCCCCAAAAAAAAGGCAAAAAGACCGTAGCAAATTTGAGACCAGCATAGTCTACATATCAAGTTCTAAGCCGACTGTGGCTGCATGAAAGATCTATTCAAAGAAACAAAAACATGATTGCAATAGTAATCTCTTATTATATGAGCTGCTATAAGTTTATGATAAAAACAGCAGATACTTAGAAATCATGCTGTACTGTCCTTCTAGAGCTCCCTTCTGTCTACAGTAGTGTGGGTACAAAGGGGTTAAAGGCCTTGCAGCCAAGCCTGGCACTTGAGTTCGATCCACAGGACCCACATGGTTGGAGGAGAATACCGATGCTTACCAGTTATCATCTGACTTCTCCTACTCACCATGGTGTGCCTCCTTATGCCCCGAATAAGTAAATTAATGTTCATTTTTTTTTAGCTTTCTGAAGCTACACTGTCTTCCTACCAGAAATCCTGCTTTGATTTGCACACCATGAGTTGGATGAATTTCACCATGCCTGAGTCCTGACAAGGGCTACAGGAGTGGACATCACCAATCACAATCTTCCTTGAGAAGCTGGATCACTTCACTTTGTCCTTTCTATGGGTATAAACTATGGGGCATTGAACATCAGCCAGTTTTCAAGGATAAGCTCCTAACAGGGCACTTCCAAGTCCTGAGGAGTGAGCATTCTGAATGCCACTGAGCCCCCTAAGCATGCTACCTTCCACAGGGACCGTATCCTTTCTTGTCATAGGTGGTCCCACAGCCCCACACCCTGGCCAACGCATCAGACTTAGCATTGCCATTCACCTGGAATCGTGCTGCATCATATTGATTCCCACAGCTTGGGAGGCAGCAGTAGCTCAGTCATTCAGAGTTTCCTAGACTAACGGTTTTAGATTTACTTTGTATTATGCGTATGTACTTCTGGGGCAGGAGTATATCCATGTGAGTACAGTTGCCCTCAGAATCCAGACGGGGGCATCAGATCCCTGGAGCTCTTACTACAAGCTGTTGTTAGCCACTCAACCTGTATACTGGGTCGGCTCAGCTACCGTGCAAGAGCCTTATGTACTTGCTGACCTCTGAGTCAGCTGTCCACCACCATACTTCCTAGAAATTTCTCCAGCCTTTCACTGCCCACTGTTCTTTTCTTCTTCTGTTCTTCTTCCCTCCCTCCCCCCTTTTCATTTCTTCCTCCCATGGTGGCTTACATATCCCAAACTGGGTCTCTCCACGTAGCTAAAGATGAACTTTAGCTTCTGTCTTCCCTCCTGCCTCCACCTCCCCAGTGCTGGGATTTCAGGCCTGCATCCCACCCCCAGTTTTGACTAGGCTGGGGTTGAAGCACTGGGCTTCTTGCATGCTAGGCAAGCACTTGGCCAGCTGAATCACTCCCATCTTTTGTTGTTGTTGTTTGGTGTTCTTTTTCCTGCCAGGTTGTGTATGCTTTTTCTTCTTGCCTCATGGGACCTCATTATATGTTACGACATTAATCTGTTGGTCATTACACATGTTTTAGATTTCTCCCCTGGTCAGGTCTTTTAACTTTGTTTATCGTGTTTTGGACCATGCAGAAGCATTTATTTTTATGTAATCGAGCCTGTTGAGGTTTTCCTCGCTAGCTTCTGGATTTCATGTCCTGCTTAGGAATGCTGTCTCTCCTCCAAGATCACGAAAATATTCTCCTGTCTTTTCATCTGGTGGTTTTATAGCTTTGTTTTTTCCCCTTTTCAGCCTCTAGCCATCTGAAATGTGTTTGGCAATCGACAGCATCCCTTCTTAGGAAACCCTGTCCCGCACTGACATACACAGACTGATGCAGGAGCCACGCCTGCCCCGCCCCCTCCCTGTCCTCCCTCATAGTCATCCCACAAGTATGTTGAGAGCCATTGCTGTGCGTGCACATTGATTACCCAGCGAAGGGACCGTAACCCTGTCCTTGGACACGGGAGGACTGATGTAGGAAACCTTGCAAGTGCTGGAACACAAAGAAAATGTGATTTCAGGTAATATGGGGCGGGGGAAGTGGGGTGCGGGGTGAAGGAGTAACAAGAAGAAAGTGACAGTTAGTTTTAATTGTCAACTGGGTAGTTAGGTTTCATAGTCAATCTAGAACCACCTGGGAAGAGTCCCAAGGAGGAATTGTCTAGATCAGGTTGGCCTGTGGGCGTGTCTATGGGAGATTGTCTTGATTATGTTAATGAAGTGGCAAGACCCAGCGTAAAAATGGGTGACACCTTTCCTTGGGTTTGGGTCCCAGATTGTTAAAACAATAGCAAACCAAACCAAAACAAAACAAAACAAAACAAAACAAAAAAACCAGAGATGGGTCTCGCACAAGCATGTATGCATTGGATTTCTCTTTGCCCTTGACTGTGGTTGCCACCAAGTGTTTCAAATCCCTGCTGTCCCGACTCCCCACAGTCAAGGACTGAGCCAAAAGCACGAACTAAAGAAAACCCTTTCTTCCCTAAGCTGCTCTTGTCAGAAAGCTGCTCTTGTCTTATCAGCCTAACAGAAATGAAACAAGAGGTGTGTGTGTGTGTGTGTACATGTCCCTGTGTTGTGCCAATGTGTAGCATGAGGAAGTTTAAGACCAATCTTGGTATTGTTTCTTAGACTACCCTTGTTTTTTTGAGACAGTCTGGCACTGGTCTGCTTCTCATGGAGTCTGCTAGGTTGGCTGGCTAGTTAGTCCCAAGAATCGAGCAAGACTAGGATTGTAGGCACAGACCACCACACCTGGCTTTTTGTTGGTGTTGGTGTTGGTGTTGGTGTTGGTGTTGGTGTTGGTATAGGGTCTTATGCATCTCAGGCCAGCTTTGAACTCTGTCTGTAAAGAAGGATGACCTTAACCTATGATCCTCCTGCCTCTACTTCTCAGACACTGGGATTACAAGGATATGCCACCAAACCCCCTTCTGTAGCTCTGAGGATTGAATGCAAGACCTCAAGCATGTCAGGCAGGCATTAGATTGACTGAGCTCCAACAGCTTCACCCCTGCCTTTTCTACATGGTTTCTAGGGATCAAACTAGGGTCCTTGTGCTTGTATGGCAAGCACATCACCAACTCAGTGAACCCCGTGGCCCAGCAATGATATGTAAGTAAGGGGATCATGAAAGACTCCTCCTGTGGCTCAAAGCAGGTACAGTCATGGTGTGAGAGAGTCAGCCACATGAATTCCCCAGAGGTGGGGGCAGAACTGGGCCAAGGATCTAGAGGGATACTGCTGGGCCAGGTCAAGGAGCAATAACAGAAGGACAGGAATGATGTGCACTAAGCTCTGGGTTCCATCCTCAGCACTGCACAAGCCAGGAGTAGAGCACACCATGTAATCCCAGCACTCCAGAGGTGGAGGCAGGAGGTTCAAAAGTTCAAGGTTATCCTTGACTATGCAATCTTGGAGGCCAGTATAGAATACCAGAGCATTCTGGATGATATTTGGAGACTTTGGTGGTAATTTTCTTGCAAGGTGTGGGGTGTGTGTGTGTGTGTGTTTTCCATGTACATATGGAGGTCAGAGGACAATTGCAGAAGTTGTAGATTCTCTCTTTCCACCAAATGAGTCTAGGGATAAAACTCAGGTCATCAGGCTTGGCAACATTTAACTACTAAAGGCATCTCACTGGCTCACTCCTCAGCTCTTACCCTCTACGCTCAGTCCTAGGGGTGTCAGTTGCCACCCATGTACCATTGTACACTTATCACACGGTACACAAGAGACCCCCAAGGAACACATGAGAGTGGTCATGTTGACCACAGCCCTGAGTCCTGTCAAGTGCAGCCTCTACCCACTGCCAGCACTGGCTTCTCTAGAACCCTTAGAGCCTCCCTTACTGACCTTCTGTTCCACTTCCTTAGACCCACAAGGCCTTTCTCTGCCCCTTCACCTGTGACTGTCTTGTCCATTGAGAAGCTGAAGAGCCCACTTCTGGAGATCACTCCATTAACTGTCCGTGTTCTCATCGTGGACCTCATGGTTCATCTAGAGTGTCTTAGTCATTCTCAAAATGTCAGCAAGACTCATTGACCCCTGGCTACCCTATGGCTTCTTTGGGGTTGATTCTGCCAGCCAGGATGAGCTCAGCAGAGAACAGAATGAAATAGGTTTGGGTGGGAAGAGGGAAGAGGGAAGTAAGGATGGAGAGGGCAGAGGAAGCAGGGGCAGGAGGGAGAGGGAAGGAAGGAGAGGAAGAAAGCAGGAGGGGAAGCGAGGATTGGAAGATGCCTTAGTTGGTAAAGCATTGGCTTACGGTGGTCATGAGGATTGAAGCTTGACTCCAGAAACCACATCAAGTAAGAGCAAGAGCAGATAGTGTGGGAATGTAAGGTGTGAGAGCACACGACTGTGAGCCCAGTGCAAGGTGTGAGAGCACA
>NW_021604653.1:8635453-8672953 GCF_004785775.1 Grammomys surdaster
GTGTGAGAGCACACGACTGTGAGCCCAGTGCAAGGTGTGAGAGCACATGACTGTGAGCCCAGTGCAAGGTGTGAGAGCACATAATTGTGAACCCAGTGCAAGGTGTGAGAGAACACGATTGTGAGCCCAGTGCTGAGATAGTGAAGACAAGGGCATTCCCAAAGGTCACTGGCTGACTGGCCAGCTTAACCCACATCAGTGAGAGACACAGTGTGACAACAGAAGGGGGATGGCAGCCAAGGAGTGACAACTAAGGTGCTACTGTATCACACACACACACACACACACACACACACACACACACGCCAGCAACGTCATGTGCACTGAGTTAAGTTCTGGTAAACCCAGTCTTTCATGTCAGTCTCCTGTGTCCTATTATTTACCAAGTAGCGATCGATCACGCTGATCACTTCTGGGTCAGCAGTCCTGCCATGTACCTACAATGTCTGAGGTTCAGGAGTTATCAGGGAGCCCCAACTTTGGAGACGGAACTGGTTACTTTTCTGTTGCTATAATAAAACACTATGCCTGGCAGCATGCAGGCATGGTGGCTGGATCTGGGCGCTGAGGGCTCACATCTTCAGCTGTAAGCACAAAACAGGAGCGCTTCAAGGTTTGAATCCCCAAAGCCCACACCCAGTGACACCTCCCCCAACCCTGCCCAAACAGTGCCACCAACTGGTAGCCAGGTGTCCAAAGTGGTAAAGACTACAGAGGACATCTTTCTCAAGTCACTCCTGTGGTCTTTTCAGTTCAAAGTGCCTGTCAGACTAGAGTAGCACTTCAGGTCAAAGTGGCCAGATGCTGTTGGCAGGAGGCCAGTAAAAGAGTACAGCCTGGGAGCCCACATGAAATGTCTCTACGATGTACTGGAAATAGCGTGTCACCTGCAGCATGCTGCCACCATAGACAGCAGTTCACAGGGACTGTGCAGTGAGACTACCCACACTTGACCTGAGTACACGAAGGGCCATCAAGGGCTAAAGGGATGCAAGGACAGAGACACATAAATGGAGGAACTGGCTGCTGGCCATGTCCAGGAGAGAAGGTAGAGACGGGAGCAAGCTGTTTCCCAAGGGGCCTGTCAGACAACCCCAACAATACATAGTGCTGAGGACAGGCTGTCCTCAGGACCAAATGACACCTGTGACCCCAGGACCAGACTCCTTCCCAGAACCTCCCCACTCTAAATGTCTTCTGTTTCCTGTCCTTCCACTTCCCCATCCCACCGTGGTGAGAGATTCTCTCCAGGCAGCAGACACTGTATGCTTCTGTGTAGCTCATGGAGGAGGTCACGGGTGCCGGCTGGTTTTATGTCAACTTGACACAGCTAGAGTCATTTGGGGAGAGAGACCTCAATTGAGAAACTGCCTCCAAAGGATTAGCCTGTGAGAGAGCTTCTGGGAATTCTTGAATGACGATTGATAAGAGAGACTATGGACAGCTCACTGTGGGTGGGGCCGCCCCTGGCCTGGTGGTCCTGAGTGCTATAAGAAGGCCGACTAAGCAAACCATGGGAAGCAAGCCAGCAGGGAGTGTCCCTCCATAAATGGCCTCTCTGTCAGTTCCTGCCTCTCTGTTAGGATCCCACCTTGAGTTCTTGCCCTAGCCACCTTTGATGAGGGTTTGTAAGCTGAAATAAACCCTTTCTTCTCCAAGTTGCTTTCGGTCATGTGTTTTATCTCAGTAATAGAAACCCTATGTAAGACATCATGAAGATAAGTGATGGTTACCAGCTGATGTGCACCTTGTAAGGGACAAACGCTCCTTGTCCACCATCAGTGGGAGCCAGAAAAGGCTTGCCAAGGGCCTGTCATGATACCCTCAGCCTGAGTTTCCATGACAAAGGGATAGCCAGATCGAGATGTCACCAATGCCTGGTTGCCAGAACCAAGTCAAGTTAAGCTGTCCCTATACCAAGAGAGACTGGAGCCCGTGTGGGATGTGATGGGGAGCACTGGACAGCGCAGGGATGAGGCTGGAACTGCTGGCCACGGGGGCCAAGAAGGTGAGCAGGGAGGGTCCCCAAGGTTCTGGAGAGTGAAGGGCAGACCAATGGCAGAGCAGGAAGACTTAAAACAGTATGAGGTAAGGAGAGATGCTGGATAGGAGTGGTCCTTCCTATACCTACAGGGCTATGGCTCTTTGTCAAGGACAGGCAATGCACAGTGGACAAGGGCCATTCTCCCCAAGACTGCACTGGTTTGAATACGAACCACACACTGGAATGTATACCACACAGACCACTAGACCATACATGTGCACACAAACGACATACACACACGGTACCTGTGTACACTGGACATACAATACACAGATCATATACATATATACACAAACAATACTTTCACACTTCAAATGGACCCAAAGAACACATGCTATATAGATAATATACACATACATTCACTACACAAACAGCATATGAATTTATAGAACACAGCATGCAGAATGTACACACTACACATAAACACAGTACACATATACATAGAATATAGATCACATATACAACACACATTTACACACAATGGCTAGAACACAGATCTCACACACACATATATAGCCCACATACAAATAACAAACATGCAAAATATGTAGCACATTCCATAAACCACATATTCAGCTAAATACATACCCACAGAACACATACAACACGTATCTACATAAAACACACACACTACCACCACACATGCACAAAATACACACATAACAACATAGGCACACACACAAAGTACACACATTCACACATAACACACTTCATAAACTACACAAATTGTACATATACAATACACATAACACACAATATACAAACCATATACATACACACAAACTGCATACATACCAAATAAGCTTGTGCACACTCAGGCAAACATATTCACATAGTACATACACATAACAACACGTGTATAAACAATGCATATACCAGACACTTGCATATACACTATGCATGTATTAAGCATACAGATGACATCCATGTACACCTAAAACAGACCATAGAAAGCACACACATTCACACAAATTACCCATAATAGTATACACAACACATGTACACACACAATACAAAACTACACAAAACACATGCATACACACAATGTACATGTACATGTGCCACATGGATACCATATCTGAACCCTGATACAGACACATTAATATGGAGGTTTCACAGATTCATATTGACTGAGCCCATATAAAACCAAAAGCAATTTGATTTCCTTGAGTGTGGCCCACTGGGCCAAGAGCCAGCTTCCTGACTGACTCTTTGGCATTAACTTACCAGGGTTCCTTTAGCCACACAGGCCTAGAACCCATTGGAATTTACCCCCGGGCCTTGGCACACACTGCCTCATCACCCCAGCACACAATCCTGAAGTTCTGCCTGGCTGGCTCTTCTCCTTTTGCAGGCTTTGCCACATTGAATCTCTCTCTATTTTCCTGTTGAGGTTTGTCACTTCTGAGACTTGTTGGAGGGGCATGTGGATGTATGGATGCTCGTGTGTTTGTGGGCACAAGTGTATGTTCACATGGAAGTCAGAGGTTAATCTCAATGGCCATTTCTCAGTGCTGTCTGCCTCGTTTTTTGAGACGTGGTCCTTCCTGGCCTGAAACGTCTAGCCAGCAAGTCTTGGAAATTCACCTGTCTCCACAGCTTCAGCTCTGGAGCCACCACAGTTGTCTTCCCTTAATGTTTTCTGAGACTGAACTCAGAGCCTCATGCTTGTAAGGCAAGCACTGCATTCACTGACCCATCTGCCTACCCCCAAGCTCCGGATTCTATACCCACTGACAGATGAGAAAGCCAGGCATGTCTGAGCAGTGCTGTGGGTGAGCCATGGGGATGAGGCTAGAACTCACAGACTTCCCAGGTTAGTTGCTTTGCCCATTACTGCGAATAAATGCCTGACAAAAGCAGCCTCGAGGAGGAGGAGTTTGGTTTCTGTCAACTCGACACAAATGCAAACATATCTGGGAAAGGGAATCTCAGTTGAAAACTTGCCTCCGTCAGATTGGCTTGTAGGCAAGTTCTTGGGGACATTTTATTATTATTATTATTATTATTATTATTATTATTGATTGATTGATATAGGAGGGCCCAGTCCATTATGGGTGGTGCCATACCTGTGTAGGTCCTGGGTGTCATAAGAAAGCGGTGAAACAAGGCAGTAAGCAGAATTTCCCATGCCCTTTGCTTCCAGGCTCCTGCCTTGAGTTCTTGCCCTCACTCCCCTTCATGGTGGATGGCAATATGAGGTAAACCCTTTACTCTGCAAGTTGCTTTTGTCTGTAATCTTCATCACAGTGATAGAAACTTAACTGGGACACATTTATTTTGACTCGCAGTTGGAGGGGATACAGTCTACTGTGTCTGGGATGTCCCGGCAGCAGGAGCTTTGAGGCAGCTGGCCACATAGCAGAGAGATGGATTCTGGGGCTCAGCTCACTGTCTCCCCTGTATTTAGCCTAGTGCCCCAGTCCATGGAATGATGTCACCCATGGTTAAGATGGTTCCTCAGTTGACCCGATTTGGACACTCTCTCAGAAATCTGTTTCCACACTAACTCTAGATGCTGTCAAGTTGACAATGAACACTAACTGTCACTCCTGAGGTGTACCACTGTAGAGTCCATGGCATCCCCGAGGATTAGGAAATGAAGCAAAGGAGGGGCTCATCCACATAAGTGGCCCGTGGTAGTAAGACTTGATTCCCAGCTGTCTGGCTATCCCCTAAGCTGTCTCCAAAGCTGACTGAGGTCCCCTAGCCTCAAAAATCCACTGTGAACTCAGCTGCCAACGCCCTGTTTGACATGGCACAATACTGTGTGATTGCTTTAAAGTAGTGTATTTGTACTGGCAGAGGCAGGGGGTCACTCGGGCCTGGCACAGTTGCCCTCAGTTTCTTTCATCAAAGGTGAAGCAAGACTCTCTGTCCATCTAGTCCTAGAAGCAGAAAGGCCAACAGAGGCATGAGATACTCAGCCTGGTCCTGCTGTGCGTGCTTCCCTGGCTTCTTGGTGAGCCCTAGACTATCAATCCCACTCATGGCTTGGTTTCCATGTGCACTGGTGAGAATGGGCCTTGCCTTTGTCTTACATGCCAGCTGAGGTTCCCATGGAGCAGAGGCAGGGTTGAAGCTAGCCTTGGGCTTGTCCCCTTCTGCAAGCCCTTGGAACTGAGGCTACCATTGCAAACATTTCTAATGTCATCTTAGAACTAGATGAGTCTTTAATCACAAGTTATAGTGCCCACATCAGGTGTTTATCCCATTCATAGCTCACACCCTCCATGAAACAAGAGGGAGCCTGCAAAGTAGCTTATACACAATACAACACGGCTCAACTCGAGTATGAGCTAGTCCAGCAGTGTGTATGGCCCAGGATAGCCCTGAATGCAGTCCAACACAAAATTAGAAGCTCACTTCAAACATTGTGAGACTTTTGTGTGTGTGTGAAAAAATTTTTAAATTGTATGTGTTGTGGTAATTATTTAAAATGCGCCACTTGTTAATCCGACTATCTAAGCTGCAGTGGCTCTGCCTAGCCCAGCCGCCATGTTTCTCTGCCTGAGGCCACGTGCGCACTGCAGCTAGAACCGGCCCACTAGAAACACCAGCCCTGCCACCCACTAGATGCCAGTGTGAGAGATGGCTCTGCCAATCTTCCACACTGTTTCCGTAAGGCAGGGCAGGCTTTGCCCAGACCATTCCGCCATCCTTGCGGGCCCAGTAAGAGAATGAGACTCTAATTCTTATAGATTAATCAAAGGCTTTATATGTTTGATAATGATTAACAACAAGATGCCCATGCAAAGAGAGTTGTATCCCAATTAGCTAACCTAATTATAAATTTATAAGTTGTTCCCCGTGAGTGCTCTCCACATCTGTGTGGTTCTCCGTCCTACATCTCTGCCCTCTCTAGCTCCTCCTCTTCCTTTTTTCTCTTCCCCTCCCAACTCCTCCTTATTCCTCCCACCTTAGCTCCTCCAACATGTGTTTGTGTGTGTGCCCTACATTAATATCTATGCACCACATGTGTGCAGTACCCACAGAGGCCAGAAGAGGTCCCCTGGAACTGGAGTTACAGAAGGTTGTAACTAGGCACTAGGAATTGAACCCAGATCCTCAGTAAGAGCAGTAAGTGCCCTGAAATGCTGAGCCATCTTTCTAACCCGCTTTTGTGAATATTTAAGTAAACAATTATTCTTTACATATATTTATTTTGGGGGAGGAAGATAGAAAATAACTTTCTATGGTAGAATTTTTCCTTTCACCATGTGAGGCCCAGGATTGAACTCAGCTTCTCAGGCTTGGTGGCAGGTGCTTCTTCCTCTGAGTCATCTCACCAGAACTGGATGTTTGTAACTTGATTACATGGTCCTCAAACACGAACTTTGCAGATGACAACATCATGCCACAATGTCATCTTCTTTAAAGTTTGTGCTCCAGAACACCTCCGCCCAGTTACTACTGAAAAAAAAAGGAGGGAAGATGGGAGGGAGGAAGGGAAGGTGGGAGGGAGGGGGAGAGAAAGAGAAGGAGGGAGGGAGGAGGAGGGGGAGGGAGGGGAAGGGAAAGAGAAGGAGGGAGGGGAGGGGGAGGGGGAGGGAGGAAGTGGGAGGGAGGGAGAGAAAGGAGAACCTTATAATGTTTGCAGTAGCTTTATGGTTCTGAATAAGGCCACATTCAGGGCTATCCAATTCCACATGTGGTTGATGGCAGCATGTTGGACACACTTGTAAGATGTAAGCTGGTCGCCAAGACTTTATGACACAGTCCAGATGCCCTTCTTCCCTGATGAGAAGCTGACATGTCCCCATAAATTCCCTTTTCAAAACCTGGTGCCATGAAACCCGATTCCTTTCCCTGGTTATGCCATTACAGCCGCAAGTGACCTTGGACAGTAAGTAAGGTCATGTCTAGTTAGGAGACCTGATTACAGCTCGTTCTTGCCTCTTCCTGTCTCTGATGCTCCTTTCCTTAAGACTGGCATTGTGATGATGATGGTGATGATGGTGGTGGTGATGATGGTGATGGTGGTGTGTGTGTGTGTGTGAATGTATATGTGTACGTTTGTGTGAAAGAAGTCCAGCTCAATGTCTGGTGTCTTCCTGGATCACTCTACACATAATTTTTTTCTTGTCCTCTTTTTGTGTATGTGTGTGTATGTTAATATATGTTCCTCTGTGTGTGTACCTGTGTGTGCGTGTGTGTGTGTGTTCAAGGTTGATATTGAGCATCTTCCTCAATTGCTCTCTATTTTTTTAAGATTTATTATTTTTATTTTATGTGTATAGGCATTTTGCTTGAATACATGTCTGGATACCACCTATCTCACTAGAGCCAGCGGAGGCTGGCTCCCTAGAGAGCAGCACATTCCTTGGAACAGGAGTTACAGATAGTTGTAATCTACCATGTGGGTTCTGAGAACCGAACCTGAGTCCTCTGCAAGCACAGAACCGTGCTATTAGACATTCCGTCATCTCTCTCGCTCTCCACCTTCCTGAAACAGGGTTGCTTGCTAATGCGCCTCAGCTCACTGACTCAGCTCAGACCGGTCATCAAGCCCCAGGGACCAGCCTGTCTCCACCCCACGCTCACCGGCAGCACTGAGCTTACAAGTTCCATAACTGACTCTGGGGTGTGTGGGGTGGTGTCGGGTAGCTTGAGACTAGGTCTCACTGTGTAGCCCTACCTGGCCCTGAACTCACAGAGATCCTCTTGTTGTCTCCTAAGTGCTGACCTTAAATGACTATGCCGCCATGTCCAGATCACAGCTGGGTGCTGGGATCCACGTTCAGTTCCTCACGCTTGTGGAGCAGGCTCCCTACTGCCTGAGCCACGACACTGAGGCCCATCTTTTTTTTTTGGGGGGGGGGGTGCTGGGGGCAGGGTCTCTCACTGAACCTGGAGTTTGCCAATTTGGTGAGACCAGCTGATGGTCAGGCTCAAGGGATCCTCCTGTGTCTGCTTCCTCAGTGTTTCCATGCTCAGCTCTTCTGTGGGTGCCAGAGATAACGTGCAGCAGCACCTCACTCGCTGAACCCTCTCCCCTCTCCCTATCAGAATCTTAAGTAAGCATCTGCAGTGCCACTAGGGTCAGGGAGGCAAGTGGCCTAGCTCAGAGGGAACAAACCATGCTGAGACACAGCTGCTGGCGGAGGTGGTGGGCCCACCAACCCTCATCCTGCCTGTGTCAGAGCCAAGGCAAGCCCCAAGGCTGGAGTCAAGACAAAGGGCCAGAGCCCTTCCAGTCTGCCACTAGGCCTGTGGTCTCTGCATGCAAAGCTGCTGAGCTGCATCCCCAGAGGCTGAAAGAGAAAGGCTGCAGGAACTGGAGTCCAGGGGAACCTTACAAGCTTAGAATTCAGAACCGTAGCCTCTCGAAGTCTGTGTCTGTTTAGACCCTGATACACTTCCCTTTCTTATGCATAACAGGATGGGCAGGGCCCAGAGTGAGCTCGTAAAAGGCCTGTGAGTCCTGCTGGGCATCAAAGAGCTCTAAAGGGGGCATGTGATGAGTTCAGAGTAAAGGAATCGGCAGCATATGGATCAAATTCTCTGCTTGTGATGCATCCAAGGAAGACGGCTCACAGCACTGGAGAGGAGGGCGGAACACACTCCTAGTCACGTAGGGCCCCCAAAGGCAATGGGCACCTCCATCTGCTCCATTATTCTGAGTGGTCGTTCTGCTGTGGGGTGTTCATATGAGCTGGCCTTCAAACCACCCAGATAGTCCTTCCAGGCCTTTTGAGGTCGCAGAGGCCTGGCCAGCTCCGTCCAAATGCTTCTGGGCTCCCTCACTGTGCTGCCATTCCTGGTCCAAGGAGCTCCTATGCACACTGTCCCAATCCTTGCAGCAGCAGTAGGGGGTAGGGGTGGGGTGGGGGGGAGCAGTGGCTCCCTTCCCACCACCCTCTTACATTCTGTCATCCCTCATGCAGCTGGGCGCCTCCCTCCTGCTGGTCCTGGCTGATCCCTCTGATGAACAAGGGCGCAGTCTCACCTTCCTTCCCCAGATGCTCCTCTGAACTTGCCTTCCTGCTCAGGATGCCTGGCTGCCCACAGGAACCCTCCCCTTTCCAACAGCAGACACCATTTGTCTCCCTCCCAGGACCAGTGGAGGTTCCCAGGACCCACAATTTTAGGTCAGCCGTGTGTGTGTGTGTGTGTGTGTGTGTGTGTGTGTGAGTGTGGGGGGTATTGTTGTGAGTGTGTCTGTGTGTGTGGTGTGGTGGTGTGCGAGTGTGTGTGTATGTGTGGTATGTGTATGGTTGTATGTGTGGTTGTGAGTGTGTGTGTGTGTACGTGTATGGTGTGGGGTGTGTGAGTGCAGGGGTATTATTGTAGGTGTGTCTGTGTGTGTGGTGTGGTAGTGTGTGTGTGTGGTAAGTGTGTAATGTGAGTGTGTGTGTATGTGGTGTCTGAATATGTGTATGTGTGTGTGGTTGTGAGTGTGTATCACAAATGTTCATGTGTGTGAGCATACACACACACATGGAGACCAGAGGTCAGCCCTTAGTGTTATTCTTCAGGCCACTTTGCCTTTTAGATAGAGTCTCTCACTGGCTTAGAACTCATTAATATGACTATACTGCTTAGCAAGGGGGCTACAGGTTTCTGCCCATCTCTACCTCCACAGCTCTGAAATTATACAGGCCTCCACATCCTGCCTTTTTTTAAAAAAATGAGATACAGGGGATTGAACTCAGGTCCACATGCTTGCAAGGCAAAAATTGTACACACACACACACACACACACACACACACACAAACACACTGCCTCACACCAGTCTATTTCTTTCCATCCATAAATGATCTTGTCTTCTTTATAATTTATCTCAGTCATTCAGACCTTCTGGAAACCTCTATGACTAGGATGTCCACTGGCCTAAGGTCATGACTTATGCCCCTGTGTGGAGGTAGGAAGACAATCCTGTGCTATGGGCTCGGATCTGCTTAGGATCTGCCCATCACCACCCCTTCCCTGGGCTCCCTGGAAGAAAGAAGCCAGAATTACCAAGAACAAAATGGCCTGGCTCAGGTCCCTACTCAGGGTGGTGGACTCGGATCCCCTGGGCAGTGAGTTTTTCTTGTTTTCCACTTGTCATAAGGGGGAAACAATCACCATGTTCCTCACCTTTCAGGGGACCCATCAATGGTTAGTGGGTGCAGATACTAAGGCTGGGGACTCCTTCAGAGGTACCGTAGACTCAAAAAAGCAGATATGTCAGTATGACAACTGCTGACTCCTAACTCCCTCTCTTTCCCAGGTGAGAGGCCCAAAGGTCTGCCCATACAACACTCCAGTTCTGTTGCTTTCCAAGCAGAAATTAAGAAAGGACTGCCTTCCTCCCTCCTTCTCTCTCTTTCCCTTCCTTCCAACCATTTTTGTGGGTGGGTATATGTGTGTGTTCACATGTGCATGTGGAGACCAGAAGACAGCCTCCAGCGACATTTCTCAAGCACTGTCCACCTTTGTCCTGTCTCGAGACAAAGTGTCTCAACACAATGGAACTTGCCAAGTGGGCCAGGCTTGGCTGAGCAGCAAACACTGGGTCCTCCTATCTCTGCTGGTATTGCAGGCCTGGGATACAGGCTGGAATTACTGGTACTAGGTTTTATTAGCATAAGGGTTTGTTTGTTTGTTTGTTTGTTTGTTAGTTTGTTTTTTACTCAGGTCTTCAATCCTGACTACCTCTCTAGCCCAGGAGATTTTATTAAACCAGGTCCAGAGCACAGAGTCCGGGGCTCAAAAAGTGAGACTTCCAACTTCTGCTCACTGTAAATTCAAATCTCTTGGCTCATTCACATCTAGCACACACTAAACACGTAGACAGGGAGAGTAATTTCAGTTTGAGGCTTGGCCTTCCTGCTCAGAGAACCAGTGCGGCAGACATGGCAGCAGAGAGGTACCCAGCATGGCAGGGGTGTGCAGGCCCTGCTTCAGAAGTCACTATTAAGTGACCTCCATTCTAGTCCCGGGAGCTTCAGTCTCCTCAACCATCCATCAAATGACATCACCAGCTCTCCCTTGCTCAACTAGTGTGTTAGGGTCAGGAGGTACTGGGAGAGTTGAGGAGCCCTGGGGTGACCCTGAGGAGCCTGTGGAGAGGGGATGCTGTTATCGATGTGATGAGTGGTCTCCTTCACCTTAGGAGCCTTTCCGAGAGGATCTGGATCCGGCTGGCCTCGTTGCTAGGTTTCCCATCAGTCTGGATACAGATGTGCCCTGAAGCTGGGCATACAGATGTGTTAAGGGCAGAGAGCATCCATGAGCATCTTTTGTGTTCACCCAAAGGTCCAGGAAGACATACAAACAGATCAGTAGATCTGGCTGATGTGAAATACATGGGCACGTGTGTGGTGTTCCTTCCTAAAACCATCATGCTCACAGAGGTGTGTGCACGTGTGTGTCCATGCATGTGGGGACTGAGGACGACCTTAGCTGGCATTCCTCAAGTGCTGTCCACTTAGTTTTTTGAGACAGGTTCTCTCATGGAGCAAAACCTCATGGATTAGCGCTAAACTAGCTGGCCGGTGAACCATGGGTAATCTGTCTGTCTCCCCAGCACTGGGATGACACATACAACTGCACCCAGATTTTTTTTTTATGTGACTTCTGGGAACCCTACTCCTTTCTAAGCAGACATTTTACTGACTGAGTGACCAGCCCCATTAGATGATACCCTAACACTGTAGCTGGCAAGTGGCTTTTCTGCGACTTCTATGGCTGGGCAAAGAGTGGGAAAGGAAGGGAAGAGGGACCCTCAGCTCTGCACACAGGATTGTGTACAGTGGCCTCTTGTGTGGGCCACATGTTCAGGGCCACAACACCTCAGTGTAAAGAGTGCAGAGTGAAGGTATATCCCACCTGCAGGTGGCTCTAGCTTGTTGTCAAACCAGCACAGGGTATCTTCTCATAGCAACAGAAGGGAAACTAAAACACTCCCTACAACATGACTCCCTGTTGTGGTTTCCGTTTCTTTTAAAGATTAATTTTATTTTATTTTATTTTGGCATGGAGAGGGGGTCAGAGGATGGACACACACATGCAGGTACCTTGGAAGCCAGAAGAGGGAGTTAGATTCTCTTGGTCCTGGAGTTATAGGTAGTTAAGAGTCACCTGACATGGAGCTTGGGAACTCAGCTTGGGTCTTCTAGTTGAGCAGCAAGGAGTCTTAACCAGTGAGCCATTTCTCCAGCTCACTGTTATAATTTGAATATCAAATGTCCCCTATTGTTTGAGTCTCAAATGTCCCTAAAGGTGTGCATGTTAGAGCCTCGATCCCAGTTTGGTGCTGTAGGAAGTCTCTTAGTTTCTCTTCCTCTGCATATACCTTATGATTGCATAACTTGGTGTTCTTGTGGGACTCCCAAGGATGCTCCCATCAGGGAGAATCTATGACTTCTTTGACTTGGGATCCTTTTTCTTCTACTGGGTTGCCACGTCCAGCTGTGATATGAGGGTTTGTGCCCAGTCTTATTGTATCTAGTTAGGCCATGTTTGATGGGTATCCCTGGGAGTTATGATTTTTTTTAAGGAAAAAGGAGAAAGAGTTTTGGTCTGGGGAAGGGGGCATGGGGGATGCGAGAGAGACTGGGAGGAGTGGAGGGAGTGGAAATTGCAGTAGGGATGTAACATAGGAGAGAAGAATAAAAGTTAAGAAAAGAAAAGAATAGAGGCTGAGCGAACCATGGGGAGCAAGCCAGTAAGCACCAGCTGCTGCCTCTAGGATGCTGTTCCTGTTCTGTAATCCTAGCAAACGGGAGGCTAAGGCAAAAGGATTGTGAGTTCAAGGTCAGCATGACCTATGTGGTGAAAACTGACTCAGAAGAAGGGTGGGAGGGAGCGGAAGAGTGGGAGGTAAAAAAAAAATAAAAAAGAAAGAAAGAATGAAAAACAGAAAGAAGGAAAGAAAAAAGGTCAGTTCTGATGGAGTCCTCAATGACTTACAGAACAGAAAGCTCAAAACTAGAAAAATCAGAAGCTTTCAAGTTACTGATTTCTGCAACAGACCAGCCCTTAAAAAACAATATTTTCCCTTTGAAAAATATACACACAGGGTTGATAGAAATGGCTCAGTGGGCAGAGCACTTGTCAAGGAAAAGCAGGAGGACCTGAATTCCCAGAACCCCCCAGGAGCCAGTGAGCCAGCTATCCCGGCATATACACTGTGGCAAACAACAAAAAAACTACATCTCTCCTAAGGTGGAAGATGAGATGAAGTATCTGCTTCAACCATACTGTCTCCAACCTCTGTCTTTGGCCCTCAGGAGTGTCATTTCGGAATGATCCCTTCTGAGGAAAGGACGTTGTCCTGGGGACAGAGTCATAGAGGAACCAGTGGGGACCAGAGAAAGAACCTCATATGTCATCCTCAAGAACACTGCCTGAATAGCGAATATCATGTGTGTTGTATGGATGCATCACCTGTCAATTAAAAACTGATGGCCAGTAAGGAAGGGTAGAATAGAAGGTGGGACATCCAGGAGGCAGAAAGGATGCTGGGATAGAGCCAGGTGAGGGAGATTTGCCTGGGAAGGTGTGATGAAATGGCACCTGAGCACAGGTGACCAGCTATGTGGCAAAAGGTAGATCAGAGCGTGTTATACTAAGTTCACATCTAGTCAGAGATGAGCCTAACTTTATGGCTATTATGGTTTGTCTATGTTCAGCCCAGGGAGTGGCACTATTAGAAGGTGTGGTCTTGTTGGAATAGATGTGTTACTGTGAGTGTGGGCTTTAATATCTTAGTCCTAGCTCCCTAGAAGTTAGTAAGTTAATATTCTGCTAGCAGCCTTCAGATAAAGATGTAGAACTCTCAGCTCCTCCTGCCCCATGCCTGCCTGGATGCTGCCATGCTCCTGCCTTGATGATAATGGACTGAAACTCTGAACCTGTAAGCCAGCCTCAGTTACATGTTGTCTTTTATAAGAGTTGCCTTGGTCATGGTGTCTGTTCACAGCAATGGAAACCCTAACTAAGACAATGTCCAAGGTATTTGTAAATATATTTTGAGTCTGAATCTTACTTCTGTGAACACAGGGTTGGGAGGAGGAACCAGACCAAACTTCTACAACTGTCCACTGTTTTGAGATGGAGTCTCGGACTAGAGCTCACCAATTTTAGGCAAGGCTAACCGGCCGGTGAGCCACAAGAATCTACCCATCTCTGCCTCACTAATGCTGGGATTATAGGTACACACCACAGTCTCCAGGATCTTTCTGAGGGTCGGAATCTGGTCTTCATGCTTGTGAGCCAAGTTCCCAACCCATACTCTATTAAATTAATCTGAAGTTTTCATTCATGTATATTGTGAATGTACAGCATGTTCCCTCACACACCCACCCTTCCTCTTCTCACCCTCCTCTCTCCTGTTAGTTTCCCTGTCCCCCTAAACATTTTCCCCTAAAACATTCCCCCCTAAACATTTTACCTCTACTGTTTATGTCATTATACATGCATGATTTGTGTATCTGTATGCAATCTAGGAACCACAAATGAGAGAAAGAATACGATATTTGTCTTTCTGTGAGTTTCCATGGCCTTCGAACACCAGTCTGGGAAGGTCTTACTATCCCACGATAACCAGTTTCATGAGACTAAAACAAACGCAGTCAACGACGGAAAAGAAGGCTTGCTCTGCCCACAGTTTCAGACGACCACGAGAGTTGACCCATTCTTTAGGCCAAAGCCAAGACAGGACATCATGGAGGGAGCATGCAGCCCAGCAGAAGTGCTCAGCTCACAGCCACAGAACAAAGAGAGAAAGAGGAAGAGACCAAGGTTCCCATCAGAGGAACACTCCACTGTGTGACCAGAAGAGCTCCCCCTAGGCCCCAACTCTTCGAAGTTCTGCTACCTTCCAATAGCACCAGGTCAGGGTCCACATTTTCAACACAAGATCTTTGGAGAGACTTCTCAAACTAAAACCCTAACTAACAGGATTCCCAGTGTTGCAGACAGGGACAATGGAGCTAAGACAAGAGGCCTGTCTTATAGTCCAATTTACCAGGCCATCAAGATAGAAAGGCAAGGCATTGGTGGAGCTTGGAGGCTAATTTAGCTGGTCAAGTGCTTACCATGCAAGTGTGAGACCTGATTTTGAATCCCCAGAACTTACCTAAGAAAAATCCAGCTGCAGGGCAGGAGAGAGGTCTCAATGGTTTAGAGCACTTACTGATATTCATGAAGACCTGGGTGGAACCCACATGATGACACACGACCATCTACAACTCAATTCCAGGGAATCTGTGCCCCTGTCTGGCCTCTGCATACTACATACATGTAGTCCACATGCATACATGCAGTTAAAACATTCAGGCACATAGAATTCAAGTATATAATCTTTAAAGGAAACTAAAGCTGGGCGCAATGGAGCAGAACTGTAATCCCTGCATGCAGGGAGCAGAGGCAGGTGGATGAGGAACACCCAGGTCACCCTCAACTACACATGGGTTCCAAGCCAGCTTGGGCTACATGAAACCAAGGAAAGAAGAAAGGTAGAGGAGGAAATGGGGAGAGCAAAAAAAGGAGGAAAGTGTGAGGGAGGGAGGGGGAGGGGAGGTGAGAGGGAGGGAGAGAAGTAAGAAGAGAGGAAAGGATGGAGGTAGAGGGATGGAGGGAAGGAAGGAGGGAAGGGGATGAAGGGGAGGGAGGGCGGTAGGGAGTACGAGGGAGGGAGGAGGGAGGGATGGAAGGAGAGAGGGAGGGAGGGATATGCTAGAGGTTGAGGCCTCTGCACACTCCTTTTGGTCATCTGCCCAGTCCACAGGGCTGAATGCCCCTGACCGTCAGGCTCCAGTAGTCACCCAATACTGGGCCCATAGCCACCTGTGGACAGTGCCTACAGATGGGAACAAAGCACATACTGTGTCTTTCCTTGTCTCCTCATGTGCCAGCATCATGACTCTGGCCTGTGCTTACGTGACCTGGTCTTAGACAGCCCCTAGCACTTCCTGGCTTTAGCCTTTGGGTAGAATCAAGGAGCAGGAGCAGTGGTAGGCCGTGGGCTGCAGGCACCGTGGGCTGGAGGCACCGTGGGCTGAGGCACCATGGGCTGGAGGCACCGTGGGCTGGAGGCACCATGGGCTGGAGGCACCGTGGGCTGCAGGCACCGTGGGCTGCAGGCACCGTGGGCTGGAGGCACCCTGGCTTTCTCCTCCCGGGGCCTAGTGCTACAAGAACTCATAGCAAGGCTGGATGGAGGGGCTCTCAGCAACAGGAGGAGCAGTTGGAGCCATCCTAAGGCTATACACAAGGGAATCCCAATGAATTACAAATTTGGGCTAGCTGGAGGAGGGGCCATACCTTTGTGACATCTGTGCTGGGGACTGCTCCTCTACCTACTAACCCCATGGTGTGTTCAGATCTTCCTATCACAGAACAAAGGAGAACACCAAAGCACAGAGAGGTTAGAGGAGGTACTCAAGGACACACAGCAATTCCCTTTCTGGCCATCCCTCACATTTTTTGAATCTATTCAGAAGATCTCTGTGGGTGGTGCCTGCTCCCCCCTGGTTCACTCTGCTCTTCTGGCTAGTGTTCTGGGAGTGCTTATTTAACAAAAGTGCTATCCAAGGAAGCACACCGCATACTGAGCCCCATAGAGGTCTTCTGCCACACAGCATGTCCGTCCTCAGCTACTGCTCCCCTCTTCCTCTTTTCTGCCTTCCAGAGGAAAGGGAGGTCATGTCACAGCCTTTAGTGCCCAGAAAAGAAACAGTGCCAAGCTCCCACTTCCCATGGTTCTAGGAGCCCCAAGTGGATTGTTGCATGGCTCTCAGGTGTGAAGGAATTAGTTCAAGGACCACTAGGCAGGCATGAGAGTCAGGGGACACACTGCCTGACCTCGAAAGCCACACTCCATCGAGATCCGACATGGTCACCTAGAGACCAGCTTCTTGGTCTCAATGCCTCTATCCTCACCACAGGCCTTGTCTCCTTCACAGGATCCAGGCCTGAAAGTCAGGGTGTAGAGCTAGTAGGGTTCACTTGTGCTTTCCCATAGGCCCCAGCCCCAGTTTCATCTTCTGTTTTCCTGTGTATGGCTGTCTCCTGTTCATGGATAAGTGAGTCACCCAGTGGGCTCAGTACCACAGGGTTAACAGGTGTTCACGAACACCTTCAAGTACTCATACAGATGTGACACTCAGGCTGGATATTTTCACTTTCCCAGGTCTGTCATCACACAGAGACAGGGCACTCCCTCACCCTAACACGCACTCTGCTTGATCAGGAGGAGAGAGGGTTTATCTGTTAGTCCCAAGATCTGCTACCCCAGGGCACTCAAAACAATAGAGAAGGAAAGCTGACTGCCCCTCCTAGGTAGTCCAGTAGGTCTAGCCTAGAACCTCAACTCCAACTAGGGTTTCTCTAACTTCAACGTAAACCACCTGGAACCTTCGCTGAACTATAAACACAGATGTAGAGCCTGTGGCTGGGCCCAGGGTTGTATATTTCCAATAGACTCCAGGAGGTATGGATTCTGCAGGTCTCTGGAATTGACTTGCATAGCAACAGTTTAAAAATGTTGTCTTGGGCCAGCTTGATAGCTCAGGAAGTAAAGGTGCTTATTGCCAAGGCTGCTGACCTGAGTTCAATCCCTGGGACCTGCACGGCAGAAGGATAGAATAGACTCCTGAAAGCTGTCCTCCAACCTAAACACATACACACACAAACACACACACGTAAATAAAAATGTAAAAATAAACAATTCTATGTTATTTCTTCTTCATGTTCTTTTTCTGTATATATGTACATGCATGTATAGGTTTACTAATGTACTAGAGTGTACATGTACCTGTATCACTGGCCTGGGGCTCAGGCCGTGAGTGAGTCCGGTGAGCAAGGCCTTGCACACTTTCTCTGACTTGGCTCAGGACAGAGCACTCTCCAAGAACAACCTTGCTCATGTGCTGAGGCTGGGCCAGGAGCAGGCAGGAGGCAGTGTGGCCCTGGGGAAGGGATTTGCCCCAAGTCATTTGTCCCTGTTTACTCTATAGAGAGCCAGGAACTCTCCAAACTTACTGGAAACCCCCAGGACTGTGTTTAACTGGAAGGAAATAAAAACTGGCTGGCCTGCCTCCCCATGTTTACCTAAAGAATTAATTCTAAGCTGGACTGTCCAGCCACCTGGCAGAGATGAACATGGGACAAAGTACCACTCACCTAGGCCCAAGAAGCTGGGGGCGGGGCGTTCTGCTGATGGGGAAGCATCTAGAAGATGGAGTTGGGGTTGGGAAGAGTTCTGACTGAAGAATGAAGCAGACCACAATGCTGTGTGACTTTGACTTAACTTTTCTGAACCTTTGTTTTGACATGTTTTCCTTGCTAGCTACCATAGAGTTGGCAATGGCAGACAGCCTGGCTCTGAGCAAAGTTGGCTGTTTTAGCAACAGATGCATTTGTGAAGGCCGCTGGAGACCCAAGGGTCTTAGATATCCAATATTCAGAACTGCCAGGAGAAAGTCCTTCCCAACCAATTTGATGACTCAGTTTCTCCCTGCTCAGGTTCCTGGGAGTGTCATGCATATGCCCTGTAACTTGATGATCTCTGTTGTTTTGTTTTGTTTGTTTTTGAGACAGGGTCTCATGTAGTCCAGGCTGTCCCCATACTCCTTATGTAGCCAGAGATAACTGACCTTCGGATCTACCTGCTTCCACCTCCCAAGTGCTGGGATTACAGGCTTGCACCACTATGCCCAGGGAAACATGCCTGCTCTGCAAAACACTCCGCTGACTGAGCGGCAACCTCGAGCACACCCCTCCCCCCAGTCTTGAAAACCCTTGACTTGGAAGGTGACTTGAAAGCAGAGAGCCTTGTATAAGGAGATAAGAATGGATCCATTAGATCCACTATACAAAGCTCAAGTCCAAGTGGATAAAAGACCTTCACATAAAACCAGACACACTGAAACTAATAGAAGAGAAGATGGGGAAGACCCTTGAATACTTGGGCACAGGGGGAAAGTTCCTGAATAGAACACTAATAGCTTATGCTCTAAGAGCAAGAATTGACAAATGGGGCTTCATGTTGGGAGCCAACTCTGAGCAGAAAGCGGCTATTATCTTTGCAGCCGTCTTGAGCCATATACCCTGACAAGAGACTTGTTTTCAACAGCCTACAACAGCTGAGCACTCTCTAATAATTATCTTGATCCTTTCAATCAAGGCCAGGCAGTGGTGGCACACGCCTTTAATCCCAGCACTTGAGAGACTCAAGGTGAGACTCAAGGAGAGATTAAAGGCGAGACTCAAGGCGAGACTTGAGGAGAGATATAAAAGGAGAGACTTGAGGAGAGAACAGAGCAGACTCGTCTCCAGAGCAGACTCAGCAGACTCTGTCTCTTCTCCAGATCAGACTCCCGGTCTTGTCTCCATTCTTTGCGCCTCTCGTCCCTCTGTCCCCACTCTCTCTCTTGCTAGACCCTGACCCGTGGACTGGAGCAGCAGAACGGGCTGTTACAACTTCATAAAATTGCAAAGCTTCTGTAAGGCAAAGGACACTGTCAATAGGACAAAATGGCAACCAACAGATTGGGAAAAGATCTTTACTAATCCTACATCTGATAGAGGGCTAGTATCCAATATAGACAAAGAACTCAAAAATTAGACTCCAGACAACCAAATAACCCTATTAAAGATGGGGTACAGAGATAAACAAAGAATTCTCAACTGAGGGAACTCGAATGGCCGAGAAGCACCTAAAGAAATGTTCAGCATCCTTAGTCATCAGGGAAATGCAAATCAAAACAACCCTGAGATTCCATCTCATACCAGTCAGAATGGCTAAGATCAAAACCTCAGGTGATAGCAGATGCTGGTGAGGATGTGGAGAAAGAGGAACACTTCTCCATTGTTGGTGGGATTGCCAGATGGTATAACCACTCTGGAAATCAGTCTGGTGGTTCCTCAGAAAATTGGGTATAGCATTACCTGAGGACCCAGCTATACCACTCCTGGGCATATACTCAGAAGATGCTCCAACATATAACAAGGACACATGGTCCACTATGTTCATAGCAGCCTTATTTATAATAGCCAGAAGCTGGAAATAACCCAGATGTCCTTCAACAGAGGAATGGATACAGAAAATGTGGTACATTTACACAATGGATTATTACTCAGCTATTAAAAACAATGAATTCATGAAATTCTTAGGCAAATGGATGGAACTAGAAAACATCATCCTGAGTGAGGTAACACAATCACAAAAGAACACACATGGTATATACTCACTGATAAGTGGATATTAGCCTAAAAGCTCACAATACCCAAGATACAACTCACAGACCACATGAAGCTCATGAAGGAGGAAGACAAAAGTGTGGATGCTTCAGTCCTTCTTAGAAGGAGTAACAAAATATTTATGGGAGCAAATATAGAGACAAAATGTGGGGCAGAAACTGAACGAGGGGCCGTCCGAAGACTGCCCCACCTAGGTATCCATCTCATGTGCAGTCAGCAAAGGTAGACGTTGATGTGGAAGTCAGGAAGTGCATGCTGACAGGACCCTAATAATGCTGTCTCCTTAGAGGTCTGCCAGAGTCTGACATATTCAGAGGCAGATGCTCACAGCTAACCATTGAACTGATCATGGGGTTCCCAATGGAGAAGTGAGAGAGAAGACTGAAGGAGCTGAAGGGGTTTGTGTCCCATGAGGAGAGCAAAAATACCAACCAACCAGAGTTCCCAGAATTTAAACCACCAGCCTGGGAGCACATAGGGAGGGATCCATGGTTCCAGCTGTGTATGTAGGGGAGGATGGCCTTCTTGGGCATAGGTGGGAGAGGAAGTCCTTGGTTCCGTGAAGGCTGGACACCGAGTGTGGGGGATTTGAGGGTTGGGAGGTGGGAGTGGGGAGGGTGGGTGGGGGCACATCCTCATAGAAGCAGGAGGAGGGGGGATGGGATAGGGGTTTCTGGGAGGCAATGGGAAAAGAAGATAACATCTGAAATGTAAATAAAATATCCAATAAAAAAACCTGGTACCACAAACAGGCAAAAAATTAAAAAAAAAGAAAAATGAAAAAGAAAGAAGGAAGCGGAGAGCCTTCCCTCCATAACAAGAAAGCACTATGGTAGTGGTTTTTGTTTATTTTATTTTTCAATTATAATATAATCACATCATTTTTCTCCCTCCAAGTCCCCTTATCCCTCTTCTTGCTCTCTTTCAAATTCATGGTCTCTTTTTTTCATTAATTGTTGTTACATGCATATACTTACATGTATATGTACACATATGTATACCCAGATGTATTCCTAAATATGTAAATACAACCTGCTCAGTCTGTTTAACATTCATTTTTTATATGTTGTCAGGGCTGACCATCTGCTCTATGGTAGTGTTTCCAGGGGACGGGGATACGGAGGCACATGGGAACATGGGTGAAGGAGAGACATGGAGAAATGTCCAGCACTGAGTAGGGGGAAGGAAGTGGCAGCACCTGCAGGTCATCCTCTCCCTGGAGGAGAGGCAGCAGCCAGATGGAGGTGGGAATGGCCTGCTGACCCCTGCATAGATGAGGATTTGGAAGAGAGAGAATCTGTCCCTTGTCCTCCATTAGGGCAATGGTTCTCCTCTGACTTAGGACACTGCCCCTTCCACAAGCAGCTGCTATTCAGTTGTCTCCACACCCTAAAGATACAGTTCTTCTCCCAATCTACAGAGCAGGTGAAGAGCAGGCTGGGATCACCTCCTGACCTGAACCAGCCTGGCACAGAGAAATAATTCAGGGTTCCATAAAACCCACCAGCCTCCATTCAGAGGCTTGGAGTCGCTAGAGATGCCCTTTCCATCAAACAGCCGCTCAGCCCCGAGCCTGGTAGGAGGGGCTGGGACAGGCTGGAGGGAAGATGGAGCTTCCGCACTTCTTACTGCCAGGAGTGGGGTCCTCATCACAGGATATGGGGCACACACTCCTCTCAGGGAGCATTATACACATGCACATAAGGGGTTATATATGTATGCTGAGTGTAGGTATGTGCACATGTGCACATGCATATGTATACGCATACATGTGTCTGTCAGATTGTGAGCTCCTTGATGGTATGAACTGTGAGTTAGTAGATAGATAGATAGATAGATAGATAGATGATAGATAGATGATAGATAAATAGATGATAGATAGATAGATAGATGATAGATAAATAGATGATAGATAGATGATAGATAAATATATGATAGATAGATAGATAGATGATAGATAGATAGATGATAGATAGATGATAGATAGATAGATAGATAGATAGATAGATGATAGATAGATGATAGATAGATAGATAAATAGACAATAGATAGATAGATAGATGATAGATAGATAAATAGATGATAGATAGATAGATGATAGATAGATGGTAGATAGATAGATGATAGATAGATAGATAGATAGATAGATAGATAGATAGATAGATAGATAGATATGAGAGACAGACAGACAGACAGACAGACAGATAAGGGGGCACTAAGTGAAAGATCTACCTATCCAACTGTCTCCACCTTTCCAGCACTAGGATTACAAACATACACCATTGTATACAACTTTTTATACATACACATGCACACACATCTTAAGAACAAACTCATAATGTCTTAAGTAAGTTTCAGATTTAGTGTGCGGTTGCATGCAACTTACAGTCCTCAGGGTAGACATGCCTCATAGGGTAAATGGAGAATTCTCTAATTCAGGCTTTTGTAAGAAGCTTCTCCAAACCCCAGGTCTGCTGGCATCTTCAGGTTCCCCACACCAGGTCATCTGTCTAGATGGTGATCCAGCACCCATGAAAAAAGCTGGTGCTGCAGTATATACGGGTTGATAATCCCAGTGCCAGGAGGCAGGTCCCCAAGGCTCTGTGGCCAGCTAACTTGAAGAATGGGTAAGCTCCAGGCCACTGAGAGACCCTGTATGAAAGATCAAGATAGAGAGGGATTAAAGAAGACACTCTGAGGAACCCCTGGGGACTCAGAGAAAGGACCTGCACACATAAGAGCTGTCCCAAAAAATCAGGAACAGATGACAGTGACACCACTGACAGATGAACTGAGAAGCTTCCTGTACCAGAGGCATTGGGTACGGTGGCTCTTGTACTAGGGGCATTGGACACTGTGGCTGCAATGTTGGGGTCAGGCTGAGCATCTGTGCTCTGCTAATGTTCTCTGAACCTGTATGCAGTGTTCTGAACCTCCTTGGTATAGGGTTTTAGAGAGCTCATATTGCCCAGAGCAGAGGGACCAGACAGACAAACTCTAGAGATGAGCTGATCTTGGCTCCCATATTGGCACTGGCTTATTGAACAATCTCGAGCAGGCCCTTTGCCCTCCTGGGCCTCAGCACCTCTGTCAGTAGAGAACTAGATGAGGAAGTTTCTAGCTCCTCTGTCCTCAGGGGCTTGCACATGCTGCAGAGAGCAGAGAGGTGTGAGGTTACAGGGCTGAGAAAAGGCTGGGGGTGTGGGGCTCAGTTGATAACATGCTTGTTCTGCAAGCAGGAGGACCTTCGTTCAATCGCCCAGACCCTGTATGGGAAAGCCAGACACAGCCATGAATGCTTGTAATTGACGCTTGGGAAAGCAGAGACGGGATTCCTAGGGTTTGCTGCAACCTAGCCTATCTAGGCAAAGTGGGGCACACTAGATTCCGTGAGGTACCCTGAGTGAGAAGATAAAATTAGGAGAGCAACTGAAGAAGATAACTGATCTCTCTCTCTCTCTTTCTCTCTCTCTTTCTCTCTCTTCCTCTCTCTTTCTCTCTCTTTCTCTCTCTCCGTCTCCCTCTCCCTCTCCCTCTCTCTCTCTCTCTCTCTCTCTCTCTCTCTCTCACACACACACACACACCATCATACCATCACACCATCATACACAATCACATACATACACTCTCACCCTCATACACACCATCACACACACCCTTACACACACCCTCACACACTCATAATTTCACACACACACACCGGCACAAACTCACCCTCACACAAACATTCATACCTTGACATACTTATGCCTTCACACACACACCCTCACATACACACACATACACCCTCACACACACACCATCACACACACTCACCCTCTCTCACACATATACCATCACACACACATGCACCCTCACACAAACACACACACCATCACACACATATACACACCCTCCCACACACTCATACCCTCACAAACATACCCCCCCACACGCACACACATTGTCACACAAACATACCCTCACACACATATACACCCTCCCACACAAACGCACACACCCTAACACACACATATCATCACACACCACACCTCATATCTCATACGGCAGTCTCATACACACTCACACACTCATATCTTCACACACACATACACACACACACACACACACACACACACACACACGACTCTGACATCGGAAAGGGAACTATTAAAGAATATCTTGCAAAGAGAGCCACTAGCACATAAAGGCGTGCCTGAGGGGCCTGCAGTAATCCAGAACATTCCTCAGCGGCCTGACACACTGGCCATATTTGAACAGACAGCTTTCCTGGCTTTAAGGAGGAACTGGAATGAAGCAGTTCAGCAGATAAAGGTCCTTGCTCCCAGGACTGATGACCTAAATTCAATCCCAGAACCCACACAAAAGTGGAAGAAGGGAGCAACTCTCCCGGAGTTATAGGTGAGTAGACAAGAAACACGAAAACTGTGTGTGTGTGTGTGTGTGTGTGTGTGTTGAACCTCCTTTGAATCCTGACTTAACTTGTAACA
This sequence comes from Grammomys surdaster, assembly GCF_004785775.1. Taxonomy (NCBI): domain Eukaryota; kingdom Metazoa; phylum Chordata; class Mammalia; order Rodentia; family Muridae; genus Grammomys; species Grammomys surdaster. Next base: position 8,660,184 of record NW_021604653.1, read on the forward strand.
AATACAAACAAAAGAACTCATGTAGTTAAAATTTGACCTGACTAGTTAATTGTAAGTAAAGGAATTAATATTTTAAAATGTTATACATGGGGGCCAGCAAGATGGCTTGGTCGATGAAGGCACCTACCACCAAGGCTGAGGATCTGAATTCTATCCTCGGAAGCCACGTGGCAGAAGACAGCCAGATCCAGAAGGTGGTCCTCTGACCTCCATAGACGTGCCATGGCATACATTCCTCCCCCCATACAAACAAATACAAACATGGGCATCATTTGTATGCTATGTCTGGTCATAAATGCCTTAACATTGTTTGTATGCTATGCCTGGTCATAAACGCGTTAACTGGTTTGACTATGGTTTCCAGCCATCCTCGATGTTCCCTCCTGTTCACCCTAGGTCGTCACACTCAATTCTTTTCAGCTCTTCTGGATTTATTTGTCTCTACATCTCTAACAGCTCCCAAACCATTTTGTTTTCCTACTCCCCGATGTCTCTGTCCTGGGCATTCTCCAATGTGCTTGTTACTTTTATATTGTTGTGACCCAAATACCTAACTAAAACAGCTTAGAGAGGAAAGTTTGGTTTGGGCTCATGGTTTTGGGCCATGATCACAGGGAAGACATGCAGAGTGGCCTGGCCTGTTGGGTAGGGGATGAGACAAGACTGGTCCACGAGGTAGAGAGCAGAGAGAACGTTGTCTGTGACAGGGTGGGTACAATCTTCAACAGCCAGCTCCCAGAGACCTGCAGCCACCAGCCAGGGTCCACCTCCTGAAGATTCCACAAAATGCCCCCACAAGCTGGGGGATGGAACATTCAAAACCTGAGCCTGTGAGGGAAGTTTCAGGTTCAAGCTGGTTCACGTAGTGACTCCAGCTCTGCCACCTATGGTACCCACCAAACACTCCCTTCTTCCTCAAACTTTATGCAAAGACAATGCATTGTGCGTGACATCACTGATGTTGTGACTGTGCATACAGCGTGGTAGACTACATCAGCTTTTCCTTCTGTGGACAGGTAACAGTTGATTCGCTTTGCCCCGTGTACTCATTGTTAATCCATCTAAATGATCAGTTGTCTGTCTCTGAGCTTCTCCCCCTTTCTGTCACATGTCATACCAACTCTATCAATGTGCCTAAGTCCTTACTAGAACCTTCTGCCGCACTAGGCTGGAACCTGCCCTTTCTGCTGGGCTCACAGCCACAAGCCTATTCTCTCTCTTGTCCATGACCCTGAAGAATCCTTCAGTCTCTCTCCTGGTTTAGATTTTGTGTCTTGATTTACTCCCCTGTTTGGGTAGAGCCTTTCCTCAAGTAGCTGTCTAAGGAAAGGTGTTTGAGAGGTGAAGACTTGAGATGTTACATGTTTAAAATGTGCTTGACTGATGCCTATGGCTAGATACAGCGTTCTCGGCTGGTACACTCTATGGTCCCTGCATGGTCCCAGTGAGACCTCTCTTCTGGGATGCGTGTCCTTGCGCAACACTCCCTTCCCCCACCCCCCACGGTTGGTTTGTGACTAATAGGATGTGGACAGAGGGGTGGAATGTAACTTCTAAGATTAGATTATAAGAGTCTGCCGTGGGTTCTTTTGATGCTGTGGATTTCTCTCTCTGGGGGAAGCCACATCATGAACAGCCCCATGACCAGGACCCCAAATGTCCTGCCAGCCACCACATGAGTGAACTTAGAAACAAATTCGCCAACCCCAGGAAGATGGCTCTGTTGGTGAAGTCTTTCCAAGCAAGACCTAGGGCCTGAGTTTAATCCCAAGATCTCAGGGGAAAAAACAGCCTGATGTGGTGGCACATGTTTATAATTCTGATACAAACGGCTTGCTAAGGAATGACACGAGATATCCTCTGCCCTCTGTGGTGCATACGCATGTGTGTGCACCGTACACATGAGTATGGTCTTGGGTGCAACCTTATGAGAGGCTCTGAACCAGAAGAGCCACGTTAAACCACACCCGACCACTGACTCTCAGAAGCTATGGGAAAATTCATGCCTTTTTGAGTTTGTTAGTTTCAGAACAATTCCTTGTGTCTCACAGGTAGATGGTCAATGTAGTTGGAGGGGTATTTTTTCTTTTCGTGTATGTATGGGTCATTGAATATGAATGTTTGTGTGTGTGTTTGTATATCTATCTATGTTTGTATGTATGAATGCTTCTGTGTTTGTATATGTGTATATATATATATATGTGTGTGTGTGTGTGTGTGTGTATGTATGCTTGTGTGTATATGTATTATGTGTGTTTGTGTATGTATGTATGCTTGTTTGTGTGTGTGTTTGTATACATATGTATGTTTTTGTGTGTGTACTTGTACATGTATGTTTGTGTGTGTATGTATGTTTGTATGTGTGTATATGTGTGTGTGTTTGTATATGTGTGTTTGTGTCTATATATGTATATTTGTGTGTGTGTTTGAATATGTATGTTTGTATGTGTTTGTATATATGTTTGTGTGTGTTTGTTTATATATGTATGTTTGTGTGTATGAATGTTTGTGTGTTTGTATATGTATGTTTGTGTGTGTTTGCATATGTATATATGTGTATATATGTTTATGTGTGTATGTATTGTGTGTGTTTGTGTATGTATGTATGTCTGTATTTGTGTGTATTTGTATGTTTACATGCGTATGCATGTGTGCATATATGTATGTTTGTGTGTATGCATATATGTTTGTGTGTGTATATATGTATGTATATATGTTTGCATGTGTGTGTATGTGTGTGTGTGTAGTACACATGCACATGGAAGCCAGAGATTAATGTCAGATGTCTTTCTCAGTCACCCTTCATCTTGTTTTGTGAGACACAGTCTCTCACTAAACCTGTAACTCACCAATTCAGTTAAGTTGGCTGAGCTGCAGGAATTCTCCGGTCCACACTTCTCCAGTACTGGGGTGACAGTCACATGCTGCTCTGTTCAGCTTTTACATGGGTGCTCGGAATCCATCTCAGGCCTGTGTGCCAAGCTCTTTCCTATGAGCCATCCCCTTAGCCTTTCACAAGTTTGAAATCGTTCCTCTGACACCAAGCTTCCTAAGGCTGCACTTGTGAAGTCCAAAACAAGTGTGAGTCTTAAGTGCCTATGCATAGACTCTTCACCCCTCTCCCACACTGCCCCCAGAAGCCTTGGAGGTGCCTCCTCTGTACCAGCGTGTAGCCACACAGTGGTTTGTCCATTGCACTGGGCCCTGGAGGCCATTTTGGTTGGGGAATCATGCCTTTAGTTCTAAGGAATTTCCATGTACAAACTCATGAACAGTTCTCTCCCCTGCCCTCCATGTTCTCTGTCCACGCTTCTGGAAAGTCTCCATGACTCACATTTTGGATCCATTGCTCTGTTCCTTACCATGTTCTCTATCCGTGCTTCTGGAAAGTCTATATGACTCATGCTTTGGATCCATTGCCCTGTTCCTTATTTTCTCAGTCACGTTTTGATTCTCCACTCCTATGAGCTTTACTCTGTGCTCAGTAAGTTCTTTACCTTTGCATTTTATTAAAAAGTTTATTTATTTGTTTAAGCCCTGGATGGCCTGCAACTTCCTTTGTAGACTGGGCTGGACCGCATTCCCTTTTCTCCTGTTATGCCTGAGCATTTCCTTTTTATATAGAATAGCATTAACTGAAGGTTTGTCATTACTAATGTATATTCTCAGAAGGATAGATGGATAGATAGATGATAGATAGATAGATAGATAGATAGATAGATAGATGTTAGATAGATAGATAGATAGATAGATAAACAGAAAGGTAGATAAATATAAACAGATAGGTAACTGGATTCACGGATGAATGAATGAACAAAAGACAGACAAGTTAGAGGATGGATGGATGAGTAGATAATAGATACAGAGAGAGAGAGAGAGAGAGAGAGAATCGATTGCTCCTCTTTTTTCTCTCTTTCCAGTGCTGAGACTAAAACCATCAATCTCAATATTTTGCATGCTCAGCAGGCATTCTACCACGAGGGAGACTCTGACTCCTCTACCCTGGAATTACAAGTGTGCACCACCACGCCCAGCATTTCCTCATATGAGTTTTGGGGACCATATTTGGGACCCCACGCTTGTGTGAATCATCTCCCCAGCCCTGTCATCTTTTTGATTGCTGATAGTGGCAACTTGTGCTGCTAAAAACCAGAGCACGTCTGACCATACACATTTCACAGCAGCCTAGCCCTTTGCTTTGCTACTCCTTGGCTCCCGTACAGCTGCCCTGTGTTGGACTGATGTGTGCTCTTCATCTTCTTATTGCCTTTCTTCTTTCCTTAGAGTTAATCCTGCCTTTTCCCCAACTCCTTGAGATGAAAATTGAGACAACTAAGCTGTCCAACCCGAGATCAGTGATTTTAAATTATCTGCTCTATGTGCCTTGTGTCCTGATTGGCTTTTGTTTTTGTCACAAACATAAATATATCTGGGAAAATGGAATCTTAATTGTTGAAGTAATTATTTAAAATCGGCCTCTGGTCAAGCCGACTATCTAGGCTGCAGTAGCTCTGCCTAGCTCAGCCTCCATGTTTCTTGGCCAGAGCCATGTGCAGGCAGCAGCTAGAACCATCCCGCCAGAAACACCAGCCCTGCCACCCATGAGACGCCAGCATGAGAGAGGGCTCTGCCAATCTTCCACACTGTCTCCTCAAGGCTAGGCATTGCCCAGACCATTCTGCCATCCATTCGGGCTCAGTAAGAGAATGAGACTCTAATTTTTATAGATTAATCAAAGGCTTTATATGTTTGGTAATGATCAATAACAAGATGCTCATACAAAGAGAGTTGTATCCCAATTAGCTAACCTAATTATAAGTTGTTCCCCACGAGTGCTCTCCATACCTGTGTAGTTCTCCATCCTCCTACATCTCTGCCCTCTCTAGCTCCTCTTCTTCCTCTTCCTCTCCTAACTCCTCCCACCTTAGCTCCTCCTATACTTAATAGAGAAAATGCCTTGATCCAATTGGCCTGTAGGGCATTCTCTTGATTAATGATTATGTAGAAAGACTCTACCTACTGTGAATGGCACAGTACCTGGGCAGGTAGTCCTGGGTTGTATAAGAAAGCAAAATAACAGGGCATGGTGGTGCACACCTTTAATTCCAGCACTCTGGAGACAGACATAAGAGGATCTCTGAGTTCAAACCTTTCTGGTCTACAGAGTGAGTTCCATGGTAGTCAGAACTGGGTAAAGAGACACTGTATTAAAAAAGAGAAAGAGGTGGGGAAGGAAAAATGGAAGGAAGGATGCAAGGAAGGAAGGAAGGAAGGAAGGAAGGAAGGAAGGAAGGAAGGAAGGAAGGAAGGAAGGACACAAGGAGTGAAGGAAGGAAAAGAAAGCAAACTAAGCAAGCCACAAGGAGTAGCCTAGTGAACAACATTCCACCATGGTCCTGCCTCTAGGCTCCCACACTGAGGTTTTGCCCTGATTTCCCTTAGTGGTACAGTGTAACCTGAGAGTTGTAAGCTCAACAGACCCTTCCTTCCCTGGTTTCTTCTGGCTATAGTGTTAATCATGGCAATAGCATCTGACTAGTCTTACTATCAATTTGGCTGTGTGTCTCTCTGGTTGCATATTGCATGTTAACTTTCATTGAGTTTGAGATATTTTTTCATCATCCATGTGATTTAGGGGAGTCCAAAAATGGTGTTTTAAATAGCCTTTTCTGCTGTTAGATTCTGGTTCAGTTCCACTGTGGTCAGAGATGACACAGCATGACCTCACTTCTTTGGATTTGTTAGGACTTGTTCCATGGGCCAGCATGTGTCTTACTTTGCTAAGCACTCACTGGAAAAGAACATATGCTCTCCAGCTTCTGGGTACCCTGCTGCTCCCTAACATCTATGAGGTCAGACTAATCCTGTGGTTCACATTTTCTGTATACTTCTTGACTTTTTAAATATGAATTTTTTCTATCCATTGCTGAAAGATATTGAAATCTCCAGTAAGGATTGCAGGTTTTCTTTCATCTCTCTTTTATTTTCTGTTTTAAGAACTGTCGGTCTGTGTTAGTAGGGGTGTACAGGTTTATAGCTGCCCTCTTCTCATTGATACCGTCCTTTTATTACCAAGACTAGCCCTTCTTTATCTCCATTACCATAGCTGTCTCTCAGGTTGTGGTTTAAACATAAAATGTCTTCAATGGATCCTGTGTTTGAATACTTAGTCACCCAATTGGTGGAGCTGTTTGAGGAAGTAAGAGAAACTTTGGGAGATGGAGTCTGGCAGTAGGGAATACATCTCAGAGAGTGGGATTTGAGAGTTCATAGCTTTGTCCCACTTCCTGTTCACGCTCTCCTTCCTGCTAGTGATACAATGTGACAAGCCAGCTTCCTGTTCCTGTTGCCAGCTTCCTGTTCCTGTTGCCAGCTTCCTGTTTCTGTTGCCAGCTTCCTGTTCCTGTTACCATGCCTGGTCTGCCTGTTGAGATGTCTTCTCTGCCGTGAAGGACTCTATCCTTCAGGAGCTGTAAGTCAAAATAAACTCTTCCCCATCTAAGCTGGTGTCCTAGGGATATTTTATTAAAGCAACAGAAAAGAAACTAATGCAGAAGTATACTGTGTCATGCTGACAGAGCCAACCCTTCATCTGGCTAGTGTTGTCATGGTACACTGTTTTTGTTTTGTTTTTGCTTGTTCACTTTCTACTTTTTTATTTCCTGTATTTAAAAACTGTTTCATAAGCTGCACAAAATTTTTATTCTTTTATGTCCAACCTTGAAACCTTCTGTCACTGGAGATTGGTGCTGGAGATTGGACCAGTGGCCTCCCATGGGTCTTTATGTCCTTTAGTACTGGCCTACACCTCCAGCCTTCAAACTTTGTCTTTTAATAGGAAAAGGTAAGTGGAGTTCAAATATACCATCTTGTTTTCTTTTCTCTTTAAATGTATTCCAGTTCTTTTCTTGTTGTTTTGTTCCATGTGTTCACATCTATGCATGTTTATGGATGGTAAACGTCTTCATGGATATGCACACATGGGTGTGTGTGCGCTTGCATTTGCAAGCGTGTTGGCTCCATGACAACATAGGTGTCTTCCTCGGTTGCTCTCCACTTCCCGTTTTGAGACTATGTCTCTCCCTGAAGGTGGGACTCTTTAATTTGACTAGACCAGTGAACTTGACTAGGTCAGTGAAGTTCATGGATCCTCCTGTCTCTGTCCCTATTCCCCAGTACTGGATCACAGATGTGTGCCACCACATCTGGCTTTTTACATGGGTGCTGGGAATCCAGACTCAGGTCCTCATGTTATATGGTGGGCACTTGGATCACTGGGCCATCTCAGTTGCCCCTGCATTAGCTCCTTACTGCACACACTCTTAAACCTTTATTCTTCCCTTTATTTCTGAGGACCTGTGTGCTCGTCCTTCTTAGCTCTTTTGTTAACTTCTCATCTATTAGCTGTTAGTGTGATCGCTAGCTGAGAATGCTAGTATTGAGTTTTTGGAGGTTTCTTAGTCAGTGCCTTTATCCTTTTCCAAATGATAAGAAACTTAAAATTGATTTATGACCACATACCCTCTCTAATGTTTTTCACTGTGTGTGTGTGTGTGTGTGTGTTTCCTTGAGAGTTCTTGTTTTGAGACAGGGTTTCTCTAAAGTCGTCCTGGCTGTCCAGGAACTCAAACTCAGAGTAGATCTGGCTGAACTCAAACTTACAGAGATTCACCTACCTCTCCCTTCTGAGTCCTGCCACATGTGGCTACACATGGCTCCTTTTTTTTTTTTTTTAAGATAGAGAGCATATGAATGCTACCAGCTGACATACATTGTTTTCTTCAGTCATTCTCTACCTTATTTGTAATCTTTTGAAACAGGATCTCCCACTGAACCAGGAGCTCAGTGATTCAGCTAGTCTGAGCCCTTGAGCAGGGAGTCTCCTGTCTCTGCCTCCTCAATTCTGGGATCACAAGCAGGCACCTGGTCTTTAACTTGAGATCTAGGGGGTCAGCCTCAGAGGGTGATTCTTTCCCTCTTCTCCACAGAGCTCTCTCTCCAGCCCCTCTGCTATCTTTAGAATATCTTTGAGGTTGATTATCCAGGTGTTTTTTTTTTTTTCCCTATGTGACAGAGCAAGAGTAAGATTTTGCAGCTGACTGCTTTCTACGTGCTGACATGAAACCTGTTTATCTGCTTCATTCTTCCTGCGGTCCGTCATGAGACCATCCTATGCGGGAGGCAGGAAAAAAAAAGATGTGAATATATCAAGACAATGGGACAATTTGGCAGGTGGCTGAGCTACGTGAATAATGCTAAAGGAATTTCCAGAGAGTTTCCCTCTCTTAATCATGCCCTGGAATTAACTCTCTCCCACACAGGAATAATTGAATTGTAAGATTCCCATGGTTCAGTAGTTAACCCAACAGCACAATTATCATGGTGCACCCCAGCCACTGAGGACAGTAGAAAGAGGAAATTCAGGCTTGTTCCGGCATCAGGCCTCAATGTCATCCATCTTCCACAGCTTTCTCATTTGGCAATGTTTTTTTTTAAAGCTTACAGATTGAGCCAGCAAGATGGCTCAGCAGGTAAAATCATGTACCACTAAGCCTGATGTCCTGAGTTCAATCTCCAGGTACATGATCAATGTAGTTGGAGGTTTTTTTTTTCCTTTCGTGTGTGTGTGTGTGTGTGTGTGTGTGTGTGTGTGTATAATCAACTTCATCAAGTTGTCCTCTGACCTCCACACAGGGCATGTGTTTTCACACACAAAACAAATAAATGCAATACATATTTTAATTAAATTCATTTATTAAATATATTTCAAGAGGCCAGCCGTCTAGACAGTATCTAGAGTACTACTTGAGGCCAGGCATGATGGCACACACCTTTAGTCCCAGAGCTTGGAGGCAGAGGCAGAACTCTGTAAGTTCAAAGCCAGCCTAGTCTACAAAGAGAGTTGTAGGATCCTCCCTCAACTCCCTCCAAATTAATAAAATAATACTGCCACTACTACTACTACTAATAATAATAATAAATTATTGCATATTCGGTAACTCTTGCTTCTGTCTACGTGGTTGCTTAAGTAGAATCTGTGTTTGTGTGTGTGTTGTGTGTGTGTATGTTTGTGTGCATGTGTGTTCGTATATGTGTATATATATATATGTATATATGCATGTATATTTTTATATGTATACATGTAGAAGACAGGGTAGCCTCAGGTGGTATTCCTCAGCTGCGTCTACCTTCTTTTTGAAATATGATCCGTCACTGGCCTGGAACTTGCAGAGTAGGCTGGGCTGGCCAGCCAGTGAGCCTCAAGGGTCTGTCCATCTCCATCTGTCCGTCTCCAGCTTCCCAGCACTGGATTACAGGCACGTGGCACCACAGCCACTTTATTTTTTACATAGGACATGGAGATCAAACTCAGATTCTCAGAACCAACTGAGCCTTCTCTACATCCCTGAGCTTACTCTTAAACCAGTATGTGATTTTAAGGATGTTACACAAACTCCAGTTTTGATAGTTCCTCTGAGATATGGTGAACAACATCTACCTCCTAGTACCTATGTGAGAAGTAAGAAATGTTCAAGATCCCAAAGCCAGGACACAATACAAATGTTGTCCTGGTTGGCTTTCACATGTCCTCAACTTCCCCTCTGCAAAACCAGAGTGCTGATTACAGAACATTACAGAGTTCCTTCGATCCTGTGATAATGGACACCACAAATGTAAAAGACGTTTCAAATATAAAATGCTATACATGTGTTTAGGTATGCCACATGTATGTAAGTGCCACAGAGACCAGAGGAGGCTGTTAGAACCCCTAGACCTAGAGTTTCTGGCAGTTATGAACGACCTGTTATACCTTCTGGGAACCAGAGCTCTCAAAGAGCAATGAGCTCTCCTAACCGCTGAACCATCTCTTTAGCCCCAAATCACAGAAGGTCCCACTGCTCCCTATATGGCCTTGCTAACAACTATGGTCAACCCCACTAGGTTCTTTCCAAGCCCTTGGGCTCTGACACTGGTGGCAAATATGTCTAAGGGGAGAGAGGGTGAAAACTTCATCCTGAGCATATAGGTCCTTGTATCTTATCCACAGCAAGGGCTGGATCAAGCACAAATAGTTCCCAGTGTTCCATCGATACTACCAAGTCTGGGTGGTCTGACAAGCACACAATCTTTGGGAAGGTGCTGTGGAAGCCAAGGAGTGCCTTGGGTCCAGGCACCTCATGATCACATTGGTGACTGTGGAGAGTGCTGACACACTGATGTGTGTGCATCTAACCTTTTGTCAGCCTCAGGAGAGCCCTAAGTCTCTCTTAACACACCTCAAGTTTTGCTCTTGCTGTGGGTTTTTGGTTTTGTATTTTTCGTATTCCCTCCAAGTGTAGCTGCATTGCAGAGTTAAGATTATAATTAGAAATAAAAATTAAATCAGGAAAAATGCCATACAGAAAGATTTTGTGTGCCAAGATAAGTGATGACTGCCTTACTGAGACACAAAGTAACCGATGGACCTCATGCTAGAAGCCGTACTGGTCGTGTTTTGTTCCTATGGCCTTCCAAAATCCCACTCAACTTCGAAGATCAGGAGAGTACCATCTTCCTGATGTGCTAGTTATTTTTCTCCTTGCTGTGATAAAATGCCTGGCAAACGATAGCTGAAGGACGGTTGACTTTGGCTCACAGGTTGAGAGTACAGTCCATCATGGCGGGGAAGACATGGAGGCAGGAGTGAGACAGCTGGAACATTGCATCCACAGTCAAAGAGTAAAGAGACAAGAATACTGGTGTCTGAGAGCTTCCTCCTTTGGTCCAGGATCCAGGCCATGGGATGCTGCTACCCACCTTTAAAGTGAGACTTTCCACTTTAATTAGCCTAATCTAAAATCTCCTTCATAGACATGCCCAGAGGCTTGTATACTAGGTGGTTCTAGCTCCTCTTAAGTTGACAGTCAGCATCAGCCACCATATCTGAAACTCCTTCCTAATCTAGCTGAATTGTTCCTTGGGACATGGTGGCTGTTGACATCCATCTAATTCCTAAGGTTTTCTCACAACCCCCAGGGTGTGGCCAGGATGATGCAACACCAAGAAATTCTCATGGAACCTCTACCACAAGCCCTTTAAGTTTTCACCTGTAACGTTATCTGTAACTGGCAGATGATGGTATCTGCTTTGTAGGGTCCTCTTTGGATACAAGGAAATAACCAGAAGACTTGGGTGCACGGGAGGCCTGAGCATCCCCTGGTAGCTCCCACCAGATGCCTGGCCTCCTGAGTTCTCCAGAGTCCTTTCAGGCCTTTGCCTTTGTCACTGCTCCCACCTGTAGGACAGCAGATGTTGCTGTCAGACACTGAGAGAGGTCAGCGTGAGCCAATGAGAGCTCGAGAGGGAGGCAGGCAAGCCAATGGGCAAAGTGTGACGAGGGAGGACCTCCACCTGGCCACTCAGGGGTACCCCAACTCCTGCCCCAGTCTTTTCACTGCTGCACCAGCAGTGAGCCAGACCAGCCATTGACTCTCTTCCCACCCTGGAGGAGCGGGAATAAACTTGTCTGTCCTCAGCAGGGTCTGAGAAGAAGCCTTATTGGAGGTACTAAAAAGGACATCTAGCATGGTATAGATCTCTAGTTCTCCAACCTAAACAACAGAGCTGTGTGGGTTGTCTGCTGCCTGGGGTTCACCAAAGAGCCTCACCCAGCTGTAGCAAAGTCAATCAGTGCCCCCTCAAGTTCTGGGCACTGCATCCACGCTTTGGTTGTATCCTTGCACCCTAAAACCCCTTCTGGAGCCTCACCATGCCCTGCAGCCACAGGCCCGTCATCCCCATTTTCTAGTTCCCTCCACCCATCACCAGGCTCTTTAGGAACTTAGCTCAATACGTAGTTATTATGTGTGGGCCACTGCCAGACTGCATGTCATCTCCGGCAGGGAGGGGACAGGGTTGCCTGTGCGCCAGTATCTCAAGGCACAAATTTGAAACTCAAAGAATACAAGCTGAATGAATGAGTCAATCAGTCAATAAAAATATGGTACTGGTTTTAAAAGACATCAGAGTCCAGGGGAGGTAATGTGGTCTTCCAGAAGGGTACACAGTGAAGCCCAAGCTTGGTGGCCTGCTCCCGAATGAGATTCTTCTCAAACTTGCTGGCTAACCCCTTCCCACAGGGCACATAGCACAGGCCTTGATGCAGAGATCTTCTCTGCCCTGCTCCTTCCTGACTAATCAGGAAACAGGATGCAGAAGATAGAGAAGGAGAGGGAGGAAAATGGGAGGGTAAATTTCAGAAAAAGAGCATTCTGTATTGAAGATTTAGTGGACCCCAGACTGTAAGCATCATATTTGAGATGGGTTTATCATTCTGTTATTCCATCTACTATGAGCTAAAGGAGCCCAGTGAACAAGGCAACAAGTCTCTATCTCAGCCAAGGGGTCTGACACTCCACTTGGAAAGGAGACTGTAGGCAAATGAACTCACATATCTGAGTAAGCACATGGAGCATGCAGAGGGTGCCAGGGCATAGAGGCCAGGGAAGGAGAGCTTCCTGCAGAGGGTGGTCCAGATTGTCTCTCTAAACAGGTGAAGAATCCAAATGCTAGAGGCTTATGAAGATCAGAGCATCTGTTCTTGAGCCTCACAACCACACCTAAAGAGCACCAAGACCTGCCATTCAGGGAGAGAATCCAAGAAGGACACCATTACAAGAAGAATGGAGAACATTCTAGAATCTTCTAGAATGTTTGAGAATTTCTGGAGTGTTCTGGAGCATTTTAGAATGTTCTGCTTAACATCTCTTCTTTCTTCCCTGAAGAGCCCC
>NW_021604653.1:8677167-8682539 GCF_004785775.1 Grammomys surdaster
CACCTGGCTCACACCTGGCTCACACCTGGCTCACACCTGGCTCACACCTGGCAGGCAATGGCAGCAGGTGATGAAGCGAGCTGTTGCCAGGTCACTGTTGGGAGGAGCCTAGCGGAATTGTCTGTAGGCCAACACAGTCTTCTATGGATGATGCCTTCCCAGGGCAGGTGGTCCTGACTTGTATAAGAAAGCAGGCTGAGTAAGCCAGTAAGCAGCATCCTCCACAGTCTCTGCATCAGCTCCTGCCTCCAGGTTCCTGCTTCGAGTTCCTGCCCTAACTTCCTGTGATGATATGCCGTGAATGTGGAAGTGCAATGGAGAAAAAACCCCAAGCTGCTCTTGCACAGCCCTGGAAACCTAAGACAACTCGCAAAAGAACAGTCTTAAGAGGCTGTTGTAAGCCACTGGGTCTGTAAGAGATCAGCAAGTTCAGGGCCAACAGCCTATATCTTGAACAGTGTTTCAGGTTTTAAAATATTGTTTATTTATCTTTGAGGATCTCATGAATGTCTACAGTATTTTAATCACATTAAATTTAATATTTTAATTATATTCACCCCTTCTTCCCCCTCTGGCTTCTCCTGGATCACACACACACATTCCCTTCCTAATTTTATGTCCTTAAAAACAAAAACAAACATTCTGGGTTCAGTTAGTGTCCTCTATATATGCATGGGTGTGGGGCCATCCACAGGCGTGCAGGCAACCTACCCAGGACTCCACCCCTAGAAGAAGTTGACTCTTCCTCCCTGGGCAGCCACAACTGTCCATAGCTCCTCAGCTAGGAGTAAGGACTCTGCTCTGTGCATGCCCCCTGCAGCAGTGATGACCGGCTTGCTCTTGTGTAGTAATCACAGCTTCTATGATGTCCTGAGTGTAGCCACTGTGCCATGTCCAGAAGACATTTTTCCCCGGTCCTCCCTGATGACTGCAGACTCTTCCACGGTGGTCCCTGAGCCTTGGCAGAGGTGGGGGTGCATGACCCAGCCATCCTACTTAAGGATGAGCATGCCACGGAGACCTGCTCTGCGCTTTGGGCAGTTGAAAGTCTCTGTAAACGCCCATGTCCTCCTGGCAGGGATTTTCAACTGTAAATAAAGACTTTGTCCCCTTGGTCATCCCCCTTGGTCTCTGCTATGAAAACGGACCCAAAACTCAGTGGTTACCTTTTGAGGTTGGAAGTCCAGCCAGAATTCCTTCTGCCACAGACTCTGCAGCTGACCTTGGGAAATAAAACCAAGAATGACCTTGCACTCTTATCCGAGGGCTGGAATGACAGGGTCATCCACTACCTGTTTATGTCATACTGAGAATGGAACCCAGGGCTTCTCCCATGCCAGGCAAGCACTCTGCCCACATCCTCAGACCTCTCCTATTTGTCCCTGGGAAAAGAATGGAGCCCCCAACTTCCAGTCTCCCAGTACTACAGGCCAAACATGCTTCATTAAAATTCTCCTGATCCCAAGGACTAATGGCCACAGCAACTTGAAGTCTGGACACTCCATGACTCTTTCTTCAGTGTGTGGAAGAGATCCTGGGGCCCCAGCACCTATGTCTCATGTCCTTCCATCAGTGGACACCAAGGCTCACAGTCCAGAGAGGATCCAACATCTTTTCTTCCGAGACTCACCACGTGGTGGCTGTTGGTTCTGTTTGTTGCCCAACTCAGCTTTTTAAACTTTGCTAGAAAAGGCAAGCTTTGGGAAGCCCTGTTGTCTCAGTGAAGCATGGGCACTCAATCTCAGTCAAGTTAGAGCAGGGATTTTACTAGCCCTGGTTAACCCTGACTTCCAGAGGCAAGCTACAATAAAAGACTCTCTCTCTCTCTCTCTCTCTCTCTCTCTCTCTCTCTCTCTCTCTCTGTGTGTGTGTGTGTGCGTGTGTGTGTGTTTCTGTATGTGTATACAGATGAATGCGTGTTTAGAGATCAAGGTTTTTCTCAGTCACTCTACACCTTGGTTACTTTTAATTTTTAAGGTTTTGTGTGTGTGTGTGAGTGTATGTATGGTTGTGTGTGAGGTGTGAGGTGTGAGTATGTGTGTGAGTGTGCGTGAGTGTGTGAGTATGTGTGAGTGTGTATGTGTGTGTGAGTGAGTGTGTGTGTGTGTATGTGTATGTGTGTGTGTGAAAGCACATGTTAGGACAACTTTTAGGAATTGAGTCTCTCCTTCTACCTTGGGGCAGAGTCTCTCTAACTGTTTTTCCCTTGCTGTATACTCCAGGCTAGCCCATCCTTGCCCTTCAAGCTGATTTGAATGCCTTCAACTTCCTTCCCACCTTGGGAGTGTTTAGATCACAGACATGTGTGTGACACTGTGTTTGACTCTTAACGTGAATTCTATGGGTCAGACTCAGGTGATTAGGCTTGTGCTGTGAGCACCTTTACCCACGGAGTAACCTTTCCACCCCTCGACCTTGATTTACTGACATGGGAACTCGCTGTTTTGGCTAGGCTGGCTGGCCGGCAAGTCCCACCTGTCTCAGCAGCGCTGAGATTGTACGAGGACATGCTACCATGCCCAGCCTCTTACATGGGTTCTGTGGATGATACTCAGGTCCTCATGACAAGCACTCTACATACTAAGCCATTCTTATCAGCCTCTTCAGTTTTCACAAGGCAGGGTGATGCAGAGTTGTCCTCTGACACCTGGGTTATCCCAGGTAATGCTGGAGACAGAGCTGCCCATTGTACACGGACGGCCCACAGGCCTAGCTCTTCCCAGGGACAGTGTGTGCTGAATCCATCTCCCTCCCTTCATGTCCTTCTCTCCAAATCCCCCAACTCTGCTTGAACTAAGCGCTGCCTCTTCTGAGGGAGACAGCAGATACTTGCATAACAAGCACTTGACTCCTCTCCAAAACCAAGGCTTGTGCCGATGGCTTTGACTTTCAACTTCCCTGTGTCTCCTTGAAAAGATGAACTGCACTTTTGTACCACAGGACACGCCAGGAATAGCTCCCATGGAGGGATCGTGGGCGGGATGAGCATCAGGAAATGGCCACGCGGTCAGCCCAAGGGCTCCAAGGTACCATTAAGATGATGGGAGCCTTTTCCCACAAAGCCTGCACGAGCCTTTGGCTTCATTAGTCATCTCTTCCACGGGGAGGTCACGAATAGAGAACAGCTGTCCTGTGCTCCTCTTGCTGGCACAGGGACTCTGGAGACCACACTTGCATCCTTGGGAGTAGAGGACATTGGAGAAAGATTCCAGTGTGCTCTGTCGCAGGTCAGGACTGAGAGCTAAGCGAATTTCTGCCTGAAGGTCAAGGGTTGGGGATAATTGACACAGACCCTACTCAGTCTCTGTGATATGTCTCAGCATCTTCCCACCATGACGACCACATCCTCAAAGTTTGCTAACATCAACCACTTCCCATCAAAAGAAAAGTGTCTGCACACAGCATGTGAACAATTACAGCATTCACCAATGACACAACCACTCTGTTGAGCAAACAAGGCAAGAAAAGCATTTACTGCCCGCAAGGGAGATTCATCCATGTCCCTAGCAGAAATTTCTAAGAGCTGGAGTCATTGCTCTTGATGGACAGTTAACAGGATTAGAGGTGAGGATTGTGGCTCCAAAGCCAACAGAGCCCCAGCAGGCTCCGGCTGTAGCTGTGTTGCTAGAGTGCTTGCCTAACATGCAGAAGGTCATGACGCCAGCACAAGTATAATCCCCAAGTTTGGAAGGTAGAGGTAGGAAAATCAGGAGTTCAATGTCAACCTCAGCTGTGTAGAGAGGTGGAGGGTAGCCTGGGCTAATAACAACAACAACAACAACAAAATGTCCTGATATTTTCCTCGTGAGAGCCACTTCCCACATGACTCAAGCATACTTTGATGTGACAGAAACACAAAACAAGCATCAAGGCCCAGGAAAGGAGCAGGGTTAGGCTTGAGCCAAATGGCAGGTTGGTGACCTCTCTGCCTCCCAAGTTGCAGAGGTGAAAGAGGGGACACAGATCATGGTGAGTCCTTAGGCAACGTCAGATCCTCCTCTATGGTCAGTGGAGGAAGAAGGAAGGAGCAGAACCCAACCCTGTCCTATCTGTCCCCACAGGCTCTCTGTGATCCTCATAGGGAACCCCCCCCCCACCCCCACTCTTCAGATGGGTAAATAGAGTCCCCACAGTGGCATAGGACCCTAGAGATTTCATAGCTTTTTTGATGGGCCAAGAAGTTCCTCTATTTCCATATTTCCCCTCTCTGGAAGAGCCAGGCCCAAATCTGCCTTTACTTCAGTTGGGTGTCACGTCTAAGGGACATTGTCCAAACAGTGCAGGTTCCCACCTTGTCTGGGAACCCCCATTTGGAGCCAATGGAGTCATATTTATGTAATGATTTGTGTGTCATTAAAGACTGACAATTAAATATTTGGGCTCAGCAGGTAAAGACAACTACCTCCAGGCCCCAATTCCCACAAGCTGTCCTTGGGCATCCTTCATACGTACACTATGGCATGCATGTACACACACCTATGCACACACATATAAATAAAACACGATTTTAAAACTGAAAATTAAAGCCGGGGAGATGACTCCAGGTCAAAGCTTGCCGGGTGAGCATGAGAATCAGAGTTTAGATCTCCAGTGTCTATGTAGAACCACGCTTAGTAGTGCATGTCTGTAATCTCAGTGTTCCTAAGGATGGGACGCAGTGACAGGAGGATCCCTGGAGCTGGTGCACTCAGTAGCCTGGCATACAGAGTGGCCAGTAAGAGACCCTGCCTCATGAGGGACAACAGCCAAGACTGTCTCACAAAGACTTTCACACAAGCACAAATACACACACACACATACACTGCACACACACACATATACACACACTGCACACACACCCCACCCAGCACACACACACACATATACTGCACACACACCTCACACACCCACACACACATATACACACACTGCACACACACCTCACACACACACATCACACACCACATACACACACACACATACACTGCACACACACCCCACACACCACACACACCCCACACCCCAAACACACACATACACACACACTGCACTCACACCCCACACCACACACACACACCACAGACCACACACATATACCCATACACACACACTCCACACCACACACACATACACACACGCAGTGCACACACACCCCACACCACACACAGACACACACACACACCACACCACACACATACACACACATACCACACCACACATACCACACCACACACACACACACTCCACACCACACACACATACACACACGCAGTGCACACACACCCCACACCACACACAGACACACACACACACACCACACCACACACATACACACACATACCACACCACACATACCACACCACACACACACACATACCACACCACACACATAC
>NW_021604653.1:8682639-8684194 GCF_004785775.1 Grammomys surdaster
ACACACATATACCCACACACACACACACTCCACACCACACACACACATTCACACACACACTGCACACACACACCACACACACACATACACCACACACACACACACCACACCACACACACACACATAACACAAAGATAAAATGAAAACAACAATTCCTCATCCTCTCATTGCCCAGGGATGGGTCTGGCTAATGTGCTTCCAGTGTTCCTTCTCGTCCCCTTTGGAATGTTCAGCCTTCTCCCCTGAAATATTTTAATTATCCTTGTTTACCATATCGACCAGTTTCTTAAGGTCTGTCTGTGTAAACACCACAAAGATAAATTTCACACAAGCTCCCTCTTGATTTATTCAGATCAGGAAACGCTGAGGGGGGCCTAAGTGAATGGGCTTCAGATGTCCCTTGGGTCAGAAGAGGAGGAATTCATTACCCCTGACCTTTCTGCAGAAGTGCAGTGGGCAAGCCCAGTCCCTGGAATCGAACAGAACGAGGTTTTCTGTGTCGTGTGCTGCCTTCGTGGTCTGAAGCTAGAGCCAAATGGGGATGTGTCATTCCTCTAGCAAAGGGGAAGACAGATCGGAGTCACCTAAGCTGGGCAGCCTGTCCACAGCTCCAATAGCAGACAGGGAAGGAACAGAAGAAGATACAAGCACAGCTTCCTGAGGCCTCAGAGATTCTCACTGAGCAACATTGCCTCCTGAGGGAGACCAGGGTTATACAGACACACTCACACACATACACATACAGACAAGAGGATCACAAAGTCAGCAGGAGGGTCAGAGGTTCAACTCCAAGCTGGGATATAGATATAGACATAGATCTGTAGACAGATATAGATATATAGATGATATAGATATAGATAGGTATAAATTAGATATAGATTAGATATAGATATATAGATTGGGCATCTGCATCAATAAAACAAGTTTTCTAATGTCAACCAATCATTTAACATTTTCCATGTTATTCTTATACAGTATTTCAGTTCTACCTAATTCCTTACATAGATTAGTATTTCCTAAGACAACGAATTTTGTTTCTATGAACTAGTATGCTCATGAGTTTATTACAGGCTCTGCTGCCTTTGTCATATTCTTCTCTAGATTTGATTTCTCTCTCTCTCTCTCTCTCTCTCTCTGTGTGTGTGTGTGTGTGTGTGTCTCCCTCACACTTTCCCTCTCTTTCTCTTGTGTGTGTTACATTCACACATGTATGTGTGGGTCCACTGCCCATGATGCACACAGACACCAGAGGAGGTTGGGTGTCCCGCCTCTCACTCTCTATCTTGTGCCCATAACACAAGGTCTCTCACTGAACCTTGAAGTCACCAATTCAGCTAGACTGTTTGAGCAGAGGGGATTCCAGAGACTCCCTGCCTCTGCCTCCCTGATGCTAGGCTTACCGGTGTGTACTGCTGTGCTTGGTTTTTAAAAAAATAAAAAATAAAAAAAAAATGGACTCTGGCGGTACAAAGCAATTCTACAGTATTCTCCCTTCTAATGTTAAAGACATGTCTAATGAATCAGGTGTAAGCATAAGATGGAAAGAAAGAAAGAA
>NW_021604653.1:8684294-8701900 GCF_004785775.1 Grammomys surdaster
ACACACACACACACACACACACACACATCACAAAACAAGTTAAACCTTTTTTCCCCCAGATAGAGTCTAACCATGTATCTAGTCTCTGCCTCTTGAGTGCTGGGAATAAAGATGTGCCCATCACACCGAGTTTATAATTTTTTTCTTTTTTCTTTTATTGGATATTTTATTTACATTTCAGATGCTATCCCCTTACCCCATCCCCCCCTGCATCCAGGAACCCCTTATCCCATCCCCCACTCCTGCTTCTCTGAGGATGTGCCCCTATATACCCCCCAACTCCCACTTCCCCACTCTTGAATTCACCCACACAAGGCGTCCAGCCTTCATGGGACCAAGGATCTCCTCTCCCACCTACGCCCAACAAGACCATCTTCCCCTATATATACAGCTGGAGCCATGGGTCCCTCCCTAAGTGCTCCCAGGATGGTGGTTTAGATTCTGGGAGCTCTGGTTGGTTGGTATTGTTGCTCTCCTCATGTGGCCGCAAGCCCTTTCAGCTCCTACAGTCTTCACTCTAACTCCTCCATTGGGAACCCCTTGATCAGTTCAATGGTAGCTGTGAGCATCCGCCTCTGAATATGTCAGACTCTGGCAGACCTCTAAGGAGAGAGCTGAGTTTATAATTTTTATTTTTAAAAAAGCATTTATTTCTAAATTTTCTCTAATTTTAGCCTGTGTCTTCCTCTAGAGTCATGATTTTGAAAATGTGCAGCCCACCCAGAGTTTTGCTACCTTTTGTCGGTCAACAATACTCAGACTTTAAGAATCCCTAGGGCAGAATGTGCTGGATTCTATATCTCTCTGATTAAATGCCTCCAAATACCAGCACCCAGCCATGTCTGCCTCCTGAACAAACCTCAGTGGGTCACCTCAGCACACTGTTCCCAGTTTACTCTGGCCAACTGCTCACTGTGTGCTCATACAATTTCTGATGGCATTCCTGTCACTCGAGACCTGTGGGACCTTGGAAAAGTTCCCCCATCTGTTCCTGGTGTCCCAGTCAACAGAGGAAAGTTTATAGAACTTTAAAAAATTACAAAGTGTGTGTGTGTGTGTGTGTGTGTGTGTGTGTGTGCGCATGTACATGTGTATGAGTGCATGTATATGTATTGTACAATGTGTGTAAGTGTGTGTGTACGAGTGTGAGTGCATCTGTGCACATGTGTGTGCCTGTGTGTCCTCAAGTGTTCGTATGTGTGTGTGCATAAGAATGCAGGGAACACACAGATGTGTAGACCAGAGAATAACTTTCAGGAGTCAGTTTTCTTCTTCTACCAAGTCCAAGGGATGGCACTCAGGCCACTAGGCTTACTGACAGACAGTCTCGCTAGCCTGAGGGGAATTTCTAGAGACTAGAAGTTCATGGCTGGTGACATTTACTCTGTTGGTAAAGCACTTATCCTAAAATCATGAAAATCTGGGTTAGAACCCTTAAAGCTCATATAAAAAAAATCTGAGTATAAACATGGTGTTACATGCTTTTAATCCCAGACCTTGGGAGGCAGAGGCAGGCAGATCTCTGAGTTCAAGGCCAGCCTGATCTACAAAGTGAGTTTCAAGACAACCAAGGCTGAGTAGAGAGCCCCTGTCTCAAAAAAAAGAAAGAAAGAAGGAAAGGAAGGAAGGAAGGAAGGAAGGAAGGAAGGAAGGAAGGAAGGAAGGAAAAGGGAGGGAGGGAAGGAGGGAAGGAGGGAAGGAGGGAAGGAGGGAAGGAGGGAAGGAGGGAAGGAGGGAAGAAGAGAGAGAGAAAGATGAGATCCAGGTGTGGTGGCATGGACTTTTAATCCCAGCATTTAAAAGGTGAAGACAGGTCCCAACCGTCACCCCTCAGACACCGCCCACCCTGAGACAGGGTCTTTCCCTAGCCTGGAATTCATCAGGTAGTCTGGGCTGGTTTATCAGTGAGCCCAGAAGTCCTCCTGCCTCTGCCTCCTCAGGGCTAGGTCTTAGGCCTGCCAAGCCACACCTGGCATTTTCTCTGTTGGGCTTTAGGGGTAGAGCTCAGGTCTCCATGCTTGGAAGGTCAGCACTTTACCAACTGAGCGACCCCGCAGCCAAACCCAGCCTCTTTGTCTGACAACTGTTCTACTGATGAGTCTGCTTGAGAAAGCACAGCCTTGGCACCCAAGCCCACTTCTCCAGTACCACTAAAGTGTGACTTGAGGAGACATGAACAGCCATGGCAGTGAGCTGCTCCTGTACACTGAGCCTCAGTTTCTCTGTGAGACCAGGATGCTGGTCTTCATCCCGAGTCAAGGAATGGACAGCAGGGAATAAAGATCTGGCCCTCCAATGACACTGTCCCTGCCTTCTGATTTCCCTCTTACTCCAGGCCTTCCCTGCCTGGCTGCCAGCCTCCTGAGGACATCTGGTAGCCCACAGCCCTTGGCCTTTGGTCCTCCAGAGCCCTGTCCCTTGAACTTCATACCACCTCCTATCTGACCTTTGCCCTCTGGCTCCCACCACATAAAATCCCACCAAAGGCCCATCCCTTCCATCAATTCCTTCCATAGATCTGGATGTGGCTGTGGTCCAACTGGTGGTGGGAGAAGGGAAGAGTGAGCAGGAGACAGGTTTGTGATACCCAGGAGGTGACGGAGGTCACAATGAAGAGATTCCTGGCAGCTGTTCCTTTTCATCTTGAGAGAACATCTGTGGATTTCGATGTTGTCACCAAACAAACACAAGCAAGGCTTAAGTTTCACAATCTGCACGGCTCGTTTCGTGCGCCTTTGACAGTTCTTTCGTGTACCTGACAGTGGCAAGTTTTCCCCCCAGGAAGTTAGGAGAATGTGCCACACCCCAAGGCTCCCCTCACCCCGATGATGTTATCCTGACACTCCCAGGCTGGTGACACTGTGCTACTGTGCTATCATCTTTCATGTGTCCCTTTTCAGCAGATGCAGCTTTGTGCTTGCATGCGAGTGTGTGTGTGTATACTATGTGCACATGTGTGTATGCATGCATGTGCATATGTGCACATGTGTGAGTGTGTGCACTGGAGTCTGTGTGCATGGGTGTGAATGTACGTGCACAAGGGCGTGTGCTCCTGTGAGTGTGTGAACATGTGTGTGTGAGCATGTGTGCACATGTGTGTGTGCACATGTGCATACGTGTATGTGCACATGTGTAAATGTGTGCACTTGTGTCTGTGTGTATGTGAATGTGTGTGTGCACACATGCGTGTGTGTGTGTGTGTGTTTGTGTGTGTGTGTTTCCAGATGGTCAATCCATGTCCCTGACTGCCTCTCCTTCAGGCCCTGTGAGGACCCTTGGACCTTCTGACTCACGTATTCTACAGTCCACAGTGAGTCTCCCAGTCTGTCCCTCTTAGACACTTTTCCCAGTTTTCACTGAATGTCTTTCTGCCCCCAAGAAGCCTTTTCCTGGAGCCAATGGGAGCGTGGGTAGTCAGTCTCATGCCTCACGGTCCCCAGTGTGCCCTGAGTTCCTTCCCCTTACCTATCAGTTCTGGAATATTTCTTTCTGATGTGCATTTCTTCCTGCACTATCTGCTTCTGGCTGCCGTACCTTTTCTTCAAGCTGTGATCAGCCACTCGGCTGAGGAGCTAGCATTACAGGGGCAAGAGAGACCCGTGCTGGGGTCTGGGCTCAGTTCCCACCTACCTGTCTCTTCTGACTCTGTACCTCCCCTCTCTGTGCAGCAGACCCAGGAATACCAGGCTCAGGAGATAGCTCAGTGGGCAGGCTTCCTTGCCTGAGTTGTGGTCCCTCAACCAATGTAAAAAGCTAAGCATGGCCACGTGTATCTGCCCCCCAAGCAGTCTAGAGATACAGAGACTGGAAGACCTTTGGGGTTTGCTGGCCACCAACCTAGCTCCACGTTCAGTAAGAGATCCTATCAGAAGGGAAGAAGACAGAGTGTGACGGTGAAGAACCTGATGCTCTACTCTAGCTCCAGCACATACAAGGACATATGCACTTCCACATACATGTGACTACATTATACATGCATGTGTACATGCATGAGAACACAGATAGAACCACACTACCTTTGGGACCCAAAAGAACTCCGTTAACCTAGCTTTAGAACCGAGTTGCAAACTGGGAGCCTCAGTTTCCCCATGTTTTCCCTGTGTGGGGAGTGAAGACCATGATACCCAACCCTGTAAACTGAGAAAATGGATGCCAAGTGACCACGTAGAATATCTTCCCATTCCGTGACTAGGAAACAACGTTGCTGCTTGTTGCACATTCTCAGTGCTCCCGACATAGGGTCCCCAAGTCAACGTTTTCTGTCCTCACCAGAAGGCCCCATCAAACACTAAGCCTCCAGATGAAGAAAGGGATTATCAGAGAAGGCAAATGACGTGCCCCAGTGTCACTAGCTGCCAAGCGGCAGAGCTGGCTGTGTTTCCAGATTGGAGTCCCCCTTGCCCTGAGTAACAAGCCGTCCCCAACCTTTTTCTTTAGGTAGCTCCTGGTGGAGCCCCTCGGGCTTCTTACTCCCTGGTGTCTTGGCTTGTCTTCAGCCTCTCTGGTCCCCATCACTTCCAAGCCTCCAGATCAAATAGGGAGGTCTGTCCAGAAGGGCGTTTGCTTGCCAGCACCACCTCCAGTCGTGTGACCCTCCTAGTGCCAAGGGCCACGAAACACACGGGGCCAGAGAAGGTCTCCAGGCAAAACCGGGACAGGAGCCAAACAGTGGCTCTGTGCCCTTCTCCCACAACAGTGCCTCGAGGCTGGGCACTGCCCCGGGGCCAGAAGGAGAGGCGGTGCTGTCCCTGGCTGATCCCCTGTGGCACAGGTGCTCTCTACAGCCCAGGAAAGAGGGGAGGGGGCTGGGCAGCAAGGCCGTGGGCGAGGAGCTGCGAAGAACTATCTGTTGTTTCCTCCTTGGGCTCCGGGAACAATTCCCCTTTGAGCTTCTTGGCTGAGCTAGCTGAGAGAGTCTTTCTCCAAGGCTGATCTTGACAGATTGATTTATCTGTTTCGGTAACTTGGCCTTCCTGAGAAAGTGAGGCTCTGAGCCAGGCTGCCTGGGGACCAACCTGGGGAGCCGGAGAGCCTGCTCTCCGGGCTCAAGAGCAGACCCTGGGTTCCTGTCCCTGCCTTACTGTGACCAAGTAGGTGAGGGGCATCACCCACCAGGGGCACCCTGGCACCTGCAGTCAGGTGGCTCCCCGCTGCTCTCATCTGGTGTCTTTGGTCCCATTTTATGCCTGAGAAGACTTGAGTCACCTATCACTGCTACCTAGGGCCACAGGAAACAGAGGCAGAGGACCAGACAGAAACCCAGAGTTCTGCCTCCTCCTTATCCATCTTCATCTGCCTCAAAGAGGACTTTAAACTCGAGTCTCAGAGAGAAGCTTTCCAGCACGGCCTCCCCAGCTGGGGCCAGAGCCTCCAGCCTGCTCTCCCCAGTTTTCCTTCACTCAAGCTTCATGCTCCAGCCCAGACACGCTTTGTCTTAGCACACACAGCCATACCCACTTGCTTGTCTCCCACCACACGGTTCACATCCCAGGCAAGGCCAGGCGCTGAGGGAGGGTTTGTGTATGTTTGGGAAAAAGAAGGGAGGAAATGAATGACTGGAGGGAAGGAGAGAGAGTCAGAGAAGAAAAAGGAGGGCAAGGAAAGGCATGAAGCGAGAGGCCAGGGGAGAGGAGGGAGGATGGAGGCGACTAACTCCCTGTAGGCAACATCCCAGGCCCTGAAGTCTGTAACACTGGCTGCCTTTAGCTGAAGTACCACATTTACAAGACAGGAAACGAGCCGGTGCTGTCTTGGGTGATGTCCTCGGGTCTCTGTCCTGAACGTGGACGCTGGAATGAGGACACAAAGCTGCCATCTATCTTCCAGCCCGGACCCTCACTGCCCTGGGCTACGGGTCTGAAGTCTAAGCAGCCTCAAGTCTGTCCACCTGAACTGCCTAGCTGAGGGTGTCGCTCTGCCCACTCCCAGTCCGCAGGGTGGGATTACCGGGCCAGGGGGTGCCTAGAATTGGTCGTCTACTGTTCTCCTCTTGAATCCCTGGGATGGTTGTAGCAGAGCCCCAGGCCTGCTCCAGCCACCTCTGTAGGAATCCACAGTTCCTCCTCAGAGGGGACACACTCATTCTCATGCTGTCTTTGACTCCATCAGCAGTGAGCTGGGTCCACAGCCACAGGCCTGGTGCAGAGTCCTCAGGACCCCAGAACCCTGCCTGCTTGTTTCAACATCCCGCACATAACTTCAGCTTTATTTCTGAAAGGAGACTTCACTGGGTAGCCAAAGCTGACCACAAGATATCTTCCTGCTTTGAACCCTGCGTAGTCACTGCTCCAGCTGCAGCAGGACCAGCCTGCTGGACATGTGTGCCTGTGCAGGCATGAGTATGTATGGTGTATGTGTCATGTGTGTGTGTTGTGTGTGTCTGTCCTGTCCTGTGTATTGTTGTGTGTATGTATGTGTCTACTGTATGTGTGTGTATGCATGTGCATGTGTGTGATGTGTATATGTCTGTCATGTGTGTGTCTGTTGTATGTGTATGCATGTGTCATATGTATGTGTGCTGTGGTGTGTGTGTATGTGTATGTGTGTGTGTGGTGTCTGTATGTGTGTGTATATGTGTGTGTATGTCCTGTCATGTATGTGCATGTGTGTTGTGTGTATGTACATGTGTCTACTGTATGTGTGTGTATGCACATGTGTGTGTGTGAGATGTGTGTGTCTGTCTGTCGTGTGTGTATGTGCATGTGTGTGTGTGTGTCTGTCGTGTGTGTGTGTGTATGTGTCTGTCATATGTATGTGTGGTGTGTGTATATGTGTGTGTGTGTGGTGTGTGTGTTTAAGTACACCTGCTGTGCATAGGTGTGGAGGCATGCAGAGGCCTACTGGTGGTTAGAGGAGGAAGTCTGTCTCCTCTTTCAATTCTTTTGTTTTTTTTTCCTCAGTTAGACTGGTAGCCCAGAAGCTCCAGCGATCCTCCTGCCTCTGCCTCCAGTAGCACACTTACAGGTACATGTGCAACCACACTCAGCCTTTTATGTGGGTACTAGGAATCTAAACTCAAGCCTATAATCTTATGCAACAGGGATCTTACCAAATGTGGGCTGAACTTGGGAGACAGAGTTTAAGGCCATCTTGGTCACATAGTGAGTTCCAGGACAGCCAAAGCTATGTAGAGAGACTCTGTCTAAGAAAAAACAAGACAAACAAAAAGAGCTCTACCAGATGAGCTCACAGCCATAACAGCTCAGCCTGGAGGATGAGTCATGCACCAGGAATCTTGTCATCACTGGGCCACAGAATCCAGGCCCATAGCTGTGCAGACCCTAAGTGACCATGCCCCCTCACCCTGGCCCAGGGGAAGGCCTGATGGCTGGCTCTGGGTTATAGCATGTGCCCATTTCCAGCTGTCCAGATTTTCCTGAGTGCAGAAGAGACCTGCCACAGCCACTCTGCATTCCTACCTCTCAGATGCACAGTGAAAACCTCCCGGTAGACAGGGAGTATGACAATATGCTGCTCTGAAGTCCCCATCACAGATGAGAAGCAAAGGCTCCAAGAGACATCACCCTTTCCAGACATCAGGTACCCAGAAGGAGTCCAGGTTTGGACTCTATCATGGGTTGGTCTTACTAAAACTGACTCTCAACATGGTGGGAGGGAGGGGGCATCATGCAGGCCAACCTAGCTCTGGCTGGCCAAGGTTAGCCCAGGCCCAGTAGCCCACACACAGCATGCATGGCAGCAGCAGACCCCACTGAGCTACCGTTCATATGCAGCTTTCCACACAGGGAGTGTCTGGGCCAGCAGCTATTGCTACTTCCTGGGCACCCTGCAAACTGTAGCACGTGGGCCAAGCCAGTACTGTCCTCACAGAGGTGACCAATCCTGCCAATGCTTTGGTAAGGACTGTCCCAGGTTGAAGATGGCAAGTGGAGGATAATAAGATGAGAACTGGGCTTAGGACCCAGGGGATGGTGCGTTGTATGTAGCATGTGAACAACAGTAACAAGAATACCAGCTCTTAGAGAGGACAGCTCAGTTGGTAAATTGTATGCTGTACAGGCCTGAGGACTGGAGCTTGGGTCACAATGTTTGTATAAAAAGCGATGGCTTGCTTCCAGGCCTGACAAACCGAGTCCGATCCTCAGACTCACAGGGCAGGAGGAGGGTACTGATTCTGCAATTTGCCCTCTGACCGCTATGCACATGCCATGGCAAGCACGTATCCTCACACATACACACACATGCATGCACACATCTCACACTCACACGTATGCAAAAAGTGTACATGCATGTACACATGTGCACATGTAGAAAATATTAAAGCCAGGTAGATGTGATGACCCACTTGGAATCCTGGCTTTTGAGAGGCAGAGATCCAGGGAACAAGCTGGCGAGGTGACCTACCTCAAATCTGCAGGCTCTGGGTCTAGCAAGAGACTCCATCTCCCAAGCCAAGTGGAGAGTGATCAAGGAAGACATGCAATGAAACCTCTAGCTCCCTCGTGCACACATGTGTGCACACACAAGCATGTGTACACTCATGCATACATGTACACACAACCCTTTTTTTTAAACTTTGAAAGATTTATTTATTGTTTACATGCACGTGTGTTCCTATGTGACTTTATGTGCATCATATGCCTGCAGTGCCTATGGAGGCCAGAAGAGGGCGTCGGTTCCTCTGGTTCTGGAGTTAAAGGCAGTTGTGAGCTTCCCGGTGTGGGTGCTAGGAACTGAACCCAGGTCTTCTACAAGAACAGAGAGCATTCTTAATAGCAAGCAATCTTTCCAGTACTGGCAAATGCTTTGTAATATCAGCACTCGTTTTATAGGATGTAGGATCCCTGAGACAAAGAAGAGGTTATTTGATGTTTTCTATAGAAAACACTCCTCACCCACTTAGGCCTGGAGGCTCTGTGCTGTAGTCCCAGCCACTCTGTAGAGGAGAATCACAAATCTAAGGCTTGCCTGGGGATGAAGAGCAAGGTTAAAGCCAGTCTAGGTGGCTTAGAGAGGCCTTGTCTCATGGAAATTAGAAGCAAGGAGGTAGCCCAGTTGACAGAGTGTCCAGCCCATCTGGAGCCATGGGCTCTGTCCTCAGAACCATGTGCATGAGGAATGGTGGTGGTGGCTTGCAATCCCTGCACTCCAGAGGTGAAGGTAGGAGAATCAGGAACTCAAGCCCACCCTCAGCTACATAGCAAGTTCAAGGCCAGCTTGGACTACGTCTCAATAGCACAAAATAGGGGGAGAGAGAGAGAGAGGTTCAGGGGACATAGCTCAGGAGCAGAGGACCTGCCTAACATACAAAAGGCACTAAATTCAATCCCCAGCTGTGCAAAGGAAAATAAACAACCAGCCAACACAAAGGCACCAGCAAAGTAAAAATCAATTCTATTTGCGGTTTTTAAACTGTAGGGTGAAGCACCCACTGTCCTTTAAAAGCAAGAAGTTTCTGTTTACAAATCACATTCTCATGACCCAATCTAAAGTGTTCCTCATGCCAGACCTGGGAGAAAATGAGGAGAGAGGAGGACCATCAGGAAAAATCAGGACTTGGTGGCCTCCTTCTTTCACCCTGCAGTGCTCCCCAGATCGGCCTGGAATGCTCCATGTGATATCTTTCACTATCACCTTGACACCATTTAACCAGTCCCTGTGATGTCACTCATTGGAGCAGGGAGCAGCCAGAGATAGCCCGGTGAGGGGGGCAATGCAGGTGTCTGTTGCTTTGTGCAGATAAAATAAGCATAGAGGAAGGACCAGGAGAGTGGCAGGACGCCAAAACCAATTGGTGGGCTCCCTCTAGTGGTCATATTAGATATTGCAGCTAGGCACAGTAGAACATTTTTTTTTTTAAAGGTGAAAAAGACTAAGAATACGGACTGTCTGACCCACACGCTTTAAGAAAGATAAGAAATGTGCACTGGGGAAGAGTGCACTGTCGGTGGGGTACTTACTGTGAAAACATGAAGACCTGAATTCAAGTCCCCAGCACCCAGGCGAAAGTGCAGCTTGGATCTGTAATGTGCTGGGGAGCAGGAGGTGAGACAGGAGGATTCCCTAGAGCTCACTGGTCATCCAGGTTAATGAGTTGGTGAGTTTCAGGTTCTATGAGAGACTCAGTCTCAAAACACAAAGGGAAGAGCAATAGAAGGAAATAGCCAATGTTGACTCCTGACCTCCATACACACAGGCACACTTACATGTGTGCTACATGCACCACCATCTTGTTACACGAACCATCAACACACACACATATACACACTCACACTGACATTTTTAAATAATGAAATAAACCGTACAAGTTCCCACAGTCATTTCAAACACTACAGGGCTTTCCCCATGGAGAGAATCGTGCATTTTAGGAAGAGACAGAACTTTCTGGGTGCAAAGAGCCAGCCCAGCATCAGGGCTACACAGAGCACCTGTCACACACAGGCCAACTTCACTTCCAGAGACCCCTGCAAACCTTGAAGAGCCCCTTCAAACCCAAAACTTAATCAAGCCTGTGTGTGTGTGTGTGTGTGTGTGTGTGTGTGTGTGTGTGCATGTGTGTTCAGGTGCACTTTATTGGACTCCTGGTGTCCTCTTGCACCCACGTTTTGGGACAGGGTCTCTCTCTAAACTTAGAGTTCTTCAGTTCAGCTCTGCTGGCCAACAGTGAGCTCAGCACCCTCCTGTTGACCTCAGCCCCACAGCACTGGGGTTACCCACATGTGCCTTTCTGTCAGGCTTTTACATGAGCACTGAGGATTTGAACTCAGGTCCTTAGGCTCCAATAGCAGGTACTTTCCCCACTGAGCCATCTCTCTAGCTCTCAGAGCTCAGAGCTCAGCCTCTAAATAACTGTTCTCATAAACGGAACCAAGTTCTTTAGAGAAATGGCTCAGTCTGGTCAAAGAAAACTCAAGATGCATCCACCGGGGTGGAGATCAGCTCAGTGCATAAGCGCACCGGCTGCTCTTGCAGGGACACTGGGTTCAGTTTGCAATACTTCCATGGCTCCGTTTCCAGGAGATCCAATGTCCTCTTCTAGCCTTAGAGAGCACCTGCAAGTGTGGTGCACATACATACATGCCTATAAGGTAAAAACAAACCTTAGAAGGAAAATAAGATTTCATTTTTGGTGGTGGAGAAGCACATAAACTCTGTCATCTTTGGGAAAGTGTGAAATCCACTGAGGAGCCCCATGGCTCCCGATCGGGTGCTTATCTGATTGTTTAGACATTTGTTGAGTTGTATAGTCTTTGGGTCTGGTTAATTTCTGTGTGTAATGTTTTATTTGCAATGTTTTTATAACACAGTTTTAAAATAAATAAAAAATATCTGCAGCTTTGTACAGATACCATCTAGTTAAGGAATAAGTGGATATGTTGGGGGAGAAGGCCAGACTGGTCCCCACAGAAGTTTACTTAATAATTGTGGAAGGAAGGCTAAAACTTACCACTAAACATCTTGGGAATAATTGTTTCAAGCAAGAATCATCAATGGTTCTGGCAAAATGGCTCAGTGGGTAAAGGAGCTTGCAGCTAAGACTGGCAACCTGCATTCGATTCCCGGGATGACATAGTGAAAGGAGAGAATCAATTCCCACAAGCTGTCCTCTTACTTTCACAGACATGTTGTGGCATGCATGCACACATACACACACACACACACACACACACACACACACACACACACACATAATTTTTAAAAAGAATCATCAGACTGGACAGATGGCTCGACCATTCAAGGCTAAGCTCACGGCCAAAATGTCAAAAAGGGACCAACAGTGGACATCACTGGACATGAAAGACTGCAAGCAAAACTATGAAAGAAATTTAGTTTCAAATTTTCTTACCATAGATACTTATTAACTACAAAGGGGGAAAACAGTATCTTTATACGCCAGACATTCTGTGTGGCAGAATAGCACAAAAAAGTCTCTTTGATAGGCTTTCTGCCCAGAGTGCTAGAGCTAAATTGAATTCTCTTTCTCCCTTCCTTTCTTCCTTCCTTTCTTTCTTTCTTTCTTTCCTTCTTTCTTTCTTTCTTTCTTTCTTTCTTTCTTCCTCCTCCTCCTCCTCCTCCTCATCCTCCTCCTCTTTTTCTTCTTCTTCTTCTTCTTCTTCTTCTTCTTCTTCTTCTTCTTCTTCTTCTTCTTCTTCTTCTTCTGCTTTAAATTTCTTTAAGACAGGCTTTCTCTGTGTAACCCCAGCTGTCCTAAAACTCAGGTTGGTCTTGAACTCAGAGCTCTGTCTGCCTCTGCCTCCTGAGTGCTGGGATTAAAGACATGTGCCACCACTATCCAGCTATATTGAATTTTTTACAATTTGCTCATTTCTATTTTATGTGTAGTATTTTGTCTGCATACGGATGTGTATATGCACCATGCATGTGCCTAGTATCCAAGGAGGTCAGAAGAGGGCTTTAAATCCCCTGGAACTGAAGTTACAGATGGTTGTTAGCCACCACGTGGATGCTGGGGACCAAACTTGGGTCCTCTGCAAGAACAACATCTGGTCTCCAGCCAGGCATAAGGCAAGTTAATCTAGAGAGGCCATCACATAAAACCCAACAGGGCATCTTGTAAAATAACTGGCCGTTATACTTTGTAAAAAAGTAATAATAATAATGCCCAACCTGGTGACAGGTCTTTATTCTCAGAAGTCTGATGGCAGAGGCATGCAGATCTCCACAAGTTCAAGGCCAGCTGGGTCTATATACAAGTCCCTGGATACAGAGTGAGACCCTATCTCAAAAAATAGTGATGACTATGATGATGATGATGATGGTGATGATGATGCCTATGATGATGATGATGAGGAGGAGGAGGAGGAGGAGGAAAAGGAGGAGAAGGAGGAAGAGGAGGAGGAGGAGGAGGAGGAGGAGGAGGACAAAGACATCATAGCATGCCCAAAACTCTAGGCTCCATCCCAGCACGATAAAAACTGGGCATAGTGGTGCACACACGTAATCCCAACACTCAGGAAGTAGACAAGTGATCAGAAGTTCAAGGCCATCCTTGACTACAGAGCTCAAAAACCGATTAAAACTAAAAACGACAACAATAACAACACTAACAATAACAGTGTTTAACTATAAAGCAAGAACAAAGTTCTCTTCCGGCAGAAATCGGGAAAGAGCAGGCCAGGCTGAGATAGGAGCTGAGGATCAGATGCAGTCGTCAGTGTTAATTTCCTAGTTTTGATGGTTGTGCCGCATTTACGTAAGATGTTAACATTCAAAGAATCTGGGCAAAGAGCATACTGGGAATTCTTTGTATTATTTTTGTAACTTTCCTGTAGGTCTGAAGTGATTTCAAAATGAACGGGGGGGGGGGGTTGGAGACTTTGCAGATGCCTCCCTCAGCCACTTGGAGAAAAGTTCGTTTGGATCATGCTCAAACTGGACAAGACATTTCCCTTCCCACAGACGGTACGCCTAAGAGCTGGGGCCGGATGCATGTACAAGTGTGCTGAGGGCTGGGGCTGCTCCCACGTGAGGCATGCCGGGAGCACAGGTGGAGAGGCCTGACCAGGGTCTTGGGTGGGTGACATTGAGAGCCAGACAAGGAGCCCTTTGCAATTTTGATTCTACTTGGTCTAGGTTCAAAATTCTCCGCTTTATAAAACAATGTCCCAGAAGGCCAGGGAGATGGCCAAGTTGGTAACGTGTTTAACTCTGCAACCACAAGAACTTGAGTTCCATCCCCCATGCCCAAGCAAAAGCCAGGCTTGGTGGCGCCTGCTTGTAATCACAGTGTGTGGGGGGGTGGGGGTGGGGGGAGGGGGTGGAATTGGGAGGACAATCAGAGAGAGCTTTACTGAGCAGCCACCTCCGCTAACTGGGAAGTCAGGTAAGCGCGAGAGACCCTGTCTCAAAACATAAAGTGGAGATGGGGTGAGAGATAGCTCAGTGGTTAAGAGTGCTTAAAAAAAAAAAAAAACAGGTGAGCTGGGGAGTGGTGGTGCACGCCTTTAATCCCAGCACTTGGGAGGCAGAGGCAGGTGGATTTCTGAGTTCGAGGCCTGCCTGGTCTACAGAGTGAGTTCCAGAACAGCCGGGGCTACACAGAGAAACCCTGTCTCAAAAAACAAAAAAACAAAACAAAACAAAATAGGTGAAAAGAAACTGAGGAAGGACACTGAGGTTGGACCCCTGGTCATACACGTTCACACTCATTCTGGACTCACATACACACGCTCACACACACACACACACACACACACACACACGTTCACACACATTCTCATATACACACACAGTTCCGGGGGCAAGGGCTCAGCCTGAACAGGAGGAAACACTGGAGACCGGTGGATCAGCCCCTGCCAAGCCTCTCCCACCCTGTCTGCCGGTCCTCAGCCCATCTGCAGGCCCCAGACCATTTCTAGGCCTTGACTCACTTCCCAACTGGCCCCACAGCCTCCTAAACACACTTGCACAGCTTAGGAGACTGAGTTCTCAGCCTTTCTATCTACCCTGCTCCCGCGGGATGGAGGACCTCAGGCCTGGGACTGCTTGTGCTTAGCAGACAACCCCCTCCTCAAGCTGGGATGGGTGCTGCACCATGAAGCAAGATTCCTGCTGTCCCTGTAGCCTTCAGGTGCGAACCTGTGCACACAAAACCAAAGCCACCTCTTTGCAGAACCGAACCTCCTCTGTAGGGCAAAAGCTAACTCATTCTAAATTCCCAAGACATCCACAATCATACCCACCCTGTGAGAAGCCACTGTACTGGTCAAAGACTAGTGGCTTTCGTATTCTAGAAGCTGATTGGTGAGAGAACTTGCATACTCCTGCTTGGATAAAGGAAGAAGGGGAGTCAGAAGAGGATATCAGTGCCTCCAGTCTCCCAGGCTAAGGCTGTCCTCAGGGAGGGCTCCGTGATAGCTGAGATATTACAGAGGACAGATCATGGACTTGTCTAAACAGCCACAGGGAGAGCGTAGGGCCCCTGAGGATCATAGAACTTAGTCAGTGGATGCCCCACACAGTACCAAGGACCAAACCCTGGCTCAACACACACACACACACACACACACACACACACACACACACACACACACAAATCCTGGCTTTCTTGAGGCTCTGCGCCAGTATGGGAATCCCTTGAATGAAGGCTGAGTCCGCAAATCAATGAGGTTCAGACCCTGACATAAAAATGAAAAAACAATAATCAAGCCCCGAGTATGTGGCTCAGTGGTAGAGCACTGGCCTGGCATGCAGGAAGCGCTGGATTATATCGCTAGCGCTGTGTAAACTGAGCATGGTGCTTCATGGCTGTAAGTCTATCACTAAGGTGATAGAGACCAGAGGATGGGGATTTAAGATCATTCTTAGCTACATAGTGAGTTATAGGTAAGACTGGCTACATGAGATGCCACCTTTTAAAAAAAGGAAATTACATTCTTAAACATCTTGATTGCTATTTCATTGGATTTACTTGCTTGTTTGTTGACCATATTTCTTATGTATCTTGCCTTCTGACCATTACTGTGCAAAGTGAAAAGAAGTGGTTGTTTTTGTGTTAAACCTGGCCTGGAGAGATGGTTCAATGTTTAAGAGCACTGATTGCTCTCCCAAAGGACTGGGGTTTAGTCCCCAGCACCCACAGTGCAGCTCACAACTATCAGTAACTTGGGCCCCACAGATCTGATACCTTCTCCTGATATCCTTGAGCACCAGGCACACACATGATGCAGACATACATGCAGGCAAAACACTCATGCACACACAATCATAAAATATATAAATCTCAAAGAGATTAAGTATTAAACCAGACACACTGTCACACTCTAGGACTTTGGATGTTGAAGTAGGAGAAACTTGAGTTAAGGGCTAACCTGAGCTACATGGCGAAACCCCATTTTTTTAAAAAAGTGGCAAATAATACGAACATTCTTTTTAAAAATTCTTACAGAAATGGACTGGGGGTGTAGTCCAGTAGCAGGCGCTTGCCTCTCACATGGGAGTGTTCCCCCACACACACGATTGTAATCCCTATTTCAAGGAAGAAGGAAGAAAGATAAAGCGTGAGGGGCAAGAAATTATCCTGATCCAAGCCCCCTGCATGCCTGGGTCCTTCCATAAAGCACCAATGAATGAGCAAACGCAGCAGCCAGGTGACCTTCAAGAGGGGCTGTGAACCCAGATAGCCTTTTTGTGGCATTAGAGCGCCACCTGGTGGGCTATGTGCACATTACATTACAGTTCCCCTGGATGCACCTGCTGTGGAGGGTGTGTGTGTGTGTGTGTGTGTGTGTGTGTGTCCGTCCAGGTGCACTTCATCGTGTATGCCTCTAGGGAGGCCAGAGGTGGACTTCTGGTGTCTTCTTCTATCGCTCATAGCCCACTTTTGGGGTCAGGATCTCTCTCTGAACTTGGAGATCCTTAATTCAGCTTTGCTCAGTGAGCCCTGAGATCCTTCTGTTTTGACCCCCAGCCCCACAGCTCTGGGGCTGCCCAGATGCACCTCTTTATTGGGCTTTTACACACATGCTGGGGATCTGAACTCAAGTCTTCACACTTGCATACGTGTGTATGGTGTGTGTGTGCTGTGTGAATGGAGGCCAGAGCACAGCCTGCAGGCGTCAGTTTTCTCCCTTTGTCACGTGGGTCCTGGGAATAAAACTCAGATCATCATGCTTGGCAACAAGCTGTACTGAAGTATCCTCCTGCCTGTGAGTCCCTGCCCTTACCCACAATCACATCCACTGAAAATGAGTGTTGGCGGATCACTGGAGGATTCTGGGGGAAGTCTGCCTTTGGTAGTGCGAATGAACTGTTCATTGTTTTATTGTCAGACTGTTCCTAGAGAGATGTGACCAATGACAGGCCAGAGAGACAATTCTTCCGAAGTCCAAATTAGTGAACCACTGAGTTTATTGGGTTCAGAGAACACAGGTTTCTTACAGGGTCATGAATGACTTGAAGGCCCCAGTGTGGGTGTTAGCTCTAGAAGCTGCATCCTGAAGCCCTGAAGCCCTCAGGACAGGCCCTGAAAACACCAGGTGACAGGATCCAGTCTCAGAGGACCTTGCAGGCTCTGATTCATTCACAGAAAATGATGGGAAGACTCAAATCGGGACAGAGGGACAGAGGGAAGAGTTGTGGCTGCTGCAGCCTGAAGAGGGATTGAAAGGATGCTCTCGGGGGTGAGGGCAGCGAGCCTGGAGTTTCTCTTAGGGAAGTTAAGAGTCTAAAGCTCAGGCTGAAGAGATGGTTCTATAGGTAAAGATACTTGTCCTGGGGGCTGGAGAGACACTCAGCAGTTAAGCCCAGCTGCAGCTGTAATAGAGGACCCGGGTTCCATTTCCTGCACCCATATTTTAACACACGATCATCTGTAACTCCAGTGCCGGGGGATCTGATACACTTTTTTGGCCCTCTAAGGTGCTGCACACACTTGGTGCACATATATATATATATATATGGTCAAAACCCACAGGTGAAATTAAAAATGTGAAGTTTGATCCACAAACCTGATGAGCTGACATCAGGGCCAAGAACCCACCATGAAAGAGAACTGAGTCCAGAAAGCTACTCTCTGACATCCACAGGCTAGCCCAGCATGTACACATGTCCCTTCCCCAACAATAGACAGATGATAGATAGATAGATAGATAGATAGATAGATAGATAGATAGATAGATAGATAG
>NW_021604653.1:8701910-8704810 GCF_004785775.1 Grammomys surdaster
TAGATAGATAGATAGATAGATAGATAGATAGATAGATAGATAGATAGCAAACCTGCCAGGCATAGTGGTAAATACCGAGAATTTCAAAATTCAATAAGTAGACCAAGGAGGATCAGAAGTTAAGGGCCAACCTGGGCTATATGAGACTAAAGTTGACTGTTGACACAAGAACCCAACCACCATGACATCCCTAAAAGACAATGTAGTGTGTACTTAAATAGAAACTAAAGGCTTGGAGGATGGCTCCATGGTTAAGAACACTTGCTGCTCTTGCAGAGGACCAGGGTTCTGCTCCCAGCACCCACACGGTGCACACCATCTTTGACTCCAGTTCCAGGGGATCTGATGCCGTCTTTCAGCCTCCAAGGACAGCAGGCACACACGCAAACACTTAATACATACATAGAAAATAAATAAAATTTTAAACTTACCGTTTTAAAAGGATCCACCATGATCGTGAACACTTATCATCGCAGAATCTGGGAGGCGGAGGCAGGAGGATCATCAGTTCCATCCATTCATGGCTGGGGACATGACACAGTTGGTCCAGGGCCTGCCCCGAATGTGGAAGGCCCAGGTTCAGTCTTCAGCACCATATAACCATGTGTGGTAGCTCATGCCTGCTATCTCAGCATTCAAGAGCAGAGGCAGAAGGGTGAGCAATACAAGACCATCCTCGGGTGCATAAAGATTTCTAGGCCAACATGGCCTACATGAGAACCTGTCTCGTAGAAGGCTTGTTGGTAAGCTCAGGGTTCAGTGGTAGGGCACTTGACACGCATGTACAAAGCTTTAGATTTCTTCCCTGACACTGTAAAAATAAAAACAAAAATCACATTTGCACATGTCTTTGTGTGAGGATCGCACAAAGACCACACGCACAGGCCCTCTACTCAGGTGTCTTACCGGACAGAGCTGGGTGCCTGTGCTCACGTGGGTGAGCCATGGTGGGCGTCTGGATTAGTTACTTTACTGTTGTTGTGATAAAATGTCATGACCAAAGGCAACTTTAGGAAGAGAGAGCTTATTTCACCTCACAGATTCAACATCGTAGCCCAGGAGTGTGGCAACAAGAGGCAGACACAACAGAAGGAGGAGACTGAATGCTCACAGCCTGAACTGCAAACAGGAAGCAGAAAGAGTGAAATGTAAATGGAAGGACAAGGGCGTGGCAAGCACGTGGCGAGGGCGTGGAGTAGGCGTGGCGAGGGCGTGGCGAGCAAGCACAAGGGTCCAGCGCAGCTCTGGCAAGCCTTGCCAGCCTCCCCCATCCCCACTCCCTTGCTAAAACCATTAGATTACATTCCTGAAGCTAGCCACCAAGGTCCATTTTCTTATGTGGCCACTTCCCCCTCCTGAGGCTGATTACCAAGGTCCAGCTATCAAAGTATTGAAGTCCAGCTGTTGAAAGCCCCCCTTGGCTCGCCTAATTAACATGTCCAATTAAAATTAAGCACGTCCGTCATCTTAACTCGGGGTTTCTCCATTTACCTTTATAAACTGCTATTTGCCTATGGGCCACCCTGTCTCCTCTTTATCGAAAGGCAGTCTTTTGTCCTCTGGGACTTTTTAAATTACAGGCAAAGACACTCTCATTGTACCAAACAACCTTTCCTGATACGCACCTGTCAGTTTCAGATTCCATTTTGCCAAGAGTCATGTTTTAAGTCTGTATTGATGAGACACAGCGCCCCCATTTTTAAAGTCTCTGTTGATCAGACATAGATTCCTCAGAACAGTCATGCAAGCAGAACCTACTGTTCTCCACAATGTCCACAGGCTTACTCAGTGTGAATGGAGCTGTCCCCAAATACCCAAGATTAGTGGTCACATCTGGAGGATCAATAGTGGTGAAGAGAGGAGAGGAGGGTTTTATCCCTCAAGAGAGTATTGAGAAAAGCAGAACCATCCACGGGGCTTTCAGCCTGCGAGATCCTGGCCTTGCCCGTGATCGACAAAGTGCAACTAAATATCACTGAGTATAGACAGTGCAGGGAAAGCACAGAGAACCTGTAGTTCACACCATCTAGGAAACAAGCAGAGAGGCCACCGAATTCACCACAGGTCCTTGCCACGTGGGAGGGGTCTCTATGGCCCTCACCACAGCAAAGTCCAATCAGTGAGGCACCCTTAAGCTGTTCCCTGTAGATGCTGCGTGCCCATCACTACTGGGGGCCTTAATAGGGTCCTGTAGCATCTCACCTCCCTTTCCTAACAGGAGTCAGCCTAAGGTGTTCCCATACAAAATCCCAACACTAAGGAGGCAGAGGCAAGAGGACCACAAATCCAAAGGTTACCCTTAGCTACATAGAAGAACAAGATCGAGTTACCCTGGAGACTCTGTTTCAAGAAGTGGAGGGGAGGGGGAGATACTTGGTAAATAACCTGCAAATCTGAACACAGCTGGAATAGTAGATATTATTGAGCATGAGGGCATGTTATAATTACTGAAGCTTGCCAGCTTCCTTAGTTCTGGCCATCACACTGTGATTACATATCTCTTATTCTTAGCGGAATGAGAGCTACTGCCCACTTACAGAGCATGATGTCACTCTTTTTACACTTTACTAACCATTCTACACTTAATACACGTGTGCAAGATTGTCCATACACAGTGTCTATTTGTAGCTATATCATATTCATTGAAGAATATAGAAAACAATATGGCAGTACACTGTTCACACACGCATACACACACATTCATACACACATACACATGCATTCATATACACTCATACATGAAAACACACATACATATACACACATTCACACACATATATACATGCATTCATATACACTCATACATAAAACACACATACATTCACACACATGTACACATGCATTCATATACACTCATACATGAAAACACACACACATACACACACATTCACACACATGTA
>NW_021604653.1:8704820-8722265 GCF_004785775.1 Grammomys surdaster
ACACACATTCACACACACATACACACACATTCAGACACACATACACATTTACAAACACTCACACACATACATTCACACTCACACACACACATACACACATTCAAACACATACACATGCCTATATATACACTCATACATGAAAGCACACACACATGCGCACACACATAAATTCGACAAAGTGTACAAGAAGTAGACACCCCCAAGGGAGGTTTCTCATTGCTTTCTTGCACACCTGTCTTTCCCCTGCTGAGGTCCTCATGGCTCTGGGCACACAAGACTCATTGGAAAAGGACAAGCCAAAGTGTTCTGTGCCCACAACCCTCTGGTGGTCTGCTCCTATGGAAGGATTGTAGAAAACCTGAAAAACAAAAGGTCCTGGTGAGAGCTCCGCAAGTAGCTAAGTGGCTGGTGAAGGGTGGAAATGTAGAGAGCCTTCTATTGCCCGGGGACCCTGGAAATCCTGTCTTTAGAGGACACCCATCTCAGTCGATCTTCACCAGTACCTTTCCAGATTACACCACCAGGGGGCAAAAGAAAACCAGGAATAGAGTCTTCACAGCAGTCTTCAGCCGCCATCCCTCGCAGCGAGTCTGAACCCTAAACACAGAAAGAACAAAGCAATTCCATGACGTATTTTGGCTGGCATTGGAACCCTCTTTCTATAGAAGCACCTAAGAGGTATCCAGGCGTTTGGGGGGGGGGGGCTGGGGGGGGAGGCAGGGATACAGCTCAGTTGGTAGAATGCTTGCCTAGTTTGCAGGAAGCCCTGGATTCAGTCCCACCAGATGTGGTGCCACACACCTATTACACTAGCAGTGGGGAGGTAGAGGCAGGAGGATGGGCAGTTCAAGGCTATCCTCAGCTACACAGTGGTTTCTAGGCCAGCCTGGACCACATGAAACCATGATGGAAGCTTCTGAGTTGGGTGACCCAGGAAGGGTGGAGACAAGATTTCAAGATCCAGCAGACTATAGAAACCACTTTATATCCCCATCCATGAAAGGGGGGAAAAGGAGCGGAGACAAGCTGGAAAGAAGGTGGCTAGGCAAGCGAAGGAGCTTTTATGACCTGAGTTCTGTGCCCGGATCTAAAGGTAAAAGAAGAAAACCAACTCCACAAAGCTGTCCTCTGACCTCTACATGTGTACTACAGTATGTGCTCCCCCTCCTCTCTCTCTCTCTCCCTCTCTCTCTCTCTCTCTCTCTCTCTCTCTCTGTCTCTCTCTGTGTGTGTCTTTCTCTCTGTCTCGCTGTCTCTCTCTCCTCTCTGTCACACATACACACATCATCATCATCATCCAATTATGTTTTAAAAATATGTTTTACAAAGCATCCAGAACATCTATTTCCAGTCCAATTGTTATTTGAGATAGGGCCTCACAATATATAGCCCAGGGTGGACTGGAACTCACCGAGATCTGCCTGCTTGTGCCTCCAGAGTTCCAAGATTAAAGACGAGCATCACCACAAAGCCCATTTTGTTGTTGTTGTTGTTGTTGTTGTTGTTGTTGTTTTGTGATGGAGAAAGCCCAGGTTCCACAGAGGCTAAGTGCTGCCTGTCCGCTGGGTGGCAGCACTGAGTCACAATAACAGCTCTCCAGTTCCATCTTCCCATGACGCTGGTGCATTCTTGACAGCTTTTGGGACTTCTTTCGTGGTAGCATAAGGAAGAGAGCGAGAGTCCACAGGCGGCAGACAGGCAGGAGTGCGTAGGGATCCTCTGAAGGCCAGCTGGAGGATGTCATTGGCACTGCATAATGGAAGTATGCGATATAAAGACTGGCTTCCCATCCATCTACCAGATACTTCCTCTTCCCGTCGTCGCACAGCCTACTTCCTGGAAGGGCATCATGAGCTCCGCTGTGCTTGCTCTTGTACAACATAGAATGCCTCAGACAGTAGCCGCCCTGAGGAGTCCTCAGCTCCGCCTGCCCTCATCTCAGAGACTGGTAATCGGCAGGCCTCACCTTGAAACTTTAGTTTCTTTGACCTTTGCTCTTTTGTTTACAACTGGGATGGGAGTGGTGACAGTAGGAATAGCCATTGGGATGATTGCTTTTAAAATAAGAATAAGACCAGAAAGGGCTGGACCGATCTGCGATCGATAAAGTGTTCAGCTGATGATGGCTTCTATCGGAGATCCTGGCATTCTGGAGGCAGAGGTGGGAGAGGGAACAGTTGCCCTTGGTTACACAGTGAGTTCGAGGCCAGCCTGAGCCATCTGAAACTCTGTCTAGGAAAGAAAAAGAGGAGTGGGGGGAGGGAGAGAGAGGAAGGAAAGGGACGGGAGGGGCAGAACCAGAGATGGGCAGAGGTGCTTGCTGTCAAGTCTGGAGACCTGAGGTGGATTCCAGGAGCCCACATAAAGGTGGAAGGAGAGAACCAACACCACGCGGTTGTCCTCTGACCTCCATAAGAATGCCTTGCCGTGCAATCCCCCTGCCACAACAGTAATTAATTTAATTTAAAATTTAAGGGCTGGAGAGATGGCTCAGTGGGTAAGAGCACTTGATCTTGTTGTGAACCTGGGTTCAGTCCCTGGCACCCACATGGTAGCTCAGAATTATCTGAACTCCAGTCCCAAGGCATCTAAAGACCTCCTCTGACCTCTGTGTGCACTGTATATGCACAACACACAGACACACAGGCTAAAATACTAAACACATAAAAAAAAAGACATCTAGAAGATATATGAAATAAAAATGAAGGAGCTGGCGAGATGGCTCAGCAGCTAAGAGTGCTGACTGCTCTACCAGAAGTCCTGAGTTCAATTCCCAGGACCCACATGGTGGCTCAAGATCATCCATTAAGGGATCTGATGCCCTCTTTTCTGTCTTGCAGGTGTACATGCAACAGAGCACTCATACATTAAATAAATTAATTAAACTAAAAATAATAAATAAAAATGAAAATAAAAGTAAAAGAAGGAAAATGAAAAAAAGCCAGGGATAGCAGCGTGGAACTCAGTCCCAGCTGCTCAGAAGCTGGGAGCAGAGGAAAGTTCAAAGCCAGCCTGGATAACAAAGTAAGACTTCTGGAAAAACAAAAGGCCAAAGTTCACAAGTGCTTCTGAGTATAGGAGCTGGGAGCGAGCACATGACTGCTGGGGACAGAAACTGGCAGGTGACTGTCACAGGAGCCAGCAGAACCCCTTCTAGGTCTATACCCCAAAATGCTGAGAGCAAGTACCCAGAAAGGTATTCACATACCACGTGTCCAGCACCAATATTCACATAGGCTGGGGCATCCTAGTGTCCCTGAAGGGATAACGGGAGCATGTGTCAGACAGGCACGTGGTAGGCTCTTACTCACCCATAAAAGGGAGGGAAGCTTGGTGAAATCTCTTGGTGGATAAAGGGCTTGTCATCAAGTGTGAAGGCTAGAATTTGAAAAGCGGGGTGGACCTGACAGCTTGTAACCCCAGTCCAAGGGAGGCAGAGACAGGAAATGCCCAGAGAAAGCTGGCTAGCCAGACTGGCTGAAACACTGAGCTCAAGGTCAGTGAGAGACACTGCCTCTGTGAGATGGAGAAGAATCAAAGAAGACCTGATGTCAATCTTGGCCCTCTACATGAATATGTATCTGCATGCAAACGTGCACCCATAAAGGCAAATATGCATACATACATGCATATTGCATGTACTTGTACACACTCAGAAAACATAAGGTCCTCACATGTGCTATTCCATGAATAAGCCTTGAGAACCATGCTAGGCACAATAAGCCAGTCACAGAAGAACATGGTTTGCAGGAACCCATTGACCGGAGGCTTATACGTAATACAGCTAAACTCCTCACAACAGAAAGCAGAGTGCTGTCTGCAAAGAGCTTCCGGTGGGAAACTGGGCTGCTGTTAGGTTTTTTTTTTTTTTTTTTTTTCAGAAGAATCACTTTTAAAAAAAAAAGTGTTTGACTCTTTTTAAGATTATTTTTTTAATTGTATGTCTGTGAACTCTCTGTCTCACTGTCTCTCTGTGTGTATATGAGTGTGTGCATATGTGTGTATGAGTGTGCATGTGTGTACACTCGCAAGCTTATGGGTACAGGTACCACAGAGGCTGGAGAGGGTTCAGAGCCCCTGGAGGTGCAATTACAGGCATTTGTGAACTTCTCAAAGTGGGTGCTGGGAACTGAACTTGGTTATTCTGCAAGAGTGTTACATACTTTAAACCCTGAACCTCAAGAGTCTTGTTCTTAGGGAGTACGTCTCCCTCTCTCTCTGTCTCTCTGTCTCTGTCTCTCCATACCCCCTCTCTTTGTCTCCCAAACTTATTTTTAAAGTGTGTAATGCATGTGTTACTGTGAATGTGTGTGTGTGTCTGTGTGTCTGTGTGTCTGTGTGTGTGTGTTTGTTTGTAGAAGTTGGAAGAGGGCACTGGATCCCTTGAAGATGGAGTCACAGACACGCCTCCTGAACTGGATGCTAGATACTGAACTGACTTGTGTCCTCGACAGGAGCGGCACTCTTAAGTACTGGGAAATCTCTCCAACCACTTAAAGCTTTTATGTTCCATTTATTTCTTTGGTGAGTAGGTGTTTTCAATTTGTGTGTGTGCATGCACG
Organism: Grammomys surdaster; assembly: GCF_004785775.1. Lineage (NCBI taxonomy): Eukaryota > Metazoa > Chordata > Mammalia > Rodentia > Muridae > Grammomys > Grammomys surdaster. Next base: position 8,709,383 of record NW_021604653.1, read on the forward strand.
AGTGGGCACACATATTAACACATGGAAGTTAGAGGAAAACTTTCAAGAGAGAGAGTCAGTGCTTTCTTTGTGGAGATGTGTGTGTGCTTGATGATATACGTGGGCAAGAGACGGAGAGAGAGAGAGAGAGAGAGAGAGAGAGAGAGAGAGACTTGTCTTTGGGTGGGTGGCTGACTTTGGCTGTTTGCTCTTCTCTGTGGTTTTAAAGTTCAGTCTGTTGCTTTCAAACTCAAATCCGGATGGACTCATCCAGGCAGTACCATGCAGACCCAGACAGTCCTTCCCAGCTCTGGGCCTGGACTCTGAACTATAGAAGCCATGGGCACAATCTTAAAAGAGCTGGGGGGTTTTTTGGGGTGGGGGAGGGTGGCACACCTGTTTTTCCAGTTATTGATAGGTTGAGGAGAGAAGATCAAGAGTTCAAGGCCAGGGCTGTTGAGATGGCTCAGTGGTTAAGCATACCAACTGCTCTTCAGGAAGTCATGAGTTCAAATCCCAGCAACCACATGGTGACTCACAATCATCCATAATGAGATCTGATGCCCTCATATGGGTGTCTGAAGACAGCTACAGTGTACTTTGGGCCAGAGCAAGAGGGGCCGGAGCAAGAGGGAGAAGGGAGTGAGGGAAAGAGTTTGAGGTCAGCCTGGTCTATGACACTGACACAACATCACAAAGTCCTGGTTGTTTTGTTGTTTAGTTTCCAGGAAACTAAACATTGTGTTGTGTACCATTGTACTGGACACCAAAGCACATCTGGAAAAGGGTAGCATCCGAAAGACAGCCCCTTTTCCTTCTTGATGATTCTAGGACTCCCTTCCCCCACAGAGACAGGTATATGAACCTGGGGGCTAAGGATATGCCTTCACTGGTACTGTTTGTCTAGCCTGCATGAAGCCATGAATTAAATCCCAGCATCGCATAGAACAAGTGTGGTGTGTGCCTGCAATTCTAGCACTGGGAAGCAGAGGTTGGAGGGTCAGAAGCCCAAGCTTTTCCTCAGCTAACAGAGTTGAGGTCAGGGTGGGCTACATGACAGCTTGTGTCAAAAGCAAACCAAACTTTTGTTTTGCTTTTTTAAAAAGGAAAGCTGGATGATGGCACACACTTTTAGTCCCAGCACTCAGGAGGCCCAGGCAAGCAAGTCTCTGGGAATTCAAGGCCAGCCTGGTCTACAAGGGGAGTTCTAAGCCAGTCAGAACTACATAGTAAGACCCTGTCTCAAAATAAAATAAAATAAAATAAAATAAAATAAAATAAAATAAAATAAAGCAACCAAACAAACAAAAAGTTAAAACAGATAGGGCAGAGGAGAGGCTTAGCCTTAAAATAAGTGCTCACTTTGCAGGTATGAGGATTTAAATTTAATCCCCAGAACTTATGTAAAAATATCTGGGCATTGGGGACTGGAGAGATGGCTCAGTACTGACTTTGGCTCTGTCACTTGCCTGGTGCAGATGTGTCTTTCTGGGCCAGGACTCCTGTCCCTTGTGTCTCTGTTGGGGGAAGTAGGGAACTGGGCTTAAAAACATCTCTCTGCTGCCTGTTCTGGGCCACAGAGTGTCAGGGCTACAGTGCAGATATCACTGTCCCAGTGCAGATATCTGGAGGCAGAGAACACAGCAGAAGGGAGTACCCAGGTTTAAGCCTGGTACCAGACTGCATGCTGGAGGACACACCCAGGCAGGTTACCACAGAAGGTTATATCAGCTCCTCCTGATGTAAAGACCATGGGGAGAGGCACAGCCCATGCCCTGTGTGGGCATCCCTGACTTAGCAGGCAGCTGCTGATGCTGGGTTATGGAAGATGAACAGGCCCTGACCTTGACCAGTCAAAGCTCTGGTACTGGTGAGGCAAGGCAGACTATGCAGGAATGGACCAGATAACTTACTTTTTTTTTACTATTTTATTTTATTTTATTTTATTTTATTGAGACAGAGTCTCATGTAACTCAGACTGGTCTCAAACTCAACATGTAGCCAAGGCAGAACTTGAACACACATGCGTGTGTAGCGTGTGTACCATGCCTGGTGTATTCAGTGCTGGCGACAGAATCCAGTATTTCCTGCAGGTCTTCCGGCTGTGCGACCCCTTCAGCTGTCCCTTGGGTCTGAGGTGTACTTGGAACTGACACTAAGCCACGGTTGCTGTTTATCTCACTGTCAAGTGCCAACCAGGACACTAAAAGTTCCTGACTAGCATTGGGGCCCCCTCTTCCCCCACTCTTCTGCCTCTGTCTCACGCTTCATGAAAACAGAGGTCCTGCAGGGGAGCCACATTTACCACACATCCACAAATAACCTGCTGGCTCTCACTTCCTGACCGTGCAGAGCCATCATCCTGACACCAGGAAGGATTAAGGTAACCGGTGTTCCAAACAACCCAGGCTCAGAGTCAGGGTGAGTGAGGGACGGCTCCTTTATGGACTAACAATTCACAGTGTAATGACCTAGCATTGCTCCTCTGGGAACAACCCAAGAAATATATTTCCTCAGGCAAATAAGAGCCGAGTCTGCGAAGACTAGGACTGAATAAATCTCCCGTCCCGGGAGAATCAGCACCCTGAGACAAAAGCAATCAGTAAGCACTCTGCTGAATGAGAAACCAGATCGCATGGGATTCGGTGCTATGGAGCCCAAGGGAGCCAGAATCCTGTCCCTTGCCACAGCACCTCTCAAAGGGCCCCAGAACCCCTAATCTGACATGGGACTGTCACCTGGAGAGCTTGTGTGTACATCGATGAAAATAGGCAAGATCAATCAGAGTGGCAAGATCAGTCAATTTGATTTGGCTCTCTGGTAAACTCCTATTCATCCTTCAAAACTCTGCTTCTGAGTCACATCCTGAGAGAAGGCCTCCCTGTGTCCTGAAATTGTGTGAAATTGAGTCAGTTTCGTTCTGACCCTTCAGAGTACAGCCTGCTAGGTCACTCTCTCTGTGACTCTCAAGAGGCAATGGATACAGGCTTTCTCTTCCTCACACAGTTACTCATTTAAGGAAAAGGATTCCTGAGGGGCCAGGAATGTGAGTCAGTTGGTACAACGCATAAAGGAAGTCTTAGGTTCGTTCCCTGATATATACCCTTGTCTGTGATTCAAGCACCCAGGAGGATCAGAAGTTCAAGGTCATCCTTGGCTACACAGTGAGTTTGAGGCCTGCTTGAACTACAAGTGATTCTGTCTTCAAAACAGAAAAGAGTGTGGGCAAGATGGCTCAGAAGAAGAAGGGGCTTGCTGCCAAGGCTAGCAACCTGAATGTAATGGAATTCACTGGGTAGAGAGAACCAGATCCCAAACCACACAATAAATGAATGAATGAATGAATGAATGGGTTACAAAATTTAAATTTAAAAAGTAAGCAAGACAAAACACTATAGGGAGGGATGTGGTTTATCGTCAAGACTGCCCCCGTCTGGGGTCAGACAAGGGAGAGTCTCAGAAATAACTATGAATGAACAGACTACGGAATGAATAGGTGAGGTTAGAAAATGCCCTGGTGTCTGTCCTTAAAAGCCAAGGCTTTGTTGTGCTGCGACAGGATTCTCTGGGCACCTGCCTCACCCAGTGTCACCCCAAAGGACAGAGCAAAACCAGAGGCTGGCCCAGTAGGAAACCTCAGCAGGCCTGTCAGCAAGACAAAGGGTTTTTAATTAAACACTAATGGCTTTGCCCCCTCATCCCTGTCTTGGGTGTGGCCTGCCCCCCACAAGGCGTTCTGGATCTGGGAAGATCTAATCGTTCCTATAAGAGGAAGAGGGAAGGAGGAGGCAGGGCTCATTGTAGGACACTGGAGAGGCTCTCCAAGAAAAGTCCACCGGCTTTCCATCCCAAAGCTCTGTCTTCTCTGTCCAGCTCTAACGAGTCTCGATGCCATCTCACCAGCCTATCTATTGTGCTCTCTGCCTGAGGTGTCTTCCTCCTCCTCCTCCTCCTCCTCCTCTTCCTCCTCCTCCTCCTCTTTCCTTCCTTTCTGTCGAGTTCAGGTAGCAAAGGGTAGCTTCAGTTCAGAGCTCAGTCTGACCTTGAACTTGTGATCCTCCTGACTCCACCTCCTAAATACCAAGATTACAGGGTGCACCACTCTGCTCAGGTAATGCTGTGGCTTCGTGCTGTACTTGCTAGGTGAGAACCACCAACTGAGCCACACTCTCAGTCCTAGGCCAGCTTTTCTAAATCCAAACCGTGCCTGTGGTGTCTGACCCATCAACGCCTCCACCTTCAGGCTCTGTCCTGAGCTATCTTACCACATCTGTGCACCCAAGAATGTCCTTGCAGCCACTGGTGCTGTATTTGTGAAACCCCAGCCCTTGGGAGGCTGAGGCAGGAAGGTTGTCATTCGTGTGTCCCAATCCAGCCTGTGCTACAGACTGAGACCTCATTTACACAGACCCTCACATGAAAAGACCGTTCTTTGCAAGTGTCTGTATGGTTAAACACAGAAGCACCCTGAGTATCTATTCCCAGCAGATTCATGCCGGGCACCGCAGCGGCATGCTCAGCCTTACTGTGGAGTTGCCACCAAGGAAAGCTTTTGAGGAAGAAGGAAGTTTTGGAACTGTATCCTCAATGGCACGTGGCTTCTCCGGGACTAGAAGGAAGGTGGGAGGGACATTTCAGAGGCAGGGACTTTCTCGGCAGGAGTGGCAGATATTTCAGCTGACACCGGAAGGACACAAGAAAACAGAGATGCGGCTCCCTAGTGGAGAAAGAGTGAAGTGACAGGGGTCATAACCTTAAGCTGGGAGAGGAAAAGCAGAGGTCCTAGAGGTGACTGGTGAGTGAGCTGGTGTTTCAAAGTGCCCCTAAAAGCAAGCTCAGAAGAGAAGGGATGAAGGAGGGAATCGCCTCTCCCTCTTAGATCTAGGGTCTGTACAAGGCACAGTAGAACATGCTTTTAATCCCAGCACTTGGGAAGCAGAGGCAGGTGGGTCTCTGTGAGGCCAGCCTGGTCTACCTGGAGGATATCAGGCCAGCTAGATCTTCATAGTAAGACCCTGTCTTTACAAGAAAAAAAGAGGGGGGGGCTTTTTTCTTAGAAGAGGACACAGTGCAACTTTTTCCAGTCATTCAACTCCAATAAGATCAAAGTCACATACTTGAGGTGCATAGAGGCCAAGCCAGAGACATAGCCACCTTGGCCCCCAAGATCTGTTTCCTAGGTCTCCAAAAACAAGTTGGCCATAACGTCTCCAAGGCAACCAGTGACTGGAAAGGTCCGAAGATGACAGTGTAACTGACCACTCAGAGCAGATGTGCCCAGATGGAACAGTACCTTCTGCCTCTGCCGCAGTCATCAGACAGAAAGGAGCAGGGAAACATTCGACAATGAAAATAGCACGTTTGGAGAAATTTTCCACACTGCCCATCTGACGCTGCACCATTCTTTAGCCAGAGAACTTTTTAGAACATCAAGGAGATCCTGAGTACTGCATAGCCTTGGGCTGCAATTGTGAATGGCTGCCACCTGCCACCCTCGTGACATCAGCAGTGAAGCAGTGGGTTGCCCAGCTACTTAAGAAGCAACAAGAGAAAATATCTGTAAAATAATCACCTGACCAAACAAAACAAAGAACTAGGTGGGGCTGTGGCTCCGGTGGTAGACTGCTGGCCCAGCACACCCAGGTTTCCTAAAATAGGCATGGCAGTACAGGTCTGGAAGCTCAGTATTCTAGAGGTGGAGGCGGGAGGACAGGAAGTCCGGGGTCATCCTTAGCTATATAGCAAGTTTGTGGTAAGCCTGGGCTATATGAGACTCTGTCAAAAAAGAAAAGAAAAAGGAAGGGGAAAGAGGAAGAGGAGAAGGAAGAAGAAGAGGAAGAGGGGGAAGAGGAAGAGGGGGAGGACTGTGACATGTTTCCTGTCTTGAGGTCGGGAAGCCAGTAGAAAGACACTTCAAGAGATCGTAAAATGCAGTTGAGTGTGTCAGGGACCATGTGATTGCAGGATCTTCAGTCCAGAGTATCTGTCAATTCACTAGGTTTGTTCTTATCCAGGAGGGCTTTCTGGAGGAAATGGCAGGTTGTCTCACGGCTTCCTGCTTAAGATACAATGTTTGTTCAATCTCAGATTGAACAACCAGAGTGTCACAGGTACTTTTTTTGTTTCTGTGACAAAATACCCGACAAGAGCAATCTCAGTAAGCAAGGTTCCTTTGGCTCAGAGTTCGCAGTCTCAGTGCATTCTGGCACAGGAGAACGAGGCAGCTGACCATTCTGCATCTGAAATTAAGAAACAGAGAGAGAAATGTGAGTGCTGAGCTCCTCCCATTTTAAAATGTTGTCCTGGACTCCAGCCCATAGAAGGGTACCAACCACACTTCCAGTCAACCTTTCCACCTCTGTTAGCCCAGTCTAGAGATCTCTCACAGACATGCCCAGAGATTTGTCACCAAGATGATTCTAGAGCCACTTGACAGTAAACCTTAACAATCACACTTGAGAAAAATCAGCCTAGAAAAAGTTAAGCCAGTGTGATGGCATCTGTCTGTAATCCTAGTACTTGGGAGGCTGAGGCTGGAGAATAAGGGTTCCAGGATAGCCCAAGGTACATAATGGGACCTCTCTTAAGAAAGAGAGAGAGAATGGAAGGAGAAAAAGAGGAAGAGGATGAGGGTGGGGTAAGAGAAATTAAGAATAGAGAGGGAAAGATAGGTGATAGATAAACAGATGATAGATGATAGATTGATAATAGATAGATAGATAGATGATAGATAGATAGATAGATAGATAGATAGATAGATAGATGATAGATAGATAGATAGATAGATGGACTAAAAGGGAGGGAGAAGGGAGAGAGGGACAGAGAGAGGCCTATGGTTTCAGTCTACAGTCACTTGGTCCATGGCTTTGAGCCTGTGGTGGGGCAGAGCATCAGGGCTGGAGTTCATGGTAGAGGAAGACCCATGTACCTCCTCACCAGGGAGGAAAGGAGGGGGAGGGCATGGAGCTGGGCACCCTTCAAGGACAAGCCTCCAGTGCTTTAATGATGACTTGTTTGTTCCCATCTCTTTCTTTAAACCTTTATTTATTTATTTTTTAATTTATTTATTATGTGTACAGTATTTTGCCTGTATATATCCCTGCAGGTCAGAAGAGGGCATCTGAACCCATTACAGATGGTTATGAGCCACTGTTGTTGGGAATTGAACTCAGGACCTCTAGAAGAGCAGTCAGTGCTCTTAACCTCTGAGCCATCTCTCCAGCCCTGTCCCCATCTCTTAAAAGTTCTGGAGGCTTTCCAAAGCACCACCTAGGAGCAAAGCTGTTAGCACATGAACCTTAGGAACTCAGCATTCCCTATAGCAAGCAGGTAACAGCTGTAGCTTGGCTCTCGGAGGAGCACACTGTTAGCGAGACCAATGTCAAAAAAGGAGCATGTCATGGGGAAAGATGTCAAGTAGCAGATTGAGGAGGTTGGCTACGTATATTGCTCCCAGAGCAGGCAGAGGACATAAGTCTTATTCCTAGAACCCATAAAAAGCCAGGCTCTATGGTGTGTGCACTTCTAAGCCTGGTACTGGATAGGACGATCCCTGAGGCTCACTGGCTAGCCAGCCTGGGCTACTTGGTGAACTTCAGACTAATGAGAGATCCTGTCTCAAAAAACAAGGTGGGGGCTCAGTGGTTATGACCACTTGCTGTTCTCTCAAAAGCATCAGAGTTCAGTTCCGGGTATCCATAAGGGGCAGCTCATTACTGTCTCTAACTCTAGCTCCAGAGGATCTGATGGTCTCTTCTGGTCTCTGTAAGCACCTGCATGCATTCATGGGCATGTTTAGTCACACACACACACACACACACACACACACACACACACACACACACAGAATGTCCAGTATGCTGGTGTGAACCTGACAGGAGAGCAACCCAACTGTTGTGTGGGTATGTGGACCTGGACTGTTACTGCTTCCATTTTATAGAGGGGGACAGCACAGCTTTAATCAAGTAAGCACCATGAGATAACACCATAGCTAATAAACGGCAGAACTGAGCTTCAAATCCTGATTTCATTGTGTGGAAGTTTGTGAAGTGATTCCTTGATCTTTTAGAAGGAGACAGCCTAATTAGCTTCAAGCCACCCAGCCCAGAAATGCCTTTCAGTCTTCCAAAAACTGATCAGCAGATGACAGAGGCTTTAATTGATAGGAACCAGGAGGTGAAAATGGCTTTCGTTAGGGTGAGCTCACACTCTCCTCTGATTCTCTTCTGATGAGGAGATAAGGGGAAATGGCAGAATGTCAAATTCCACCCAAACCACCAAGAATCTATCCCTGTCTCTCATGCCTTCAGGCTCCTACCCGTTCAGCCCTGAGCCTGCCTTCACCCCCCACGTTGCCTGCCTCCCACAGACACACCCCTCAGGACCTCCCCAGCCCTCCAACTCCCGGACTCTAGCCAGCAGGATCTCAGAGAAACGCCTAGAAGATCCTCCCAAACAAATGTGGCAACAGTTACTGACTGGAAGACATTTCTTCAGTCGGCTCCCATTTTAAGAACCCGGAAACTTTGAGGCCTGCTTTCTGGGGACTTCTCCTGAATATGAACCACTGAACCTTCATACCTGGAATTCCTAGCTTTGCCCTTCTGGGTCCTCAGTCCTCTCAAACTGTCACAAGGTCAATAAACAGAGCTACAGGTCCTTCGAGGAGGATGTGCAGCTTGAGCTAGGACCTTGGCCAAGTCAGAAAGAAGAACCATTATGTGTTTAATCATCCCCCTTTGAGGAATATTTGGCTTCCAGAAAGTAACATTATGATTTTTTAAACAAAGGCCAAAATTCTCATTTTCCCACGACTGTATGCTGAGCATCTTTTCCCCTCCATTTTTTTGCCAGTGGTCTTGGTTTTATTAACCAGGAATGCTCTCCAGAGACCCTGCTGGAGGCTGGCATGTTGGCTACAGGCCTGTCTTCAGCAGTAGGGGGCTGATTTCTCTGTAGGAAGCTTGTAGAAGTCCTACTCTGCAAACATGTGAACCACCATTCTCTGATCCTGGCTTGGGAGGTCCGTGAGCGGCCAGCCTCTTCCTTCGGAAGTTCTAAAGCTCTGCATCAGGTTGCTAGCAGAGTTCGGTCTCCTGAGAGAATTTTGTGGCAAATGCCAGCAAGATGGCTCAGTAGGTAAAGGTGCTTGCCACTAATGTTGACAAGCTGAGTTTGATCCCTGAGATCCACATGGTGACGTGAGAAAATACCCTGTGTGCCATGGTGTGCACACTCATACACATGTACTCACATGTACTCACATGCACACATGCAAATAAATGTAAAAGAAAAAAGTTCAATGGAATCTTCTAGCTCCTGGGGTTGGTAGTTTTGAGGGCTATTCTTGGTTGTCAGTTTGACTACATCTGGGATAGCTAAAACCCAAAAATAGGGGGCAGACCTTTAAGGGATTCCTGCTTAATTTGAAGTGGGAAGATCTGCTTCTAATCTGGATCTTTGTGGTAGAAAGCCACATTTTAATTCAGATCAAATCTGAGCCATGCCTTCTGTTGGAAGGCTACATAAGAACATCAAAGAAGGGAGCTTTTGTTCTTTGCCTGTGTGCCCTCAACTTGCTGTCAAGTTCATTCCTTCACTGGCTCTGGAGACTACTTCTTTGGGATCCCAGCATCTACTGAAGACCAGCTGAGACATCCAACATTGTGGACTTAACAGCTACTGGATTCTTGGACTTTCTGTTCAAAGCCCACTATTGGATTAGTTGGACCTATTGAATTAGTTGACTCTAATAAATTCCCTTTCTATATATGTAGAAAAGGAAATTCAGTCTGTAAGTCCAATTACTCTAGAGAATCTTAATACAGTAATCTTTAGTGGTTTTTTTTTCCAGATGTGTTACCAGGCCAGCAAGATGGTTCAGTGAGTAAATAGACTTGCTACCAATCCCAGTGACCTGGCTTTAGTGTTTGTGAGTCACACGGTGGAAGGAGAGAACTGACTCCCGAAAGAATACCATGGGATGTGTGTTCTCTCTCTAATATATATAATATATGTACATATATATATATATTAGATATTATATGTCACACACATATATATCATATGTACGATGCATATTTATATATAGTAACACACACACATACACCACCTGGAGAGAGATCCTGAAGACCTAAGTTCAATCCACAGAATCCACTTAAAGGTAGAAGGAGAGAAGTAACTCCACAAAATTGTCCTTTGTCCTACACACATGCATCATGGCATGCCACCCCCTTACGTACACACTAAGAAGAAACAAAACTAACTTAAAATCTGGGCATTGGGTGTTTCAGTCCTTAAAACTTGGAAAGCTTTCGTAGGAGGATTGTCAATTTCAGGCCATCCTGAACTACATAGGAATTCCAGCCCAGGCAGGGCTACATAGCAAAACTCTCAAAAGAAGCAAGGCAAAAACCCACAGAGAACTTGACTAGTGGCTAAAGAAACTTGGCATGGCTTTCTAAAAAATTAATTAATTAATTAATTAATTAATTTAGGGGTGTGCACACGTGCCATGGAACACATAGATGACAGCTTATGGGGGTGTTGGTTTTTTCTTACCAAGTGGATTCCAGGGATTGAATTTAGCTCTTCAATCTTGGCCGCAAGCACCTTTACCCACTGAACCATCTTGTAGGTCCTATACATAACTTCCACAAAGACAAAGCCAGCATGAGGTCAGAATTCTAGGTCACATGTTTATAGAACCTGAAGTCTATGTCTGCTTCTGTTCAAAGACTTGGTTTTTTTCCAGTTTTGCAGATGAGGAAACCTGGGTTCAGCATTTCCTCAGCCTTGGTCCCTCTCCCTGTATGTCTGCCCCAACCACAGGCTCTCTTTGCCTCCCTGAAGTTCAGAGGACTCCGTCCTCTGTGGCAGTGAGGTCTCTCCTTCTACCATGCTACAGATTCAGATTGTCAGTCTTGGTAGTGAGGCTCTTTACCTGCTCAGCCATCTCTCCTGTCCACAGTGGCCAGCTGTTTGACTGGCAGCGACACAGTTGGCACACTCTGAGCTGCCCGGTAAGTGGTGCGCACCGGGCCAGGTAGAGGTGGTTTACCTGTTCACTCATTCAGTCACTCACTGTTCACAATGGGCCCTTTTAAAAAGTTTTATGTTATTCCTAATTAACACATAGTAATTATACATATTTATAATTACACATAAAAATTACACGTTGTGTTTCCATATATGTTTTCCATTCCTTGTGTAATAACCCCATCTGAGTCATTATTACATTCGTCATGTTTGTGATAACGTTCTTTCCTGTAGCTTGTTTGGAACAAATAATTCTTTATTGTTGGAGGTAATAGCTACAGAGCAAAGGGACTCAGGGCTTCCTGTTTGACTGTGAGTTTGTATGCACAGCCTTGAGCACCTCCCCTTCCTCCTATTTCCCTCCCCAGCTGCTGCTTTTTGCTCTCAACTTGTAAATCAACACTCCTTACCCCAATGTCACATCTGTGGAAGATCACACAGCATTTGTCTGTCTGTACATGGCCCCTTTCAAACCAAACGGCGTCCTCCAGGCTTTCCCCATGTAGTATGGGAAAACAGGCTTTCATCCTTTTAAGGGTTGAACAATATTCCATCATGTGCACTTATCACATTTTCTTTTTTTGTTTGTTTAACTTTTTACTGGTTCTTTGTGTATTTCACATCATGTACCCCAATCCCACTCATGCCCCCTCCCCTTGTACCTGTCCTCCACCCTTGCAACCCCCCCCATATACATTTTCATTACCGACGCCTCTGCTGAACACTCAAAAGGCTTCTCTATCTTCTTTTTTAAAATTACTTAACTTTCATTTTTTAAGGTTTTTATAAACTTTGTCTTATGCATATGGGTGTTTTGCCCACATTTATGTCTGTGTCTCACGTGCATGCCTCAGACATCAAAAGAGACAGACATAGTGTGAGCCATCATGTAGGTGCTGGGAATTGGACCAGGTCCTCTGGAAGAGCAGCCATCTCTCTGGTTCCTGGCATCGCTTGTCTCTAGAGCAGTGCAGTAATACACCAGGGTGCACATAAGGCTGCCGTATTCCAGCTTCCTTTCCTTACACAGATGTGACAACAGCTGGGATTACTTCAACTGTACTGAGGAATTCCCACACTGCCTTCTCTACTGACTGTCCACTTTACATCCTATCAGCATTATGTAAGAATTCCCTCCCCATGTCTCTCCAGCTTTGCTGAGCAAGCGCTCTACTATGCAGCTATATTCTGGTACATTTGGCTGGAATCTTGCTTTCTTTTCAAGACAGACCCTCATGTAGCCCAGGCTATCCTGGACCTTTCTGGTAGCTGAGGATGACCTTGAACTCTTAATCCTTCTGCCTCTACCTGCCAAGTACTAGAATTATAGGCCCGTGCCACCATGCCTGGTTTATGCAGCGCCAGTAACAGCATGTTAGGCAAGAAGTCTATCGGCTGAACCTCATCCCCAGACCCTGGTGCTTAGTTCTTTTTAAAGCTTTGTTTTAGTTCACTATTGCTGGACAAGCGCTCTGCCACTGGGATCAAGCACAACCCTCTCTGTTTTAAAGAACATTTCTGAACCCCTGGCTCACTGGCATGGTCTGGGCTAAGTGCTGAGCACAGAAATGAAGTGGGGACTTTTGTCACCTTTGGGGAGCAGGTCCAGGTCAGCCAAACCCAGAAGAGGCTGAGAGGCCAGGGGGCAGCTTTCTAAGGCAGGATACATGTTGTGGATGGTGATGCCATACATGGAGAACAGCAATGGGGCCCACGTGGTAGATGTTTGCTTTGTGCATATGAAGCCCTAGGTTCCATCCTCAGCACCACATAAACTGGTATGGTCACTCAGGAGGTAGAGGCAGGAGGATTAGGGATTCAATGTCATAATGAGTTGGAGGGTTGGGCTGGGGGAGAGGGAGGTAGA
>NW_021604653.1:8722665-8726245 GCF_004785775.1 Grammomys surdaster
GGGAGAGGGAGGGAAGGGGGAAGGGGAGAGGGGGAGGGGGAGGGGGAGAGGGAGAGGGAGAGGGGGAGAATCAAAGGCAATGAAGGGGTAGGCCCTGGAGACTGCTGAAGACTGCCACAATCTAAATCAGTCTGCATGTCAGCCCTCTCAGATGTCACTGATCTTGGCACCATCTTGACCAAGCTTATAGGATACTTGGCAAAGAAAGGCAGGGACAGGTATAGGAAGGTCTACAGTTCTGTTTACTGTTTTCATGTGATCACACATCTCCCCCCCCCGCCCCCCCCCCCCCACAAAACAAAAAGTATCAGGTACTGCTGTCTCCCTGACCCTCCAGCTTGGGATAGCAGCCTGTGCCTGCTACATTTCACAAGACCAGGAGGAGATGGGGATACTGGAGTTAACACAGCGTTTCAGGGAAAGGCAGACCCCAGTGACCCAGGTTCAAGTATTACCTATTCCTGTTATGTGGCAGAAATTCCCCCTTCCAATCTATTTGCAGCAGGAGGCCTCTGATTGGATAGGGGAAAGTGAGGCGGAGCTAAGAGAGGCAGAGACAGGAAGGGAGGGAGGAACCGGGAGCGAGAAAGGTAGTGTAGATGGAAGCAGACTTAATGAGCGTGGCTTTAACCAGCCTTCGGCAGAGATGATACAAAAAGGTCAGGATAGATGGGATAATTTGTCTAATCTGTGTGGGCATCTTGTGATTTGAGTATTTGCTGATATATAAACTTGTTTGAATAATCTTAAGCTTTTGAGTTTTACTTTACCAGGTTACTGGGAGATGGGTCCACCGACAACTGGGTGGTAACAACTGTGAAGGAACTAGCAGCTCCAGGGATGAGTGAACTGGAGCTGGAAGCACATTGAATGGTTGCAATGGGGACTAGCTAGAGGGAGTAGCCCGGAGGACACCCAGCTGAGACCAGGTGGCCCACCGGTAGCTGGCATTAGTTCAGGAACATGGTGGTTAAGCCAGGAGCCAAGCCGGATGTCCCCTTTCTAATACCGCTTGCAACACTGTTAGGTATATAAACTAGAGCAAGGGAGAGAACTATACAGCTCAAACCTTCGCAACATTATAACCACTTGGCTAATGTTATAACAAACAATAAAATGTGGCCATTTTTGATAGTTATTTATAAGATTCAAGGTGCAGACTTACTTACTGTTCCTTAGAAATATTCACTTACATGCACATATGAATATGTGGGTGGGGAGGGGGCTGGGCTGGAACTGATGGGGCCTGCTGGCCGAGCATGCACACTGCCCTGCCTGAACACTGTAATAAATAGCACATGCCTGTAATCCCAGCATTCTGGAGGTGCAGATAGTAGGATAGGAAGCTCAAGGCCAATCTTGACTACACATCTTGTCTGAGGGCAGCCTAGGCTATTTGAGACCCTGTTTCAAAACCAAATGAAAAGAAAACAGAAATTAAAGATAAATTAAATTAACTATTAAAGTAACTATTCTGCAACAATCTTTTGGGGTAAGTGGTATTTATTTACTGTGTGACAAATGGGGAAACTGAGGCTAGGCTTTGAGTAACAAGTTACTTTGCGATGGGACCCAAGCATGGGCAGAGGTTGCCCCAATTTTAGAAGGTGCGGCGCTCAGACAGGGTGAGGAGCCCCAAGCCGCAGAGGCCTCCCACATTCCAACCTTGGCTGAGGCCCAGCGACAGGAATAGACAGGGAGCACCCGGGCCTGTCTGCGCCGGATCAAAGCAGAGAGTTGGAGGCTGCAGAGCTTTGGAAGGAGACGTAGCAGTCTTGTTGCCATGCTGACTTCTCACCCCCATGACAGGTAGACCTTCTGCCTGGGTACCCCAGAGAGGAGTCTGTGAAGGTGGGAGCAAAGATGACGAACTAAGTTTACGTAGGCTTCTCCAGAAGCTTCGATTCATGGCCAGAAACCGCATTTGCCCAAGCCTAAGCTTGCAGGGAACTTTTAGGTGGTCTGGGAAGATTGGGGTGATCTATACTCACTTCCTGCCCTGAATACTCTCGGGACTCACATACAGACATGCGCACGCGCAATTGAGTGTATGGCTCTTCCCCCCTGCAGCTTCGCTTGACCTCACCCACTCCCTGTAGTCTTTCCGATGAACGCAGTCCAGATCCCAAGCTTTGTAACGAGAAAAAACGTACTTCCTTGCCAAATTGCAAGGCCAGTAAAGTACGGGCAGACAATCAGTCCAAGACACCAAAAAAAGAAGGAAGACCCAAAAGCTAGGAGTTTATCAAGGGCACACAGACACTAGAAGCAGACCCGGACCTCGTGAGGAGATCACAGGGTGTAGGAGCTGGTTCTCAAGTTTCACTTCGTGGGTCCTGGGAATGGAACACGGATTGTTAGTCTTGGCGGCAGGTGCTTTTATCCTCTGAACCATCTCACCAGCCCTAATAGTTTTCCACACTCGCAGTAAGTAACGAATACCCACAGATTCCAGGGCTTAAAAAGACACAAAAGTGCATCTCTACTATCTGAGGGTCAGAGACCCGGTGGACACCTCACCGGAGTAACTGGTGGATCAAACCTGTTTTGAGGCTCTGGTGGAGGAGGCCCCGGCTTCTAGGGGCTGCTGGCATAAGCTGGTTCCTGGCAGTTCCCAGAAAGCTTTGTTTTCTTGCTGGCTGTGAAAAAGAGTGGTTTCCAGCTTCTAGAAGTTGCTGCATTCCATAGCCCAGGGCCCTTCCTTATTCCATCTTCAAAGCCAAAGCCGGCAATGGGGGTAGGGGAGATGGCTAAGTTGGTAACAGAGATTGTCACGAAAGCACAAGGACCAGAGTTTGAGTCCTGCATTCACTTAATAAGTTAGATGTGTGGCTGTAATCCCATTGCTGGTGTGGCTGGAGACAGTGGATCCCTGAGAATCAATGGCCAGCCAGGTTAGCCTCATGGGCAAGCCTCAGGTTCTAGTGAGAGACAGTCTCAAAAATTAAGACGAGTGGCTCCTGAGAAGCAACACCTTAGGATGACTTAGGCGCGCGTGCGCACGCGCGTGCACACACACACACACACACACACACATATGATGCACACAATCCTGTATAGGCAAACACATAAGCACAACTGCAAAGAATCACAACAGTTTCGAGCTTCTAGAAGCTTCTTCAATCCAAGGCTCTTCACCCATCTTCAAAGATAGCAGTGGCTGTGAAGACCAGCTCCCTAACCCACTGTTCATCCTTCCCTTCCACTTCAGAGACTGACTGGGCAGAGCCCACACTCTGCATTGCAAGGTCTCTAACTTAATTATATCTGTGGGGCGCCTCTGTCATATCAGGAAACTACAAAGCATCGCTTTCCAGTTTCTTTGCCACCACATCAGCCATGCCACCAAAACCAACACAAAAGATTTCTGTGACCAAAGGAGGGGCTAAGCAAATAATTAGTCCTTCAGCAGCCAACCTGGATGGATGCCCTCTTATTCAAGTCAGGTGGTGCTCTGTCTGTCTGTCTGTCTGTCTATCTGTGTGTCTGTATTCTCAATCTCTCTCTCCCTCTCCCTCTCCCTCTCCTTCTTCCTCTCTCTCTCTCTCTCTCTCTCTCTCTCTCTCTCTCTCTCTCTCTC
>NW_021604653.1:8726255-8737341 GCF_004785775.1 Grammomys surdaster
TCTCTCTCTCTCTCTCTCTCTCTCTCTCTCTCTCTCTCTCTCTCTCTGTGCGTCTGTCTGTCTGTCTTTAAGGCAGGATCTAATGTAGCCCAGGATAGCCTCAAACCTGCTATGCAGCCAAAGATGACCCAGAACTCCTTCCTCTACTTTTCAAGTGCTGAGATCACAAGTTTGCACCACCAGTCCTGGTTTATAAAGTGCCAGAGGTGAACACCAGGGCTTAGAGCATGCTGGCCAAGCACTCATCAACTGAGCAATGCCTCCAGCCCTCAGGTCAGTTTTAATACTATTTACCTGGAAGCAGTTTCAGGTCCAAGAATTTGAGGACTCAGCTCACCAAGACTGTCACCCTTCCCTACTGTCAGATGTAAACCTGGGCCTCTGGGACTTCCGGTTGCCCAGTAAAAGTTGGGGTTCCCTCTCATTGGGTTCAATTCATTTGCTAGAAGAAGGTTGCTTTTGGTGGGAAAGCACTGCTGTAGCTTATGTGGGCCTTGGGTTCCATTCACAGCACAGAAAAAAACAAACAAAACATACACGAAACAAGAGAAGATCAGTTTGTAAGAGTGGCTCATAGAACTTCCTGGCATCTTCTTCACAGGGAGCTGGGAGATATGGCACAGTTGGAGGAGAGAGCAAATGCTCTAGCATGTAGGAACCCCAGAGCTACACATAGCAGATGTGGTTGCACGCACCTGCAATCCTAGTACTGCAGTAGCAGAGGCAGAAGGATCATTCTCAACTATACAGTGAGATCAAGTCCAGCCTGGGCTATAAGACAATGTTGCAGAAGAGGATGTTGTCTTCCTCATAGTGAGGGAGAATCAGGAAGGATCAGGCTCTCACAGTTCCCTGTAGGCAATCTATGGAAGCATCCTCTTCAGTCTGATGCCCATTAGCCCAGCCTGTAATTCTGCTTCTCCTTTCCCTGACAGAGCCCCAGGCTCCTGCCCTAGCCTTCAACACCTGTGCCTTTGGGAAATACTTACTCAAGCTCCATCAAGAACCATCTAAAGGATCTGAGTCAATCCTAAGGCTCTGTGCGTTAAGTTTCCAGACCAGAGGTTGGGCTGTGTAAACGCTCTGACCACCACAGTCATATTTGCTTACTCACTCAGAGTTGATTACTAGCATGGCTTCATCACAGAGGCACTAGAAGTGCATGATGGGCTTCTCATCTGCTTAGTGCTGTCATGGCCCTCTCATGGGATTAATCCATCCAAAGAAGATGCAGAGTGTGATGCCTAGCATTGGCTGCCTGCTGGACAGGACCTAGAGTCACAGGAGACGAGCCTCTGGACCTGTCAACTGGGTAACTGAGACCCTAGGTTTCAGTGGCACCATTCTAAGGGTCAGGATCCTGGACTAATAAAATAAATGTAAAAAGATCAAAAGGACAAGGGGGGCTGTAATGGCCAGCCTTGGTTGTCAACTGGACTGCATCTGGAACCAACTAGAATCCAAGTACTTGGTTTGCCTAAAAAGGATTTTCTCTTTTCTCCAGTGTTTTTATTTACTTATTATTATTGAATGTGTGTAGCTGTTTTGCCTACATGTATGTTTGTGCACCACATGCATGCCTGGTGCCCACAGAGGTGATAAGAAAATATTGAACTGGAACTGGAGGCAGTCGTGAGCTGCCATATGAGTTGGGAAGTCAACTGGGGTCCTCTGGAAGAGTAATCAGTGCTCTTAACCTCTGTCCATCTGTCTCTCCAGCTCGAACAGGGATTTTTTTTTTAATCATATGAGGTAAATCTGGGCCACATCTCAAATGGAAGAAGTTTTTGCCTTTTATTTCTTGTCCTCGCTTTTGTTGGCAAGTTCATCTACCCTGCTGCTGAGGTGTTCCTTTAACGGTGCTGAAGTAGAACCCACTTCCTCAGGATTTCAATGTAAACTGAGGATCAAGCTCTCTAGGAATCCTCCAGGGCTCCAATACCAGATTGTGATTGTTGAGACATCCAGCTACCCGATTCTTGGCCTCTCTGTCAGGAGGAAGTCATTGTTGGATTAGTCAACCATATCCTTAAGTCACCCAAGAGATGTCCTTTTAATATATGTATATGTATTCTACCTGTTCGTTCCCTTAGAGGATCCTGACTGACTCAGGAGACAACATTCATCCCTCCCTATTTCTTGACTATGAACACCATGTGACCAGTGGCCTAGAGGCCCTGTCACCATAGTGAACTGTACTATAAGCTAAAACATGCCCTTCCTTTCTTTGCTTTGTCATATATTTTGACAAAGCAACACAAAAAAATACCTTGTAAAAATAAAAAACAATACACAAGTCATTTGAAATTTTCAAACATTTCCAGCATAAGGAGAGGTATAATTGTTCCAGTTGGCTTTCTGTGATCAACACCAAAAGCAACTCAGGGAGAGAATGGTTTATTTAGCTTATACTTCCACACCTCAATCCATCAGGAAGGGAAGTAAATAGGAACTCCAGGCAGGAACCTGGAGACAGGAACTGAAGCAAAGACTGTGGAGGATGTTGTTTCCTGTCCAGCTCTTCATGGCTGGCTCAGGCCGAGTTCTTATACAGCCCAGGACCACCTACCCAGGGGTGGTACCACCCACTGAAGGCTGAGCCCTTCCGCATCAGTCAGTAATCAAGAAAATGCTCTAAAGATATGCACACAGACCAATCTGGAGACTGAGATTCTCTCTCTCCAGGCATGTCTATGTTTGTGTCAAGTTGACAAAAACTAACCAACATACATAAACCCCATGAACTCATAGATGTGACTTCACTTCTGTGGCCACCCACACACCAGAATACCCTATAGCCTAGAAGCCAATCCCCAGGTACTTCAGTATCTTCCTTGGATCAAAGCTTTGGAAAAATAACCCCAGGGTGGGGTGTCGTTTGGTGGCAGAGCCCTTGTCTGGTGTTTATAAGGCCTGGGGCTCTCTTCCTGCCATGCAAGAACTTGCCAACATCAAATTTTAATTTCCTCAGTAGCTAGGCTGATAAACCTGTGTCTAGGACCCGTAGAAATTTTGTCTGAAAAGGGAAACTTACTTTTATCAACTATTTGGTTTATTTGGTGGTGGTGGTGGTGGTTGTGGTGGTGTGTATGTATGTATGTATATAGGGTATGTGTATGCATAGTGTGAGTATATGTGTATTATATAGTGTGTATGGTTTGTGTACATATGTGTATAAGTGTATAGTACGTATGTATGTATATATTGTATGTATATGTATAGTGTGTATATATATCTATGTGTATAGTGTGTGTGGTGTGTGTATATGTGTGTATATAGTATGTGTATCATATGTGTGTGCACTTCTGAGTGTTGGGACTAAAGGTGCGAGCCACCATCTTGGATCAACTGTTTTATTTTATCGAGGTGAAGACAGAGTAGGAAAAGGGAGTAAGTGCTATTTTTCTTCTTGGTCTTGAAGATGGGCTCAGGACCTTGCACATGCTATGTAAGTGCTCACCATGAAGGACACCTCTTGCTTTTGATGCTTGATCCTCTCCACCTCCCCCAGCCCCCAGCTCCTGCTCTTTCCTTTTTATTCAGTCTAGGATCCTGACTCACAGTGCCACCCACAGTTCGGATGGGTCATCCCATCACAGTGAACCTAATCTAGAAACTCCTTCCCAGACAAGCCCAAAGGCCAACCCAGTTCAGATCATTCCTCACAGCTGTGCCACAGAGGTTTCTTTGGTTAGTATAAGATCTCATCATCATCATCATTGGTATTTAGTCTCTGAAATCCAATCTGTATTTTGGGTCCAATTCTGATGTCAAATCTTCATCAGATATGTATGACTTGGGGCCAATGAGATGGGTTAGACAATAAAGGGTCTGTCACCAACTCTGAGACCTGAGCTGGATCTCTGGGAACCACGTGGTAGAGAGGAAGACTCACAAGTTGTCCTCTGGCTTCCACACTGTGCTACGACACTTGTGAACAGATAGGAGAAGACTTGGTAGCAGGCAGCTATACCCACTAAGTGATCTTTCCTGCCCCTGAGGTAATCAAAGGAGAGAAGTTTTATTTGGGACCATCGTTTCCGAGGTCGACAGTCATGCGACTGCACTGTTTTCAGGTCTGTAACAATGTTGTACATTTTGACAGCCAGTGTGTCATGGAGGAATTGTTTGCTTCCTGTGCTCTGAAATGCAAACACCAAAAGCAGAGGCAGGGATCCCAACACCCCCTCCCAGGGTGAGTACACAGTGACCTAACATCTTCCCTCTAGGCTCCATGTCTTAAAGGCACCACCTCTCAGGGATGTCACAGAGTGGAAACCAACACTTTGACACTTGGGCCTTTGGCAGACACTTAAGACACAAGATGCAATGTGTGGATCCCAGTTACCACCACACTCTCTATGAGAGTCCTGCCTAGCCTAAAATTCACAACCCACAGAGAGCTGCAGACGGAAGAGCTGCCGACGAGGAACCCTGGCCAACAGCTGGCATCAGCCTTCAGGCATGTGGTCATCTAAGTCTTGATTACATCAGGAGGTGGTGGTGCACACTTTAATCCCAGCACTCTGGGGCAGGGGCAGGTGGATCTTTGGAAGTTTGAGGCCATTCTCATCTACAGAAAGTTCCAGGACAGCCAGAGCTGTTACACAGAGAAACTCTCCCAAAATAACCATCAAACAAACAAACAAACACTCAAACAGTAGTAGCAACAACAAAAGAAACTTGTTTACATTTTTGTTTTATTTTTTGGGCATTGGAGGGATACCTCAACGGTTAAGAACACTGGCTCCTCTTCTAGAGGACCAGGTTTATTGCTTCTCGGCCTTTTGGCTAAGATCAAGTGTGGAGAACCCAGGTTTGATTCCTAGCACCCACTTGGCAGCTCACAGCTGTCTGTAACTATAGTTTTAGAGACCCCAGCACCTTCTTATGGCTTCTGTGGGCACCAGGCACACATAGGGTACACAGATATGAAGGCAAAGTACATACATGTAAAATATTTTATTTAAGTTTTTACTTCTGCATTTATAGTCCTGGCTGTCCTGGAACTCTCTATGTAGACCAGGCTGTCCTGGAACTCTTTTATGTAGACCAGGCTGTCCTGGAACTCTTTTATGTAGACCAGGCTGTCCTGGAACTCACAGAAATCTGCTTGTCTCTGCCTCCTGAGTGCCAGGATTAAAGTTGTGTGCCATCATGACTAGTTAAGTTTTTTTTTTTATTTTATGTGTTGTGTCAGCATTGGGGTGTGTGTGAGTGCAGGTGCCCACTGAAGTCAGAAGAGGATGTTGAATTCCCTGGAACTAGAGTTATGGGTGTTTGTGAGCTCCCTGGGGTGGGTGCTAGGAAACCTAACTCAGGTCCTCTGTAAGAGCAGTATGTACTCTTAAATGCTGAGCCAGTCCCTCTGTTGTAGGATGGGTTTATATTGAGAATAGTTCATTTACATCCCTTGGTGCCAGCCAGCCTCAAAGCCTTTGTGTTGAGTCCCCAACACTGTGGAGCAGAGTCATACTGTTGCTTCTCTTGTCCAAAGTTGTAGGTTTATGCCATTGTATTCTGGGTGATATGCTTCCTGGTATAGCTATGTACCACTACAATTTGGTAAATGACATTTGTCTCATGAGATTGTAATGAAGGGCTGGCTACGGTGCAGCCAGTAGTGTTACTGGGGAGGTATGAAGATTCTGAGTTCAATCCTCAGTGCCCAGGTAAAGCTCAACACAGTAATGTCACACAATATAGAACATGTAATCTCAACTACGAGAGCTAGAGATTGGATCCCTGGGGCTTGCTGGCCAGCCAGTCCAGCCTAGTGGGTGAGCTCAAGTCCAAGAAAGAGACCTTGATTCAAAACACAAAGTAGGGGTGGGCCTGAAGAGATGGCTCAGCAGTTGGAACATTTGTTGCCAGTGAAGAGGACCATGTTTCCAGCACTCATGAAGCAGCCTCCAATTATCTGTAACTCTAGCTCTAAAGGATCCAATACCCTCTTTTAGCCTCCACAGGCACTACACACATGTGATACACAGATATACATACAGGCAAAACACCCATGTATAGAAAGTACACATAAATAAATTTAAAAATAACCTCTCAAAGCAAACAACCCCTCCCAAAGGTAGATGGCTTCTGAAGAACAACACTGATGTGTTCTGGCCTCTGTATATACAAACATGCACTCCTTTAAAAAAAGATATATTATTACCTAATGATGTCATAGCCATTGTTATACCTTATTGCAATGTGTTATCTTTGAGTGGTGACAATGACCTGAAGAAACCACACTGCCAGTCATATAAAAATATAACACATATAGTACTGGGCATGTAGCTCAGTAGATAGCTAGCCCCGCAGTTAGGAAGTACCAGGTTTGATCCCCAGCATGCAACCAACTGTATAACTGATGTTTCACATCTATAATCCCAGCACTCAAAGGCTGGAAGCAGAGAAGTAGAAATTCAAGATTATCCTTGGGTACATAGTGAATCTGAGAGCTACATGGGGTCCTGCCTTCAAAAAGGGTTTTACTTTACTTTTTTACATACCCACTCCCCACACTCCCACACAAATATGGCAACATAGCTCAGAAGGCTGTGAACTGGGGACAGCTTCTCTGGGGGACAGGGTTTTACCCTGAATGGAGGCTTACTCAATAGTCTATTGCTAAGAGGAGACAAAATGACCAAGGCAAATTATAAAAGAAAGCATTTAATTGGGGCTTGCTTTCAGTTTTAGAGGCTTAGTCCATTATTATCGTAATGGCAGAAGCAGGGGTGGGGAGGAGAGGGGAAGAGAGGAGGAGGAAGAGAAGTCCAGTTGGGTGGGTTTTTGAAACCTCAAAGCTCACTCCCAGTGACAGACCTCTTCCCACAAGGACACACCTCCTAATCCTTCCCAAACAGTTCCTTCCACTCACTGGTGACGAAGCATTCCAAAGTATGAGACTACAGGGAATACTCTCATTCAAATCACCAAGAAGGACTAAAAAATAAAATTTCCCACTCTCTCCATGCTTGTCCATCTTTCTGTACTTCTTTACTTCCCCAGAACAGTTCTGTCTGCCCACAGGCTCCATGCTCTCTCAAAATGCCTTCCTTGTCTTTTGTCTTTACCCCGTTTGTGGTTACGTATGACTTTTTGGCTATGAATGAAGCATACAGAAGGAGGCATGCTTTTGGTTCTACTCACTGTGGTGGGCATCACAACATTAGCACCGGTTACACAGAAAGCTGCCAAAGGAGCTGGACTTGACTGAAGCACTGCACTGAGTATAAGCTCTGGGATGAGCACCCAGAGTACCAGTGTCTACGAGGGCTTCCTCTGTCTTGTTCCAAACCCTCTCCTCCTCTTTCTGAGGCCCCCAATTTCTGACCATCTGGAGACCGTAGGATGTGATGTTTGAGCAGCTCTCCTTAAACCCCAAACATTTTACCTTCATCTCTGCTACCACCTTCTCGCCAAAATAAGCCAGGAAGGTTTGGTGAGGGCCTGGACTCCAGCAGGAGTTGAGCTGGATCTGAGAAGAAAAACAGAGAAAAAAAAAAAGCAATTGCTCCTTCTGGATACTGATTTGTTTAAATTTCTCCACAAACTTTACAACGCAAAGAAAGCAACAGAGACAAGCTGGTAATGAAGTAATCAGCTGACTCCGCTAATATTCCAGCCAGGAGAAATGAGTCCTGGCTTCGCAGGGCAGATATGAATGGGGTCATTAAATGCAGCCAAGGGAGGGAGAGGGTTCACTTGCTGTCTATGTCCTGAAAGCTCAGCAGGAGTAAAAAGAAGCAGCTGGGAGGATGACCTGCTGATACAAACGAAAGAGCCTCTTTCAGATATCTTTTTGTTTTTCTGGTTGTTGTTTACATGTATGGGGGGGGGCGCTCATATGTCACGGATGGTACATAGAGGTCAGAGGACAATCTGCTGGAGTCTCTCCTGGTTTTCACTTAATGTGAGTCCTAGGGATCCAATCAGGTCAGAAGAGGTCCATAGCAAGTGCCCTGACCCTCTGACCCATCTCCATGGCCCTTTAACCTACATTGTCCATATTGGCTTCTGTAAGGTTTTTTTTTAATTATTCATTTTTAAACAGACAGGGTCTCATTATGTGACCTGGATGGTCTGGAACTGGCAATGTAGACCAGGCTAGCCTCTCACTCTCAGAGATCTGCCTGCCTCTGGAGTCTTAAGCACCTGTTGCCTAACTTAGATTCCCTCTGAGATTGAAAGAGTCCATCCTACAGGAAAGCTCTTTAAACAGGAAGATAAACAACTCAAAATAGCTTCAGGAAGGTCCTGGAACTTACCAGATTCACTACCCACTCCCCTACAACCCCCCCACCCCCACCCCATACCCCCGGCCAGAGTAAATAATAAAAGTTGAGAGTTTCCCTCAAATGAAGAAACTGAGCTGCCGAGACTACCAGACAGGCCAAGCGGCAAAGTCTCTAAGACCAGACCAGATACTTGAAAGAAGTGGAGACCATCTGAGTTGTCTGGAAGAGGTTTAGCCCAAGTGAAGCATCTGGAAAAGACACTCTCCTCCGGCCTGTTGAGCTGCCTGGAGGCTGTGCCCAGGTTCCCAGTTTTGTGAGCTGTCACTATGCTGGGGTGGGTATCGATGGTACAGCCATCTTTGAGTCATTTCTGCTCCTCATCCATATCCTGTAAGTCACAAAACTCATGGGTTCACCAAGTCAGACTGGTAGTGTTCACACTTTGGACTGTTGTGGGTTCCTATCTGGAGTGTGGGGTGGAGCGTGGAGAAGTAAATACGTGCTGCATCTCCCCAGGAAAACTCTGTCACACCCCACCATGCATCACCACACCCTGCCAGAAAGTTTTACATTTGAGCACAATGCCACCTCCCCACCCCCACTCCCCTTGGTTTCCAACCTGGGAAGCCTTCTTTGAGGGAAACAAAGTTGGCATTGAATCTTGTAGTATTTTCTGCATCCTGACTCTAGACCAATAAGAAATTGTTGGTTCTCTCATGTGAGGGGAGGTAACAAGAAGTGAGCCTGGGTTGGATTCTCAGGGGCCACATAAAGGAAGGAGAGAAACAGCCCCCTTCTGCCCTGTCCTCTGACTGCCGCCAGAGGGTCACCTCACACCCTGACCCACAAAATAAATACATGAAATAAAACTTTTAAATGTAAAACTCAGGGGCTTAGAGGTAGACCACGGCAGAAGAAGAGTGTCCACAGCATTTGGCTAGCCTTGGGTTCTATTTCATAAATTAAGTATATACTGACTTACAGAAACAAAAACATAGATCAAGTTAGGGGGGAGCCCACAGTGTAAATTGTGCCATCTACCAAAAGGGATTCACTCAGTTAGTAAAATGGGCCGAGAGCGATCCATCTCCTAGGCAGGGTGGAATTGGACTGGAGTCTTGTTTCTCTTGCATTTCAGACAGAAGGAGGGGCTGGAAAGAGATGCTACTGCTACCAGCATCCTCAACAGGGCACGTCTATTTAACTGTACCAACCTTAGATTACTGTGGTCAAGTTCTGCAGTTTTCTCAGGCATCAGTCACCCCACCTTTAAAAGGGGAAGGAGACCTTATGACTCCAAAGACCTTATGACTTCGAACTTATGGTTAAGTAATATAAAGGAACCAGAACACACCGGTTTCCACAAACATTAGGCAGAAATATAAAGAAGTCCCGCAGGCAGTTTTCTAGGAGTACAGCCCAGAAGAGGAAGCTGAGTTCTATGGCTTGGGAGGGCATGGCCCTTAGCTGCCTGCTTGCTTCTTGGAGTGGACAGTTCTGGACTTCACGGAAGGCCCAGGGCTACTTAAGCAAATGCTTTCATGCACAGCCTCAGCTACACTTTGGCCTGCAACTTCAGTGAGCCTAATTCTTCCTTCTCCCTCTGTTGTTGAGTTCTGATTACTTCCATCTGGCTGCAGCAGCTTCAGGGGAGTCTCCGAAAAAATAAAGCAAAACCCCCTCACTACAAAACATATGCAGCAAGCCTAAGGCTGGCGTCACTTGTAGCCTTTATGCTCTCAGATGGCGGCGTGAGCGAGCCGTGGAGAGGAGTGCCTGGGACCCCGGGCACCTGCACTAGTTGCCCGGGCGAGAGGGCCCGCGTGAATCCAGTCTTCCTTCCCATCTCACGTGTCTTCCTTCTGCTAAGGCGCACGGAGGATGCGGGAGTTTTGGAAACAACCAGCGGAGGGCTGAGGGGGCTGGGAGGAAAGAGGGAGTTCAGATATTGAAACCAGCAGTCGCAGCGCCGGAGCTCCGGAGCTCATCTGACTTGAGTTAGCAACCCCCCATCCCGGCGCCTTAGAAAAAGTGTTTGAGACTGGCGTGTGCTCCCGTAGCTGGAACTTTCCGGTAGGAGTGCTTTATTTCCTCCGAACTGGGTGGGAAGAATCTGCGATATTCCCAGCTCCTCTCCTCCAGAGTGGCGTCTGGGTCGTCACCTCCGCCCCCAGTCCCTAACTCCCAGAGTTCTTTGGTCCCCAGCTGGAACTTTCCAGGAGGGGTGCTTTCCTTGCTGGAACTGAGGTGGAGGAGAGTCTGTGTTCGCCCCCTAGTTATCCCCCTCCAGAGTGGTGTTCCCCCCACACCCACCCACCCCCGATCCTCCGAGGCGGGGGTGCACGCGGCGGGGGCAGGCAGGCTAAGGACGCGACGATCGGGGTGTGCCCTAGCTCAGCGCGCGGGGGCGCTGCGCCATCCCGGAGACGCTGATGGATTGCAGGAGTGCCGGCGTTCGCCAGCCGAGGCAGCACGGCTCCGCGGACTTTTTTTCAAACTCCTCTCATCAATGAGACTTCGAGGAGGAGCGGGAGGCGGTGGCGGCTACGGAGGACGCGGAGGAAGGCGAGGAGGAGCCAGAGGAAGGAGCGCGGGCCGTGCGTAGCATCGCAGCCGCCCGGAGCTGCTGGCCTGGTATCCTTAGGGACTGCCGGGGTCCCCCGCCCGCCTTGGTCCCCTCCTCTGTCTGATCAGCCCCGCCCCAGCGGCCCGAGCCCCGGCACTCGGCAGCCCCACTCCAGCCAAGTTAGGATGGGGCCCTGCAACCACTGCCCGGCGCCCGAGAGGCCACCTGCGTGCTAGAAGCAAACTTTTGTCTCCTCGGTAAAGTTGCATTGGCTTCCCCC
>NW_021604653.1:8737441-8796386 GCF_004785775.1 Grammomys surdaster
TCTCTCTCTCTCTCT
Source organism: Grammomys surdaster (assembly GCF_004785775.1). NCBI lineage: Eukaryota > Metazoa > Chordata > Mammalia > Rodentia > Muridae > Grammomys > Grammomys surdaster. Next base: position 8,737,457 of record NW_021604653.1, read on the forward strand.
CTCTCTCTCTCTCTCTCTCTTCCTCCTCTTACTCTTGTGGGGAAGCACTTCCTAGCCTGGCTAGCTTCGGCTGAGATGCTGTGCGGTCTTCGGAGTGTCTCTCGGCGGGTTACCATAATCGAGATCGTGACACTGATTTTAGGGGGGTGAGGAGGGCAGCCAGAGAGGGCAACTCTGACTATTGCTCTGGTCCCACAGCGGCAGGGCTTAAGGAGGATCTTGGAGATAAGAACTCGTGGCCGGGGTCCGATTTTATTACCGCTGCCTTCCACTTGAGGGGAAGTGCTTCTTGTTCTTGGATTGCTCTAGTAGGCTGGTCTTTGACCGGTGGCACCGCTCGGAGCCTGCAACTGTTTGGGGGCAACGTGGGGGCTGGGTGCGCCGAAGCTCCCTTAGATGGGCAGCTGGGAGTGCGACTGTGGGACTGTGCGGTGTGCTGCAGCCGCCGCCGGCCACTTGAAAACTTGCAACTCCACTTCTCCCCTCTGCTAGTCCGCGTCTCGGAGCCCAATCTTTTCTTTCTTCCTCTCTCCTTCTTTCCCCCTCGTTGAACCCTGTTGCCCCTTCCCCCCGCCGCCAGTCTCTGGACCTCGGTTCTAGCTTCCTTACCTTTCCCTCTTCAGATCCCTTTGACTTCCCGAATGGATCGACGCGTAATCCTTCGCCGAGAAATCGGTTCCCCTTACTCCTCACTTTCATCCTAGCCCCCACTTAACACCCCCCCCCAAGCAATCTCTCAACAAGTATATTTGCTGAGGAATTTGAAAAATCCACTACTGCAACTTGATCTGTGTGTGATGGATGAGGAGCGGCGCGGACAGAGTTGGGCGCCAATCCTATTAAGGGTTTAGAGAGAGGGGAGCGTTTTTTTTTCCTCCGGGATTGGGGGTTGGGGGAGGGACCGTGTGCTTGAGTGAGTTCGAGAGGGCTCCCGCCGCGCCGGGAGCTGGAAGTCCACCCAACTGGGCTTCTTTTCAGCCCGGCGGCAATTTCTCTCATTTCCTAGGAAACCTGACTTTTAGAGCTTGAGGACGCTAAGGATGGAGCCCTTGCGCTTCACCTAGAGTGACCTGGCCGCAGAGACAGCAAGGAGTTTGTGGGGATCCCCCAGGGCGCCCCTCCTTCCAGTCTTTCTGTTTTGTGTAACTGTCCTGTGGTTCTCAGAGCTGATCCCAGTTGGAGCAGGGGTAGGAGAGATTTCTTTTGGTAGTCTCGTCCTTCAGAGGCTGGGAGGGGATGGCTTCTGTACCTCTCTGTTCCCCAGTTGGGACACCCTTCATCTTGCTGTTCGGTGACCGGTGGCCGCACAATGTCCTGGGCCCCTAGCCCCTCCGCCCTCGCTGGGCGTGTGAAGGTTTAATCCCTACAGCTTCAGATAAAGGGAACAGTTGTAAAACGCTCATATGCTGTTTGCAGACGAGGCTCTGGGGGATGTTGGAGAATTTGAAAGTAAACGTTTCCCTCGCAAGCGGCATAAAATAGTGTTTAAACAAATACTGTATTGGCATGCTCCGGGGGCTCGGTGCCAAAAAAAGAAAAGTAAATAAACTGTGAAATCCAAAATATACAGCATGGGGGGATAGCTGGCGGAATGGGCGGGCTTGTCACAAGTCTCCCTGATGTTATCTGTTTGTTCTAGCCACCTCTCCTTCGAGCCCCCTCCCCGCCCATTTCCTCACCTTGGCTGCGGTTTCCCTTTTTGAGTAGGCTTCCGTGTGTCTGGGGGTCTAGTCCCGTCTAGAGCTCAGTCGGTCTGGAATGGGGGAGGGAACACATTGTGTTCCTACCTGGATTGGTCTCCCCAAGTAGGAGGAAATATTCTGAATGCTTGCTTGCTTTGTGTTTTGAGGCTCTTGCCTTCTCTCAGCTTCTGTTCTATCTTGGGGCACTAATCCCAGAATGTCTAATCTAAACCATGCAGACCCCTCCTGCTAAAGGCTTCACTTCCAAAGTCCCTACATCTTGCTTTCACTTTCTCCAACTTGCTGCTTCTCTCTAGAAGGTTCCAAGAGTTGGAAATGGCCTCTTCCAGATGCTGCCTGCTGTATGAAAAGCTCATCTGATGAATTTTAGCATTAATTATATTTAGGAAGACTTAGGATGCTCCTAAATGTCATGAGGTGTTTCCTGATTGTAGGGGGCTTAGAGTCACATAGAGAAGGTTCTGTGTAGTAGTGGATCCTATAGGAGATCCACTCTTGCCTTGTCTTGTCTGGGAGTGAGGCTGATGGGAAGCAAACATCTTCCTATCCAGAGTTGGACTCATCCATGAACTAGTTGGGACTGGAATGATAAATCTGTTTCTGTGCTTAGGTAGGGACTCACATTGGGAATATGCACAGAATTCGGATTCACTAAGGTCTCCTTCCAAATCCAAGCCAGGCCTGGAAGGAGGACCACCTTGAAGTATGTGTATGGAGATAGCCATGATGCTTCACTTGTTCAAGATGTTCCTCTGACCTCGCAGGCTTGGGAGAACATTGAGCACTGAGCGATGAGAGAGGATGTGCTTTTGAGTTGCTTAATTGTAAGTGTGTGTGTGTGTGTGTGTGTGGTTACTGGTCACAAGCTCGTTTCCTAGCTGCTGTGGGGGTCTCAAAGGCTGTGTCCTGTAGCTGCCTTGTTTGCATTGTAGCCTGAAAAATACACAAATACTTCACTCGTTTTTGTACTTCTACAAGAGCCCTGTACACAGTGCAGCCCCTGGGGCTGGATTAGTGAATCCGGGACAGTCTGCAAGCAGGCAGACAAAATTGGATATTTGCCTACACTAAGTACCCTTCTTCCCTCAGCATTCCCCTCCCAGAAAACTTCAGTGCCCAGACACTAGCAATTCCCTTTAAATGAGACCATGAGGTTGTTGTATGCAGTGTGAATGCTGCTGTGACCCCTCACTCCCAGCTGGCTTGTAAAAGCTCAAAAACAGAGTCCTAAAACCTTGTGGGTGCAGCTGGCCTTTGCTGGTGCAAACCGCAGGGAACAAGGTCGGGCTGCTTGCCCTGCATCTTTAGGCTGGGGGTCTCGGGTGGGAGGTCTACCTGTACAGTGCCTGTTAACTGGTACATGGGGGTGGGGAGGGCACAAGGCCAGGTGGACCTCACTGTGGACAGCTGCAGCTGCTGGGCTGGGGCCCTTTGAAAGGGAACCCCAGGGAAGCAGCTCCGTCTTTTCTTCTTTTCATCACTAAGCATCAGAGGCCTGGACATGTGAAGAATGTCAACTAAAGACTGTGTTCTCAGATTCTAGAACATCAGGAGGGCAGAATCGGTGGTTGGGTCGACAGCCAGACTACCCAGATACTTAGTGCCCAGCTTTCTCTCCTTTTAAAAAGAACTTGGGGAGGGGGCAGGGGATGAGTATTCTGAAATTGTTTGCTAATAGCAGGTATGGAGTGAGGTCAGCAGCGTTGGCTGTCCTCTGACAGATAGGACCCTAGAGTAAAGAAGGCCAACTTCTCTAAGATTCTGTGTCTTTCAAGTAACTGCACCACCATATTCAGTACTAATCACATTTCAAACCTGAGGGCTTCTGGAAAATATAAAAGACTTGGTTATTGTTTTTAGATTTTTTTGAGGGTGACAAAAGCATCACTTTTAAAATACATACAAATTTTAAATCCTGGGAAAACACAGGGAGATGACTTCTCTCTTGGTGAGGCATACTGTCTTGAATTCTTCCAACTACTGTAGAAGTCATGTTTCTACTTAGGTTTTCCTTCTGGCTTATTACATAACGTACATGTGCTGGGAAATAACTAACTCTCTTAAGATGTGACCAGACAGTACCCATTAATTTTTTTCTTCTTCTTCTTCTTTTTTTTTTTTTTTTTTTGACTTGGGTTTAAATAGAACGAATTAATGTGGTTTGGGAGGGGGGTGTGTGTTTCACATGTGTATTTTTGAAAAAGGCAGGTTTCTGGAAAGTGTGTTTTAACTGAGTGCTGGGTTTCAACATTAGCATAAGAAAACCACTTTTAGTGCTTTGGCTATTGTCTTGAATGAGGAGTTGGTAGTAACAGGAGGGAGGCTGAGAAGGGTGATGGCCCATTGAGATTCTTCCAGCAGCTCCTGCTCCTTTGCTGCTTGCGGATCTGGGATCAGATATCACTTTTATCTTTCCTTTTTTTCCAATTCTCTGTCCTTTTTGATGCGGCCACTTTTGTCCGCATTTATTGACTGCTTTCGTCTCTGCGGATCTGTGGAAAATTTAATGAACTCAAAACCAGCAAATGAAATAAAGAGAACTTTTAATTCATTAGCAGGAGACTAGGATTGAATCACCTCTTTGGGTGCAGGGGGTCCCAGTCCTCCAGTGAGGGAACTCAGGAAGGCCAGAGGGTGGCCCCATTACAAACTGGATTCCCACCCAAGGGAACGTAAAACACAGCTCCCAGAGGCTGGTGGCCAGTCTTGCTGCAGCCCCTAGCCTTTTCCTCCAGGATCCAGGCTCTGAGGGGTTGGCATGGGTGGAGGAGAGGCAGCCTCACTCACAGCCTGTCCCTGCCCTCAGCTTTCCCTGGGACACAGTTAAGTATCTCCCTACCTCTAGACCAGGCTTTCACCCTGTAATTAGGCAAAGCCCCGGGTGTGATTAAGGCTGCTGACTTGGCGGGGCTTGGAGTCCTTTTTCTGTATACGGGTGAACTCTTGCTCTTTCCTCGTCTTACTCGGCTCTCATACCTCTGGACTGCTGTTGTGTCTCACTTAGTCTTTCTTTCCTGTTTTTCTCCCCTCCCTCCCTTCAATCTCTTCTGTTCTTTTCTCCCCTTCCTTCTCAACTTCCTCTCCTTTCTTTTCCCCATCGTTGCTTTTCTTCTTCCTGTCTTCACTTTCTTCTCCTCCTCTGTCCCTCCCTTCCTGTACCCTCTTCATCCCTCCTTTCCTCTCCTGCTCCTCTTTGTCTCTCCCTCCTCCGCTCCACCCCCGCCCGTCTGCCCCCACCCCAGCCCGCCCCTCCCCTCCGAGGCTCCACAGTCCCGGTGGGACTGCGCAGGCCGCGTGTCCGGGCGGCGCCGAGCGCGCCCCGTCCGGGGAACATTCCGTGCCCGAGCGCCCGCGGCCTCCCACCTGCGCGCCTGCCCGCTCCGCGCGCGCGAACAATGGCTACATTGTTGCGGATGGTGGCGGGAGCCGCCAGGGACCCTGCTCGTGGCCCTACTCGTGGCCGAGTAGGAAGAAGGCCAGAGGGCCAAGTCGTGTATCCGCCTGGGATACAGTGCTCACCTGAGCCCGGGGCGGACACCGTGTCCCCAATCTCCCTGTCCCTGGGTCTCCTTCCTCATGCCTCCTGCAGATGCTCATGCTTAGAGAACCAGAGCCTTTGATTAGGGAGAGAGGGAGAGGAGAGAGAGAGATCCGGTTGCTAAACTTTCAGTGGTGTTTGAAAATTTTCTTAAGATGTCTGCAGAGCTCGCAAGGCCCCAAAGCCGGAAACGAACTGGTGCTTCTCGGGACCATGCCCATGCGTCCTGACCTCTCGGCTTGCAGAAAAAGATCTTTGAACACTTAGGACAGAATGTTTAAAAGAACATCGTTCGGGGCCCCTCATAGGCCCCTTTCAGCCCCTGCTTAGCGCCCTCTCTTTGTGCCTTGGACAATGAAATAAGTCAGGCCGACTTTGGAGCCTCATTTATAAGAAACTGTAAGGGCCGCTCAAGTACACTTGTGCTAAGTTGAATTGATTGAAGTTTAATGGCGGTTAGTGGCGATGAATGGTAATGATTTTCCAGCGTATCTTTGGCATACTTGACATTAATAACTGGAGAGTGTGTGTGTGTGTGTGTGTGTATCCGAGGCTAAGCCCGCCTCGAGCCCGCCACACACACACAGGAGGCAGTTGCATTATTCATCTTACTACATGCCAGTCCATTCCTCAGATCCTTTCCCTTCATGCTAGATTGCAGTTGCTTGGATGATTTACACACACACACACACACACACACACACACCCCAAAAAATGGTAGAAAGCAGGAAAGAAAAATCTTTCTCCATTGAGCGTGTACATCATGTCAGCATAAATTTGAGCTCGGATTTTTTTTTCAAGTCTTACATAAATCAGCTTCTAATATACAGAATGTGATGAGTTTGTTTTAGACGGCATCATGAATTAATGGTATGCAAATCGAACCTTTGCAGGTGGAATGATTTACTTAATAATTTCAATTTCTAATATTTAGGCTTATTCATTATGTTGAGAGTTTAAAAAAAAAAGTCTATATTTTAAACCAAAGATGGGGAGATTAGTATGCAAGTGTTTGCAGTGTAGGCAGAGATGGAGGACTGGAAAGAGGGACTTAATTTGTTACTTTTTTTTTTTTAAATCTGTACTTGACCAATTAATGACCGAAGGAGCGAGGGATAGACCTGATGTGGTCTGGGGGAAGACACAGAAACACACTGGTGTAATTTGAAGTGTGGGGACCAAGAGTGTGGCTATGGAGAATCTGGGCAGATGGTGCAGGGCTGTGCAGTGGGTTCTGATGCCTCTGTGGGACTCTCACTTCAAGCTGAAGAGCTGATCGTTAAGTACTCGATTCTGAGGTGGCCATGGTGTGGAAACCTGGGCCTGCGGACCACCCTGGCACTTCATGGAATTTCTTTCCTTACACAGGACATTTCCCTTGGGGACAAGCAGAGGCAGAGATAAAAGTGATAGGGGGATGGACTTGGTAGAGAGATCAGGTCCGACTGTTGGTGTTACTTGCAGGAAGAGTAGGAGACCAAGCTGCACTCCTGCTTGGTGACTGTGGACATGTGCCTTTCCTCATTGCTTCCACCCAAGTACAAGCAACTGAAGGAAGGAGGGTCTGTTTGGTCCACAGTCCATCAAGGCAGAGAAGTTATGGTGACCGGCAGTGTGTGGTAACTCGGCACGTGGCACCCACATGTGGGAAGCGGAGAGCAGTGTGTCCTAGTACTTAGCTTGTGATGTTTCTCTTCACTCTAGAACACCACCCCATGGAAGTGATATCACCCATGTTTAGGATGGGCTTTCCTACCTCAGTTACCCTAATCTAGAAAATACCTCAGTGACATGTCCAGAGGCTTGTCTCTAGGGTGATTTTAAATCTTGGGGAAAATCGGTGTTAACCATCATATCATGAAGGGGGAAGGTGTTGGCGGCTGTAGCCTGTTCTCCCCAGTAGCCAACATGTCTTGGGTAATAGATTCAGGATCCAGGATCAGAGGGAGAGAGGGGGTGGTGGGGGGGTAACCAATGTCTAGGAACCTCTGGGGTCTTTGGCAAGGGATTTGCCTCTGCTTTCCTCTCATTGATCTCTCATGCTAGGCAGCTTCAGAATTCAGTGTTCTTGGGGCTGAAGAGATGGCTCAGCGGTTACTGACTGCTCTTCCAGAGGTCCTGAGTTCAATTCCCAGCAACAACATGGTGGCTCACAACCATCTATAATAAGATCTGATGCCCTCTTCTGGTGTGTCTGAAAAGTGACATTGTACTCACATACATAAAATAAATAAATAAATAAATAAATCTTTTAAAAAAATTCAGTGTTCTCAACCTTCCTAATGCTATAACCTTTTGATAAAGTTCCTCAACCCCCAATCATAAGATTATTTTCATTACTACTTCTTAAGTAATTTTGTTATTGTTATGGATTATAAACATCTGATATGCAGGATATCTGATATGTGACACCCCGTGGGGAAAGGGACTATTGACCCTCAAAGGGGTCAAGACCCACAGGTTGAGAACTGCTGCACCAAGACATAGTGACTGGCCAAAAGGGTAGAGTGGTCATGGGTACCCTGATGGCCACTTGGTCAGTGATGGCCCTTTCACACTCCCCTGAAAGCTGAAGGCAGTTTAGGAAGGGCTGAGACATAAATATGTCACGAATCTTTAAAGATGAAGGCAGCATTTTGACTTTTCAAAAAAAAAAAAATTGAGGTCGCAAACACTCAATGACGGGTTGAAGGCCCATCACTCAGACACCTCCACAGACAGCCCTGGGCTGTGGTTTTGTGATGCATGGTGTGTGTCCAGGCAGCGACAGAATATTTAGGGCTGTCCCTCCTTGTCTTCGAGAGATCAAGGAGAGGGGACAGCTCTGATGGGGTTCGAGGGCAAGGTATGCATGCCATACCTTGTTTATGCTGGGAGAGAGGAGGTTGGCAGGTCCGCCAAGGTCTCTTCGGTATGCAGATCAGGAGTGGAGGGGAGGGAGGAAGTGAGGTGGATGTTTGTCTAGAGAAGATGAAGTGTGTAATAGACATAATAGAGTAGGTTATACTCGCAGTAGAGTCTGTTCGCAGGCTGTTTGTACTGGCACATGGGAAGACAGATGTGTGATCTGTGTATTTACGCGGAAATCCGTTTCTATCAGTAAAGCTGTAAGTGCCAGGTCTCTGTGAACTGGATTGTTTTCTGGTCTTAAGATATACAAGAGATAGAAGTGGAGCTGGGGACATGGCTCAGTTGCAACAGGAGAACTTGAGCTTGAAACCCCAGTACCCACATAAAAGCCAGGTTTGACAATGTGTGTCTGTGATCTCAGCTCTGGGAAGGCAGAGCCTTGGAGCTTTTTGGTCAGTCAGACTTGCCAAGTTGATGAGCACCTTGTTTCAAAAAATAAGGTGGAAGTGATGGCTCAGTGGGTAAAAGTGCCTGCTGCCACTCCTGATGATCTGAGTTTGATCCAGGCAACCCGAGTGGTGGAAGAGGGACTGACTCCTGAAAGCTGTCCTCTGACTTCTGCATTCCTGCCCACATGCACATACTTAGTACACATACACACACACACACACACTCACACACACACACACAGCAATAATAATAATAACAATAATAATAATAACAATAATAATACATCGAGGAAGTCACTTGCCATTGAGATCTGGCCTTCCAGATACATGTGCAATGTATACTTACGTGAGCTTGTTGTACCTACAACACACACACACACACACACACACACACACACACACACACACACCTCTCACAAAATGAGTGATTAGCAGCAGAGCTGACCTTCATAGATTGTCTCCAAGTAGGGCTCCTGGGCCACTCAGGTAAGGTTCAGGTGGGAAGCCCATTAAATATGTAGCTTCTCAGGCCCCAGGGAGAATCCACTGCATGAATAGTTTGCCACATCGGGTGCCTTTATCAGGGTGGATGATGGGAGATCAAACTTTTTGTTTTAAGACAGGGTCTCATCTATCTCAGGCTGTCCTCAAACTAAATACGTAGCTAAGATAACCTAGAACTTGTCTGATGCCCCAGCATTACCTTCCGAGTGCTGAGAATTATAGGTGTGTGCTGCCTTGCCTGATTTATGCAGTGCCAGAGAAGGAACCCAGGGCTTTGGGTATACTTAGTATTCTACCAACTAGGGCTTTATTCCTGGTTATTGTCATTCACTCAATTATTTATTTAAGATTACGATGGCCCTTAGGTTCAGGTCAGTCCAGGACTCCGTTATCAGCACACTGGAAGACTTTCACCTGCTTTGTCCACTGTTGCTGGACTGGGTGTAATGGTCAAGCAGATTAAGTGAGAATTAAGTTGTTTTTGGACCAAAATAGCACAGAGAAATGATCTCTAGAGATCGAGGGATAAAGACAAGACTGGAAGATCAGTCTGGTACTCAGCATAGTCCATCCTGGGGTAAGGATCCTTAGAATGATGGCCTTATCAGGCACTGTAGTCCTGATACAGGGCATTCTCATAACTTCATTTCCATTGCTGCAAATGTTCTGATGAAAGTTGACTCAGGAAAAAAGGTCTATCTACTTTGGTTTATAATTTTGATTCCAACTCATTACTGTGGGGAGGTCAAGGAGCAGGGAACATGAAACAGTTTGTCATGTGACATTACTGTCAGAAGCTGAGAGAAATAAATGCATGGAAAGTGCTTGTTTACTCATCTCTTACCCAGTTAAAGAGGTCTTATCTAAGGAATGGTGCCACCCACAGTGGACTTCATCCTCTTACATCAAGTCACAATCAAAACAATCCCTAACAGACATGCCCACAGGCCACCTTAATCTACACAATTCCTCAATTAAGACTTTCTCTCTAAGTGATTATATGTGTGTCAAACTGACAGCTAAAGACTGACCATCACAGGCTTTTAAATACCTGAGGGTCTGCCCATGTGAGGTAGCCTTTAGTGCTCTGATACATACCATCAGGCTATGTGCATGCAGATGTGTGTCCCTGAGGTTAGTCTCAGCTGCTTCTCTCAGATACTGTCCAATTTTCTTTTTGAGATGAGCTCCCTCACTGGCCTATAGCTCTTCAAGTATGCTAGACTGGCTGGCCAGCAAATCCCAAGGACCCACCTGCCTCTTTTCCTCAGCACTGGGTACCACCATACCTTGCTTTAAGTTTTATTTTAATTACATTTATCTATTTGTTTTGTGTATGTCGGGGTGGGGTGCCATAAATGCCACTGTAAGGATGTGGAGGTCAGAGGGCAACTTGTGGAAGTAGGTTCTCTCCTTCCACCATCGGGGGTGGGGGGTGTCACAGGAATCAAGCTCAGTTTGGCAAGCTTGGCCACAAGGCCTTTCCTAATGAGCTGTCTAGCTTTCTCCACACCCAGATATTTACGTGGGATCTGGAGATGGAATTCAGATCCTCATACTTATAAAGTGAGTGCTTTATTGCCAGAGTTACCTCCTCAACCCAAGAAGAAATTATTTGTTTGATAGGCTGAATTTGTGACGTACAGGTCAGAGAGCGGCCATCGGGAGAGTCCAGAGTCTGAGAGCTGGATTCTCACCTGACCACATTTATGGATGGGTTATGCTCCACTTAGACTCCCCCAAGGGTATATTTGTAAGGGAGACAGAGAGATGGAGGCAGGAGGAACAAGAATTTAAGGTCATCCTTTTCTCCAAAGGGAATTTGAAGCCAGCCTGGGCTACATGAGACCCTGCCTTAAAACAACAGCAAAAAGGGCAGAGGTTTGTATACATATGTCTCTGTCCATCTACTCTCCCTTCACCCATTTATCCTGTATCTTCTCCACTGATATATTTGATGTGAATTAAAGATCCGAGGCAAGGCCCGAATGGTCCACTCAAAGCAAACAGTCAGAAGGCTGGACATGTCTCAGGAGGCATTTTGGCCCAGCTGGCAAGGTTGATACTATTGAGTGGGTAGAGACCATGACAAGTGGCTATCCATTCTAAATGTCCCAATGTCAAAGTGCCACTAATGGGGAACCTGCCGTGGGTGTCCCTGCTGACTGACATCCAAGATGCTGCTGAGAGGTAGGTATCTAGGGGTCCCTAGTGTGGAGTGTGACAGCAGATACAGCTTTTTACATACTCCGTCCTCACCTGTAAGCCGTGTCTTTTCTGTGTCCTGTGTTTGAAATGGTTTGGCCCATGCCATCAAAAGGAGTTCCCTGTGTAATCCATCAGTCAATCAGCTGATACTTACCAGAACATCTGTTAGGTGCCTGGTGCTGATTAAACTTCAGCACCATAGGCATTCCTTGCTAGCCTTGTTTAGCATCTAGAAGCTGAAATTCCCGTCTAGCAGGGGAGCTGAGCTAAGGTGAGAAAGCTAGAGTTAGCGAGGGTCACTGTGAAAGGTGACTGCATGGAGACCTTGCTCAGTAGGGAGTTCCAGGGAAGCTGAATAGGGTTGTTTTCCTGGCTGGGGGCTGGCAAGTTCCCTAGAACATAGCAGATTTGGGATGGGTGGGCCCTGGGAGCTCTTAGGCAGGGAAAGCGGGTCCTGGGTCAGCAGTTTGGGTCTTTGTCAGAGTCTCCTTTTATCGGAAAAAAATTATTTTTAAATTTTATTACTACTATGGATGGATGGATGGATGGATGGATGGATGGATGGATGGATAGATATATGGTTGTATGGATGAATACGTGCATAGTGTGTGTATGTACTCATGCCTTGGAGTGATGTTGAGATCAGAGGACAGCTTACAGGAGCTGGTTCTCCCTTCATACCATGTCAGTTCCTAGGATGAAATTCAAGTCAGTCAGGGTAGTGGACAAGCATCTTTACCCACTGAACCATCTTACCCGAAGCCTTATCTTTTTGGTGTTTGTTTGTTTGTGTTTTTACCATCTCGCTGGGTAGCCCTGGCTGCCCTGAACCCAGTATATAGATCAGATTGACCTTGAGCTTGTAGAGACTCTCTTGCCTCTGCTGTCCATGTGCAGGGTTGATGTGTATATGCCGTTGTGCGTGGCTGGCAATTGTTCCTTTACCTAATTCAATATCAGTGCTGAGCAGTCGGGGAAGGCTTCCTTCCTCAGAGCACCAACCTGGGGCAGTCCAGCAGAGTGGAAGAGAGCACGGATAGCCTGGGCAGAACAACTCTCAGGGACAGAAGCCGAGCAGGAAATAGCCTCTGGGGCTTGTGTGTGTGTGGGAATCTGTAGCTTGTGATGCACATGGCATTGCAGATGTGTACATACATGTGATACTTAGGTGATGTCCTACAGATCTCCAAGACTAGATCCCTGGCAGGATTCATGCACGACAATTGTTTTTCATTTGAAACAGGTTTCTCTGTGAAGCCCTGGCTGTCCTGGAATTCACCCTGTAGACCAGGGTGGCCTCAAACTCACTTAGATCTACCTGCTTCTGCCTCCTGAGTGCTGGTTTGAAAGGCATGTGCCAGCACATCTGGCTTGATAGTGACACACTTAGATTAACCTCCCCATGACCTTTTTATTCTTCTACCTTGAGTTTAGGCTGATAGAGTTTGGGGTGGTGGTTTTGATTTATTTATTTAGAGGCAGCATCTCCTGTAGCCCAGGCTGGCCTACATCTTCAGAGTGCTGTGACTCCAAGGGTGCACTGCCCTTCCAGGTTGATGTGGTGCTGGGGTTCAAGCCCAGGCTTTTGTGTGTGCTGGGGAAGCACATTGCCAACTGTGCTAACAATCCCAGTCTTGACATGCTCTGCTTTCCCCATTTTCTTCTAAGTAGGTCCCATACACCTGTAGAAGAGAGAAAATTCCTAGCAAATGTGTATGCCAAATCCTGTGTGTAGGTGGGGCTGGGGGAGGTGGGGAGGAGCTACCTCCTTCCTGGGGAAAGCTCCTCTTGTGATAATCTGTTGGAGGGAATAGCTGGTGAGTATGGGGTGAAATTGGTTCTTCAGAATGGCTTTAGTGATTTAAGGGCAGTGGTAGTCACATGCACATCATCCGTTCATCTGTCCATCCCGGCAGTCATCCTCTGCTCCTCCCACCCACTCATCCTTCCATCGTCCACCTCAACTCAACCTTTATGTATTCTTGCATGTGTCCACTGTCCACCCATCTGTCCTTTTATTCTCCCTCCATCATCCACTCCTCCCCCATGTTTCTCCTTCCACATGCTTGTCTTCCACTCATCCTTTCTGTATCCATCCTTTGCTCATTCATCTGCCCTTCTACCCATCCACCCACGCATCCATCTACCCATCTATCTACCCACCCATCCATCCACCCACCCATCCACCCACCCATCCACCCACCCATCCATCCACCCACCCATCCATCCACCCACCCATCCACCCACCCATCCATCCACCCACCCATCCACCCACCCATCCATCCACCCACCCACCCATTCACCCACCCATCCACCCATCTACCCACTCATCCATCCATCCACACTTCCACCTATCCATCTACCTACATATCCATCCATTCATCTACCCATCCATCCATCCTCCTACCCATCTACCCATCCATCCATCCATCCATCCATCCATCCATCCATCCATCCATCCATCATTCCATTCTCCATCCGGCCTTCTGTCATCCACCCATCATCCTTTCCATTATCCATCTGATGCTTATTTACCTATCCTTTCATTCTGCCTCCGTTCTTTAGTTATCCACTTTTGATGATAGGGAGTCTAGACCTTTTGTGTTGATGTTCAGTGTGCCCTCTTTCTCCCACTGAGGATGCAAACATCACTTCTTCTGTGGAGTCCTTCCTGTTTTAGCACTTGGCTTTCCAGCCTCACTGAGGTACTCTTACTTAATAGCACTCATTAATATTGTCTTTTATCATCTGTATTTTTGTACTTAGTGTTTGATAAGTGAGTTTGGGGATGTGTGTGTGCGAATGTGTGCATATGAAGGAGAGTATTTTTTGATGAGGGAAATGGTTATACATTTTTCTTTGAGGTCTGTCTTAAGGAATCCAAGCCAACCAGACAGAATCCAACTTGGCTTTCTTGATCTGGAAGATCGAGCAGCTATGACTAATGACTGATGTTTAGTGTTGTATTTTTACGTCATCTCGCATGTGCTACAGTTTGTTGGGTCCCACACGTAATTGGTATTGGATGGAAGGCAGCTGTTTGGATTCCTTTGTGATGGGCAGAAGTAACCAGAGTTGGAGACTGGGTTTGCACTTTAGCTACTACCTACTGGAGCCCAGGTAGGCCACTGTCCCTCTTTGATTCTCTTGTGGTTTGTTTCATAGAGCAATTCATTTCTGCGCGCTCTCTGTCTCTCTGTCTCTCTCTGTCTCTCTCTGTCTCTCTCTGTCTCTCTCTCTCTCTCTCTCTCTCTCTGTCTCTCTCTGTCTCTGTCTCTGTCTCTCTGCCACATGTATTTATTTTGTTGTATATCTGTGTGTAGGAACACCTATGCCATGAAACATGAAGGTGAGGGGACAGCTTTCAGAAGTTGGTGCTCTCCTGTCTCCAGGGGGTTTCTGGGAATCTAACTCAGATCATCAGGCTTGGTGCCAGCACCTTTACCTGTTGTGCCTCCTCACCAGCCCATCTCTGTCACCCTGTAAGCTGTCACATCCAATACCTGGAATTTACATTTCTCTGTGATTAGAAAGGGTTGTTCTCATTGATTCTCATTTTACCTTGACCTCGATTACCTGATGGAAGGTGTCACGCCTCGGATGCTAAGCACTTCCTGGATGGAAGCTGCTTTGGAGATCTGGCTGGACCTAGGCTGCGTGTGGCATGCCTGATGGTGCCTGGTTGTGAGCCTGTGTGGTCTTTACACATGCCACTGGGTCTTTGTGGTGTTGCTGGCTTCGGTCAAGTTCCAAAATGTCAGTGCATAACTCCCTCCTGCTCTGGGGTTCAGCTCTGCCATATTCTTCTGGGGAAGAGGTAGGGCTGGAGGACAAGAGAGTGGAGGCATGAAACTTGTAGAAGGGCACATCTTGATCTGGGCCGAAAAATTCCAGCAATCCAAAATGTGGTTCTGTGGTCACGGTTGGTCTAGTTCCTTTACTGCTTGCTCCAAGAGGAAGCCCACCCACTTGTCCCTGCTGTGGTCACTGGCCCTCTAAAGAGAGGCTATAAGCATTTCCTTTGAGCTTATCCTGCCCCTCCCCCATAGGCTAGGCTACCACATGGTCAAGTCTATGTGTGTTCTCTTGTCCAGTGACTTCACCAAAAGGGATTATCCAGATAGGACTGGGTGCTTCAGCTGGGACATGCCACTGTGGTTGTGTGTGGTGGCTCAGAGTGTGCACTGGAGACAAATTATAAAACAAAATGAGGGTACCTTGAGGGCTGGGGTTGTCGCTTAGGTGGTAGAATGCTTGCTTATCATGCAGAAAACCCTAGGTTCAGTCCCTACCTCCACATAAGCCAGTGGAAGTGGTGCACACCTGTAACCCCCCACACTTGGAGGCAGTGGCAGGAGGATCAGAAGTTTGAGATCAAGATGGGGAGATCACTTGCAAGTATGAGGACCTGAGTTCAAATCCCCACCACCCTAAAAGCTGGGCATGGCCATGTGTACACACCCCATACTCATATACCTCACATGCCCCCTCCCCACACAAAGGAAGCTTTTTGTTGATGGTGAGACAGAGTCTCTTTATTATTTAGTTCTGGCTGCCTGAAACTTGATATGTAGACCAGGCTGGCCTCAAACTCCAAGAGATCCACTTGCATCTGTGTCCCTGGTGCTGGGACTAAAGGCACGTGCCATTGTGCCTGGCCCATTAGTATCATTGTTTTTTATTTTAAAGTTTAGAATTTTTTCTCAGCTATATAGAAGTTTGAGGTCAGCTTGGGCTACATGAGAGCATGTCTTAGCCTTTCTCAAACAAAATGAACAAACAGGGATGACTGTCTCCATCTCATAGGGGTATGAAAGAGTTAATATGCGTCGAGTGCCCGGTGCATAGTCAACTTGTAAATCTTGGTGATTATTATTTAAAGACAGCCTGAGTAGGCCTGGGGCATCTGGCAGTTGTATCACACTAGTGGTTCACTTAAGCTACAGTTAAGCACAATCCTCACTCTCAAGTGCTTGTGCTGCTGGTATACACCATACTTCCCGCCTTCCTGGGACCTTGGAGCTCAGTTTCTGCTAGAAGTTATCTTGGCAGTGAGTGGCAACCTTACCACACCTGCACCTGCATCAGAACGTTGTGTGGCTTCTTTTTGTTCAGGAGAGGGTCAAACTTTGGCAGGGAGGATTTCTTCATTCCCTGACTTATTTTCTTTTCTCCTCCCTTCCTGCTCTTGAGACAAGGTGTCTTAGGACTTCTGTTGCTGTGATAAAACACCGTGACTATAAGCAATTTGGGGAGGAAAAGGTTTAGTTCACCTTACAGTTTGTAGTTCATCATCCAGGGAAGTCAGGATAAGAACTCAGAGCAGGAACCTGGAGGCAGGAGCTGATGCAGAGGCCATGGAGGAGTGCTGTTGACTGGTTTGGAAGCCAGGACCACCAGCCTAGGGATGTCTCCACCCATAATGGGCTAGATCCTTCCACATCAATCACTAAACAAGAAAATGTCTAATGAACTTGCCCACAGGCCAGTCTGTTTGTAACACTTTCTCAACTAAGGTTCTTTCTTCCAAAACGACTCTAGGTTGTGTCAATGTGACATAAAACTAGTCAGCACACAAAGTCTCATGCAGCCCAGGCTGGCCTCAAACTCAATATGAAGCAGACAACGGCCTTTAGCTGGAGACCCAGGGCCTCGTGCATGGTAAGCAGATGTACCCTCTGTTGAGCTACCTCCGTTGTCTCCTTAGTGTTCATCCCTCCAGTTGCCTTTTAAAAACTACATTGGTTTGTTTTGTGTGTACGCATGTGAGTACATGCTTGCCATGAGGAGGTCAGAGGACAACTCAGGGAGGTCAGTTCTCTTCTGCCATGTGTGTCTCTGTGATCAAAGTCAGGATATCCGCCTCACTGACAAGTGCCTTTACCTGCTGAGCCATCTCTCCAGACCCTGGCTGCTTTGAAGATTTTCCGTGTTTTTAGTTTTTAAACCAATTTGGGGTGTGTGTGTACAAAATGGCAATTATTCTCCCTAGTATTTCTTCCTTCTACCCTCCTGCTGTGCTGGGGACTCAGTTACACCAGTGTTGGAGTTTGTTAGGGACTCAGTTACATGCGTGTTGGAGATTGCTGGGGACTCAGTTACATGCATGTTGGAGATTGCTGGGGACTCAGTTACATGCGTGTTGGAGATTGCTCCACAGTTCTTACACTTTTCATTTCTAATTCATTTTTTTCTCTTTCGAAGTAGATGGGCAGAGGCCCTTGTCATCCCCAAGTGTTCAAATCCAGCACCAGTCATACCCGGTCTAGCTCTGAAAGTTTGAAGGGTCTTTTCATGTCTCCTGAGTTGCCTCTTAAGTTCTGAAACATGTGGTTTACAGCTAGAACAGCTTCGTGTTCTTGTCAGCTCATGTTAACAGCTGTGTCTTCTCTGGCTCAGGGATGGTTTACATATTTCTTTATTCGGTATAGATTACATTTTCTTGACTTCTTATGGTGGAGAGCACATGCCTGGGAATCTTGGTAGATTCTTGGTACTGTAATTTTCTGCGGTTAATTGGTTAATGTTTTTGTTTTCCTGAAAATTTTCTTATATTTTCTCTGAGATGTGGTTAATTTGCTGGGGGGAGAAGTCAATCTTTTTTGTGGGGGTAGGGGGAGAACAGGGTCTCTTGTAGCCCAGGCTGATCTTGAACTTAGCTGTGTAGCTGAGGATAACCTTTAACATGTGATCCCTGCCCAGTGCCGGGATGACAAGAGTGAGTCACTATGCCTGATTTATGTGGTGCTGAGGATTGAATCCAGGGCTTCCCGGGTGCGAGGCAAGCCCTTTACCTCCTAGCTGTACCTCCATCTCAAAAGTTTAATCTTGGAAGTTTTGTTGGATGGGATGGGGGTGGGGGCAGCTTACAGGTATTGAGTCTTCTGAGCTCTGCAGCCAACACTCTGTCCTTTCTGAGGCCTGGCTGGTGAGTCCGAGCACCCGGCTTTATATGTAAGCTCTCTTGCAGCCTTCTGACTGCTTTCTTCTCGGTACTCTGGGAAGAATAGAACCTAGCTGAGTATATTCTACAGGGTCTCAGGACCCTCACATCTCTCGTTTGATGTCACTGTCACCAGTTCGAATCTCCCCTCTCTGAAGTTGTCATGCAAACTCTGCCCCTCTTTGGACTCTTCAGGTGCTTAACATTGTCTCCTCCACCCAGGGATCTATGGATGTGCTTGGCCTGCACTGGAACTGGAAACTCTCTCCAGACAGTAAGCTGGGCCTCGTAGGCTCACCTCCCTTCACTGCCTGGCATGCTTTAAATGTTTTGTCTAGTTTTTTGGTGGTTTCGGGTAGGAGCCTAAATCTGGTCCCTGTTATTCCATCTTGGCCAGTAGTGGGACATTTAATTTGCATTTTTTCTCACGAGGAGGGCTGTTCCAATTTTAAACAGTGGAAAGTATTCCACGGTCCTGTGATCCTCACCCCTGAGCGTGTCTGTGGAGGATGTGAGGAGTTTACAGCTGGGAGGGCCAGGGATACCTTACCTCCGTCCCTGAAGCAGAGGCCTCAGAGAACATGTGTGGGCTGGAGCTTTGTGTTTTGCCCTGAGTACCGTAGACAACCTCAGCAGCTTGTCCAAGGGCTGTGTGCACAGCTGAGCGTGGGAGCCTCATCAGAACTACAAAACCCCAGAGTGCTTGGGCTTGCCAGCGAAGGCACTGGTTCAAGATGTCATGGGGAGAAAGGGGAAAGCGGAAGTGGGAAGGGCTTAGTGTGAATGGCGCTGGCTGGGAGGCCTGGCTTACTCCCCCTAACTGGGCCTCAGGCCTGGCTGCAAGACCCTGGGCTTTGTCTCTCCCTTCCCTGTGACAGAGCTGGGGCCTAGGCACAGATGTTGTGCCTGAGCCCCTAGCCTGCCTATAAGCTCAGGAGAGAGGAAGCAGGGCTCTCTGGAATGTCTGAATTCAGCTGTAGTGATGGAAAATATCTGTTCAGCCTGTGGCCTTGGGATGGGTGGCTGAGGAGGCTGTAAATCACCCACAGGCAGGGAGAGCTGCCTTTGGCCCTCTGTGGCCTGAAGAGAGGGCTGTGGGTGGGCCCAGGGGAGCCCACTGTCCAAATGCCAGGCTAGGAGCCGGAAACTCAGAGAGCCAGAGTGAGGGTCAGTGGGCTCTAGGGACTTGCATCTCCAGAGCTCTGGTTGGCTGGAAGGGAAATGTAGTGATGATTTGTCCAAAGATGTACAGGCTGACCCAAGACTGAAGGCCAGCTGTCCTTCCCTCCTCTCCCAGAAAGAAGGAGAGGCAAGAAGAGGACGATGACTGAACCAGCACTACTCTGCTTAACTGTGTGTGTGTGAGCCTGCATGTGCATGTGTGTATGCGCACGTGTGAGTGTGTGTGTGTGTGTGGTGTACAGTGTGTGTGATGTGTACAGTGTGTGTGTATGTGGTGTACAGTGTGTGATGTGTACAGTGTGTGTGTGTGTGTGGTGTACAGTGCGTGTGATGTGTACAGTGTGTGTGTGTGTGTGTGTGTGTATGTGTGTGTGTGTGGTGTGTGTACAGCTCCATGGGTATGTGTGTACAGTGTGTGTGATGTGTACAGTGTGTGTGTGTGTGTGTTGTGTACAGTGTGTGTGATGTGTACAGTGTGTGTGTGTGTGTGTGTGTGTGTGTGGTGTGTACAGCTCCATGGGTACAAGATGTGTTCATGGGGGCCAGATGGCAACCTCAGCTTGGCCTCCTGCGTGTATATGTGCACAGGCCTGGGAGTGACACAACATGCCTATAGAGGTCGGAGGCACACTTGTTGGAGTCAGTTTTTCCTTCTGCCATGTAGTCTAGTTAGCCTGCGGGCATTCTCCTGTTTCCACCTCTATAGGAGCACAGAGATTACAGATGCAGGCTACTTTACTTGGGGATCCTAATGCACACTGATGCTATACGGCCTTTATCCACTGAAGCCTCTCCCAGCCCCTCCATGCCCCTCTATGTAAAGCTGGGGGCAGGTTCTATAATGAGAGTAGGTTTTGTCATCAAGAGGTCTTCTGGTTTTAGTTTTCGTCCCAGGCTTTCTGACTGTCTGGCTTTTCCAGGCCTGTCCTAAGGGATGACTGTGTATTCATGCATATGAATGAGAGGTGTGTGTGCGCGCACTCGTATGTGTGTGGTGTGCTCTCTGAGTAGGTGAGGAGAGCATCAGATGTCCTGTGCTATCACTCTCAGCCTTATTCCTTTGAGACAGTCTCTCACTGAATCTGGAACAAGCAAGTCCCAGCAATCCATCTGGACTCCTGGCACCCCGCCCCCACACACTTGGGTTATGGGTAAACCTGCTTGTTTTGATAGATTCTGGGAACTCACTTCGGTCCTCATGCTGGTAGCAAGCACAGGTACCCACTGAACCATCTCCCTAGACCTTCCTGCGTCTAATATTGCATGATTTTTCTCGACGTTCTACTACATAGAGTTCGTAGCTTTCTCTCTGTTTGTAGGAGCAGCTGGCTGTGTGTGTGTGAGGTCATGTGATCATAAGGACAGCCCAGAGCCTTACAGTCCAGCCTAGGTTCCCAGTTATAGACCAAGAAAAGCATTGCATGTTCCAGGGAGTTTAGTCAGAGGCTTCTGTAGTTAGAAGGTCTCAGGTGAGCAATGGGCTTCGCCTGAGCCGGTGCTGTCCTCTGCTCTGGTACTTAGGGCAGCACCTGTTGCAGGCAAGATGGGCTAGCTGTGTGACCTTGGGCAAGGTCTCTGTTGTCTCTGTCCTAAGAGAGGGACATGCCACCTGGTGCTAGAACCTATCCAAACCTTAGAACTCCTTAGAGGCTTGCTCACTCTGGGATTTGAGTCCTTCTTGGGTGTCAGCTCTGAGAGTGCAGTGAGCGGGCTCTGACATGTCTGATGCCTCCACTGGCCATCTCTAGTGTTTTTGAGGGTGTGCCTGGAGATCAGGTCATCTCTGATTTCCTGAGGCTGTGTTAAGAGTTTGAGGTGACTTTCCCCTTACTTGTGTGTGAAGGTCTAGCTGCAGGGTGATGCAGGGGTGGTGACCACATTTTAATTGTCACCTGATGATGTCACTGGAAATATGGCTTAGTTGGTGTGCTTGCCGAGCACGCATGAAACTCTGGATTCCATTCCCCGAACTGAACATACTGTGAGTGGTGGGGCATGCCTGTAACCCCAGCAGGATGATAGATGCAGGAGGAGTGGAAATCCAAGATTGTCTATGGCTACATAGAGAAGTTGAGGCCAGCCTGAGCTACATGAGACTTATTTTTTAATTTTTTAATTTCAAATCATTATCTGAGCTCCTTGGATGCTCGTCTCCTTTGAGGCCCTGTTAGGCAGACCAGCCACAGAGCACCTTCTGTCTGCCCAGCACCCCAGTTACTGTTTCTGGACCCCCGTGACCGACCTATTCCTCACTAAACTCCACCATCTCTTTTGATTCTCTCCTTCTTCCCGAAGGTCCGTGTCTTCCTTCTTGCAAAAACCAAAACAAAACTTGCTGCTGGCACACTGCCTCTTCATTCCTGTCTGTTAGGCATGCTTTCCCCAGCTCAGGCTGTCCCGGGAAGGTCGTCTGACCCTGGATGCCCTCTTGTGCAATTCTGCTGGGTGGTGGATAGGCTGTGGAGACAGGTCTGCCCTGCACAGGGCAGGGAGGCCCATGGAAAGGAGGAGGGGTAAAGGCTGGCCTGGGCCAGACCTTGGGGTTGCTGTGGGAAGGTAGTACCTACGTCCTGTGCCTTCCTTACACTTGTGGGGCTTTCCCTCCTGCTTCTGTGCAGCCATGCCCTGCTCCTCCTTTCCCATACATTCTTTCATGTATTCATTCTTTTATGCATCCATCCATACATCATACGGCTGTCTGCCCTCCTGCCTACTCTTGCATCTGTTCGTCTGTCCATCTACCTGCTCACTCTTCTTCCCCTCCCTCTCCTTTCCTCCTCCCCTCCCTTCCCTCTTTCTGTTCATCACCTTCCCACCTGCCTATCCGTCTGTCCTGTCTGTCCATCTCATCTGAACCATCCACCCTTCCATCAGTTCACTGTCATTCAGTCAATAAACACTTTTGGAGCACCTGTGAGAACCAGCCTTTGGCTGAAATTAAGAGTGCGTGCCTGAACAAGACCTCAGAGCCTTTGGTGGGAGGATGGATTATTTTAAGGGGTAGGGCTCTAGGAAGTGAACCGTGAGTCATCCTGAGGTAGGTAGGCTTTCCCATAGAGATGGTGTGGGTGCCATGGCTAATTTAGACTTATCTCCAATATCCAAGTGCCCAGTACCCTGTCCATTAAAGGACAGCCTGTGAAATGAGTCTTTGGTGGCTTTTTTTTTTCTTTTTACCTTTAATGATACTAGAGAGACATCTCGAGGACTCTTGGCCCTGACACAGTTCTTACACAGGGAGGATGGCTCCTTCCACTGGGGACTGGGCAGGGCAATGAGGACAAAATTAATGTTTGGTAAGACAGAGGGGATGAGGGATTCCAGGAGGGAACTGCAGGTTCTGGGGCCTGACATGCTATGCCTGAAGGTGTAACTCTTCATCCTTCTAGCAATGACCTGGTACCACCTTTTGTGCGATAGATTATCATTGCGTTGACTGACTTGTGGGGCCCACATCTATATGTGTGTGTTGTGTTTGCCAGAAAGAATCATTGGTGTACATCAGCCAGTCTCAGATTTTAATGAGTGAATGAGTGAATGAGTGAATGAGTGACTGAATGATGGATGAATGAGTAAATGAGCACGATACTTTTAGGGGTGAGAGGTTGCATGAAGGCCTTGAACAGCTGTGCTGCAGATAGAGAAATCTTGGAATGGGAAAAGGGTGATCATTTGTAGATCTTGGCATGCTTGTTCAGCAGGGCAAGGATTTTAGTGATGGTCATGGCCAAATGCCCAGATTGGGATCTTTGGCCCTGGGAGTGCTCCAAGGCACCTTGGGCTGTAGGTCAGCCTTCCACCCCAGCAGGTAGAGAGACTTTGTCTAGGTATGACCTTCTTGTCAGAGTGAGACAGTATGAACACTGTCATGTCAGCTATGGGGCTTGCACTATGTTGTCCCCCAGGAAATTCAGTGGGCTCTGGGGACACTATGCTAAAGAGTAGAGCTAGGTTTCCTGTGTCAGTAACATGGCTGCAGGGTGGCGGCCCCAGGCCGTGTGTGTGTGTGTGTGTGTGTGTGTGTGTGTGTGAATGTGCATATGGTGTATTCATGTAGGTCAGATGGCAACCTCAGGTGAGGGGCTTCATCTTCTATTTTGTTTGCCCCTGTGTATGTATGTACGCAGGCATGTGAGAGACATAGCATGCTGGGGGAGGTCAGACACCCACTTGTGGAGTCAGTTTTTCCTTCTACCATGTAATCTAATGCAGGTCAACATGCTTGTGCTGTAAGACTTGTACCCATTGAAGCCTCTCCCAGCCCCTCCAAGCCCCTCCAAGTTGGGGGGCAGGCTTTATATCAGGAGTAGGTTTTGTCCTCCAGGGGTCTGGGTTTACTTTCCCAGGCTCTCTGACTTCAGGGCTTTCCCAGCATTGTCCTTCTGTTCCTAATCGATGACTGCATAGCTCTGGGAGGATCATTTCAAGAATGTTTTTACACAAGTGCCATTCTAATGGCTTGATGTCTCCGGGATTTTCACACTGGGTAAAACCTCTGGGTTTTCTTGTATTGTTACCTGTCTACGCCTGCTGTTCTTAGAGCTGTAGGGAATATGGCCTCCACTGCAGATGTTGGCTGCATAAAAGGACATAGATAGATTCAGCTCCTAAGTTACCTTGGGCTTTGGTGTAGTCAGAGATCCTCAGACCACTGACCAAAGGCCTCAGGGGAAGCTTCCAGAACTTTGGAAGTATGTGTTGGGTTCAGTTGTCCTAATGAATGGGATCCAGCTTTTGCCTCCTAGGACATCCAGAGTGGAGGGGGTCTTACTTTTGACACAAATGTTCTAAATAATTTTGCTAATGTTGGTATGTCACAGAATGCTAGCTCAAATCTTTTTTTATATTTTACTTTTTTAAAATAAAAAAAATATTTTATGTGTACAAATGTCTTGTTTGTGTATATGTCTGTATATACCTGCATCCCTGGTGCGCGAGGAGGCCATGAGGGGGTTTTAGATGGCTTTGTGAACTACCATGTGAGTACTGGGAATTCCACTTGGATCCCACGTCATCCTTGGAATAACAAGCCAGTGTTCTTAACCACTGAGTGATCTTTGTGACCCTTTTACTTGCTTTTTAAAGGAACTGACAGCTTTTAGGAATACATTCTTTCTTATTTATTTATTTATTTATTTATTTATGCATGTATATGTACATGAACGAGCGTGCCTAAGGAGGTCACAGGACACCAAGCATGGGCATGCCAAAGGAGGTGAGAGGACACCTTGCAGGAGTCAGTTTTTCCTTCTACCATGTAGGTTGGGGGATTGAACTCAGGTTATCAGGTTCAGTGGGATGTGCCTTTGTCTGTTCTGCAACCTTGCTGGCTTCTGTGTTGTCTTTCAAGATAGGCACTCTTGTGGCCCAGGCTGGTTTCAAACTTACTGTGTAGCTAAGAATAACCTTGAACTTCTGACCCTCCTGCCTCTCTCTACTTCTTGAGTGCTACTATCTAGGCATGACCCTAGGTACCTGGTTTTTACTGTGTTGGGGATCAAACCCAGGCCTTGAGCATTCCAGGCAAGCACTCCACAGATTGAGCTAAATTTCTATCCTTCATTAGTGTGTAAGGAAAGCTCCAATGCCAGGTGTGGTAGTGTAGGAGTTTAATTCCAGCACTTGAGAGGCAGAGGCAGACGGATTTCTGTGAGTTCAAGGCCAGCCAGGTCTACAAATGGAGTTTTAGGACATCCAGAACTACACAGAGAAACCTTGTTTCAAAAAAGAAAAAAGGGCTCTCCTTACCATGTGACACCTCCAACAGAGGTTCTCACTGGCAAGCATGCTCAGGTTTCCTGCCCCAGAGTCATGGGTCAAATACACCTTATTCTTCACAGACCTCTTGGTTGCAGATGTCCGTCGAATCCTGGTGCTTATGACATCCGTTAGTCACCTTTTTATTGCAGTGATAAAGCACTATAATGAAGTCTACTTCTAAAAGAAAGTATTTAAGTGAGCTTACAGTTTCAGAGGGTTAGAGTCCGTGATGGTGAAGTGAAGGCATGGTGGCTGAAACAGCTGAGACCTTACATCGTGAGCCATAAACAGGAGGGAGAGGAGGGAGAGAGAGCACACTTGAAATAGCACAAGTCTCTAGAAACCTCAAAGCCTGTTTCTAGAAACATACTTGCTGTAGGAAAACTGTACCTAATCCTCCCCAGCAGCCACCAACTGGGGACCGAGTCTTCAGATCTCACTTAAAGCACAACAAGACCCTCCCTTTCTATCTGCCCTACTATCTCTAGGGACATCTCTGGGACCATAATCTCCTGCTCTCTTCTGCAACCAGCTCTTTTGGGTCGTTAGGGGATGAAAGAGGGGTCCTCAGGATGCTCTGGGGTCACAGCCGCACTGTGGTTCTAGTACCTGCTTGTGATGGTATCTTCTAACTTTGAGAGAGGCCTGTCTCTGGGTCCACAGATAAATGGCTAACAGGAGAGTCAGCCATCAAAGTGGAAGTGTCAAGCACAGCAGCAGAGACAAAGCAGTTATGGGTGCAAGTGACTAGGGTTGGATGGAGGGGCCAAGTGTCCCATTGCTCTGATAATACACCCTGACCAACCCATGTGCAACTGCCAGGCATGGTGGCACGTATCTTAAATCTACTCAAAAGGTAGAGCAGGCGGATCTTTATGATCTATGAGTTCAAGGCCAGCCTGGTCTACAAAGTTAGCTCTCTAGGCCATCCAAGGCTACATAATGGAACCCTGTTTCAAAAACAATAAAATGAAACAAAAAATCACCCTAGAGGAGAAAGGGTTTATTTGGTTTGCAATTCACTCTTAGCAGATGAAAACACTCTCCCCTGGAGCTCACCCTTTCTCCTGCTATTGGTATGAAACGAGATGCCTCTCGCCATCATGGCCTGTTCACGATTACCTGGGGCACAGGTTTGATGGTGACAGGAGACTCAGAGCCGGATGGTCCCCTTGAAGTTACTGAAGTCAGGAGGAAGGTAGGAGTTTGAAGGCTGCTGTCGACCTGAGTTTTAAAAGTCTTCAGCCTGGTTCCTCTGTGTCTGTGCTTAGCTGGCACTGACCCAGGAGATGCACAGGGGCACGTGTTATAGGCTGTGGATGGGGGAGAGGGCTGGGAGGGGGATGAGATGGCATAGTGGGTAAATTAGACCAGAAACTGTACCAAATGTACTAAAGCCTGGATCCCCGGCACCTCTGAAAGGCTGTTCCACCGTTAATCCTAGCTCAGAAGAGGCACAGCTGGGTCTGGCTGGCCACACAATTTGCCTGAATTTTCAAGTTCCAGGTTCAATGAGAGACCTGTCTTAAAAATTAGTGTGAAGACACCTAATTCCAACCTCTGGATGCTATAGTTGCATACACCTGCTCACACAGTGACGCATGAGGGCAAGCGTACACGCGTGTGCGTGTGCATGCACACACACACACACACAAGAGCAAACTGGTCAGAGTGAGTTTTGGAAGCCTGCCCCCTGATTTTCTCTGGGCCTGTGCTCAGGACTGGTGATGGAGACACACACGGGGGCGTGTGATAGAGCTGGGAAGGCTGTTAATGTGGGGACAGTCTGGAAATGAAAGAGCAGCAGAAAACTTCCCTCTGGATCTCAGACAGCCTGCTTTCCCAAACAAAAGTCCCTTCTGTTGATCAGATCTCAGGGCTGTCTGGGTCCCTGGCCTGAACCCACCCTCCCTCGCTCGCGTGGCTGGGTTCAGGGGTTCGTGCCAGCAGGAGGGGAGGGTTGATCTACCCCTGCTGCCCCTAGGCTTGTCTGGAGCTGGCTGACCCTCTGTGACCTCATAGCCTTTGGCCCAGCTATGGCGCCTCAGCATAGATGGATGTGTTAGCCTGTCCAGGAAGCATGGCTTCAGTGCATGCCTCTTCCCTCCAGCCCGTGTGAAGAGAAGCCAGTGTACCTTCATGATCGGCAAACTTGTGTTTGTCCAACTGGCTGCAGGAAGACTCTGATCTGCTGTTCTGCTCCTAAGTCCCTGCCTGGAGAGGAAAGGGGCTGCCCCAAGATCTTTCTTGTTGGTCTTGGAAAGATGTAGGTGGAGCCTTGGGTTGGAAGAAGGGGGCACTGTGCTGCACTCAGCAAAGAAGAAAACACTGTGTTCAGGAGGGATTGCACCTCAGCAGTGAGAGAAATCAATCCCTCTGTAGCTCGAGGTTCTGTGTTCAATGGAATTAGGAGAGGTTTGGCAAGGCTTGAGGGCAGCGGGCAACAGTAGGTACGTGTCCAGGACGGCTTGGAGCCTGCCAACTCTGCTGGTAGGCCTTTCTTTGCTCTGTTTCTCTGTTTGTAAAATGGCACAGTAATGTATGCTTGCAGTGTGTGTGTGTGTGTGTGTGTGTGTGTGTGTGTGAGAGAGAGAGAGAGGAAGGGAGGGAGGGAGGGAAGGAGGGAGGGAGGGAGGGAGGGATGGATTACTGTTGAGTGTGCAGGTGTGTGCAGGTAAAAACCAAAGGCCAGTTTCAATTGTCATCTCCTGAAATGCTGTCCACCTCCTTCAAGACCAGGTTTCTCACTGGCCTGAAATTCACCAATTTGGCATGACTGGTAATTTTACATGGGTTCTGGGGATTTGGTCTCAGATCCTTGTGCTGGCAAGGCAAGTACTTTCCCGATCAAACTATCCCCTGGCCCTCAAGGTTGACTTTTCTGTGGTTGATGAGAAATAATGTTGTGTGATGGACAAGCTGAGATCTGAACCAACTGGAGCTTCATCGTTATTGTATGAATTGAGTTCAGAAGGTTCTAGCACAGTTCTTGAGGCAACCCTTGGGACCAGGTGGCCTGTCCCCTGGTCTGGGATGCCACCAGGCAGGTCCCTGATGAAAGGTGGGTCTTGATTTACTTCTCTGTGAAAAGATAGAAGGTGGCTGAGGAAAAGATGCCTTCTCTAGAGTGGAATGGCTTCAGGGAGTTTGGACACTTGGTCTTCAATTCCCCAGCCTCTGGGTGTGGTTTTGTGAGCTCAAGGTAGAAAACCACCCCAAAGAGGATGGAAACCTTCCTTAAGAGGACTTTCTCCCTTTCTCTCAAAGACAGGATGGATTTTCCTGTCTCCAGATCGAGGGAGGGGCCCTGTAAAGCCATATCCCTACTTCAAAGGAGCCAAGCTGGTTCAGGGATGACATTTTCCCAAGGGCTAGTGCCTGGGGCTCCTGAGGCCACAGCTGGATCACCAGCTGGGAGCACAGATGACCTCTCAGTTCTCCTTTCTCCTCCCACCCCCTCCCTCCTTTTCTTCCTCTCTTTTTCTCTCATCCCCTCCCTTCCTGTCTGTCTTCTCTCCTGCTTTCTCTCTTTTATCTCTCTTTCTTCCTCTTTTTCTTCCTCCCATCTTTCCTCTTCCACCTCCCCCCCAATCTTTACACATATGCATGTGGAGGTCAGAGGGCACCTGTGATGTCATTCCTTCGCCACATTCCACCTGTTTGAGTCATTGTTTGAGTCAGGGTCTCTCATTGTCCTGGAACTTCTCCCAGTGGGTTAGGCTAACTGACCAATGAGCTTCCAGGGATCTTGCCTGTCTTCCGTCCATCATCTTACCATAATAGACCTTTCAGGAGGGTGCTGAGGATTATACTGACCCCCCAGGCTTGGGAGGCAAGTGTTTTACCTACTGAGCTGTCTCCCCATCATCACCCCAGGCTTGGGAGGCAATTGTTTTACCTACTGAGCCATCTCCCCACCAGTGGCTTTTTCAAGGGCAGGACAGAGCATAAGGAAGCTCTTTTCGGTTTTCTGAGCGGGGTGCCAGGACTCAGGGTGAGACTGTCGGGAGCCTGGGGGCAGACACGTTCAACAGGGATGTTCTTATTCACACCTAGCCTCTGGAGAGCCAACCCCACCCCCTCCTCAGTGAGAAGGTCAAACAATTACAGGGCTCCTAATTTTCAAGCCAATTGGGAAATTAAATCGTGTCTCTGTCAGAGTGCTATTAGGAATTTTCAAGAAAGAGGTAATTGAAAAGAAACTTTTTAATACACTCACCAAATTGGCAAGGGGGCACAGAAGTGCTGGAGCCTCTCCCAGCCTTCTCCTTCCCATCAGCTCAAGTGGCCATGGTTGCTTGCCCTAACTCCACTGCCTCATGGGGTCCCTGTCTCTGCAGTCAAGGCCAATATGGGTGCACCTCTTGGACCTCGAATGTGGAACTCTGTTTAAGTTCTTCATGCTGTGTCTCTTAGTTGTCACCTGGGAAAGGACACTTGGGAGAATAACATAGGGTCTGGGGCCTACTGGGCCACCTTCGATCACTGTGGCTGAAACTCAAGTAATAACCATGGTATTGCTGTCACTACTGTAGCCAGCAGTGTGTAGAATGTTCTTTACCGCTCTCTGGAACCTTTCCTCTGCATCTAGAAGCCTTGTATTTGGCATGGTGTGACATCTGCTTTGTGACAGGATGGTGTGACCATGAGTACTTTCAATCATAGGTCCTCGACTGTCCCCAGCCACGGTTCTGTGCCAGGTTCTGCACGCCATGCACCCGTGAGTGCTCTTTTATTGGGGGGGAGGGATTACTCCCATCTTATAGGACACGAGATAGATGCAGACAGATGAAGGGGCCTCAGAGCTAGGAGGCTACATCACGGATGTAGGATGTTGCTGTGATTCAATGTGTTTAAGTGCAGACGACAAGACATGATTCTGTCCATCTAGCATACAGAGTGGCCAATGGCCTAGGGCGGAGATTATAACACTGGCTGTTGCTGTGAACACAGCGTGCTCACTGTCAGGAACTATGGGGTCTGAGGGCAGCAGCCTGACTTATCGTGACTTAGCGTATCTCAGACTCAGCTCTCCTCAAGTCTGTGGACGTGGGATGGGCCTACTGTGGGCCCTTTCCTTATCCCTGTGTTCTGCTGCCTGATACAGACGGCACAGAGTCCCAGCAGCCTTCAGCCTGATACAGACAGCACAGAGTCCCAGCATCCTTCAGTCAGCAACTCCACCTTCTTCCTTCCAGAAGATCTCTGAGCTGTCTGGAAGGAGAGGGGAAGCCAGCCTTTATGGCTGCTGCTCTCTTTCCTTTCTTGTTGTGTCCCTGGAAGTCTCTTGAGGAGCCGGCCACATGTCTTGCAGACAGCACACATATTTTATGCCTCTAGAGCTTGGGTTTTTACAGTTGGGACATGATGGGCCTCTTTGCTGCCAGGCTACCCTCATTTCCAGAGGAATCCTTTCCAGAAGAATCTGTGTCAAACACTGTGTGGTCCTGCCACTCCCTGACACAGACTTCCGGTTGCCTCCCACATAGATGGAGATTAATGTAGGAGCTTTTTTTGTATCTGTTAGGACAGTTTGATTGGTGCAAACTATTGTGTCCCAAAGAGAGAAGACCCTAAGGACAGCTGGAGGAAGGGGCTGTGGCTAATTAGTGATTGTGAGCCCCATGCCAACCTGAGGCCGAGATACTGTCCAAATTCTTGGATGTCATGGAAAGTTTTTCTCCCTCTCCTTGACTCCTCCACACTCAGAGTCCTCGTCTATAAATCATTACTGGCCTCCTTGAGTTTGTTTTTGCTTGGCCAAACCTCCTGAAGGTACAAAGCACAGCCATTTTGCTATCCAAGGGGATGATGTGGGGCTTGATACCTTAGGGAGAACTCTATAAGTAATAGAGTAACTGTTCTTTCAAATTGTTTATTTATGCATTTTTATGTGTATGAGTGGTTTGTCTGTGTGTGTGTGCACGTGTGTGTGTGTGCGCGCGTGCACGCACGCCCACTATGTGCATGCAGTACCCACAGAGGCCAGATGAAGGCGTCATATTCCAGGGACTGTAGTTACAGATAGCTATGAGCTGCTGTATGGGTGTTGAGGAACTGAGCCAAAGTCTCCTGCTGGAGCAGCCAGTTCATTAAACTCTCCAGGCCTTCAAATGGACACTTGGTACTTACCAGGTTGGGGATTTAATATCCTCTACTGTAGACAAATGTTTTAGGATCTGTTGTGTGTGTAGATGTGTGTTCATGTTTGTGAGTGCACAGGTGGACATTTTAGTGCAGGCGCACATTCATTGTGTGTGGACATGGCTTTGAAAGGCAGTAGGTAACCTCATGTGTCTTTCATTCCTCCTTTGGTGTTAGCAAATCTTTTTCTTTTTTGCTTGTTTGTTTGTCTTGTTTTTTTGAAGACAGGGTTTTACTTTGTAGCACTGGCTAGCTAGCTTGGAACTCACTGTGCAGATCAGCCTGACCTCAAACTCAGAGGCACACCTGCCTCTTCCTCTCTAGTTCTGGGATTAAAGGCATGGACCACTATGCCCAAACACATTGTCCACTTTTTAAAGAATTATTATTTGTGCAAGTACGTACAGATGGATGGTGTGTGTGTGTGTTGTGTGTGTGTGTTTGCATGTACCACAGTGTGCCAGTACCACAGTGTGCCTGTGGAGGTAAAAAGACGACTTTGTGGAATTGGTTCTCTCTTACAATGACATGGGTTCTGGGGATGGAACTCAGGTAAACAGGCTTGCATAGCAAGCATTTTTCCCCCTTCTAGACCAAGTGTCCAGGCCACACTTTGTTTTGTGAAACAGTCTCTGTTGCTCACCTGCCGTGTCCACCAGGTTAGCTGCCTTGTCCTTTCCCCTCCTCTCATGGATTCATAGGATCACTGGCTCTAAGGAGGGATTTACATGCCTTCTGGAGATTTGAACTTAGGTCTTCATAATTGCCTGGCAGTCTCTTCTACAGTTTCACAGCTCTGCTGCGATGGTTTTTAAGGTCTCTCTGTGGGTCTCTTGCCCCAACTGGAATACACAGGAGAGAGCTAAGACTTACAGAAAGTGTTTTAGGTACTTCGAGGTATTGTGGGACAAAACCTTTCCTGGGGAAATGCAACATACACATCTACCCACCCAGATAGGAACGCATCGTAGTCCAGAGTACAGATACAACTGAAGTCCGACTTGGTGAACCAATAGATTTTATTGGGATTGTTTACCGGAATATGAGTGAAGGGTTATTTATATGAGCATGGGGAGAAGTTTCTCAGAGGATAAGAAATGACTCAAAGACAGCACCATCACCAAGGTCCACCCTGGCATGGGTGACAGCTCACAAGGCTGGGAAGCTGGTGCACACTTCATAGCTGCAGGCAGCTCAACAGCTTGGAGAGCGTTCTTTCCAAGGGACTCTGGTCTAAACCTCTTCCAGGTAACTCAACTTGTCTCTGCTTCTTCCAAACAGCTGGTATGGTCTCATAGTCTTCTTTGCAACTCACCTTCCCTTCTTCTGAGGTGGATTCTCAGCCTTTATGGTTTTCTCTGCCAGAGAGGACCCTAGTGAATCTTGTCAGTTTCAGGGACTTCCTGAAACTGTTTTGGAGTTGACTTCCTGCTTAAGGAGCTTCTCTACAGGATAGAATTTGTTTCAATCTTGGGGAAATTGATATATAACAGGGGACCAAGGTGAGAACGTGGAACTGCTCTCAGATTGTCTGTGGAGCCATGACAGAGTTAAGACCCCAGTGTGTGGATGGTGGCAACATTCTGGGGCTGCCTTTCTAAGGAGTCTGTTCTTGCTTGAGCAGAACAGCCTTCTGCCTATATGTATAGCCTATATGGTGGCTGCTTGTGTGGACAGGAGGACTAGCTGTTGGTGAATCCTCCTTCAGGCTGCTTAATGTCCTCCCAGACATCCTGCCAAGCCCAGACTATTCCTGATGGTGCTAGCCCATGTGTTAGTTGGCACTAAAGAGCTATGACAGATGCCACTTGCCTGTTGTGTGTCCTCTGGGAATTGCCCACGCCAACCACAGTGGCAGTTTGCAGCTTGGCACTGCCTTCAGGCAGCTAACTCCCTCCTGGCCAGAATGGTAGAGGTATTGGAGAGTGTGCTGGATGGGGTGTAGCTTTAAGGCCCCTAGAGAGTAGGGTGAACAAGTCATTTGGCCAGGGACTCTGCAGGGAGGGAGGAAAAGATGAATTTGGACATTGTTGAGAATCAGTTTGCTACGACTGGGCCTTCTTACCAGGAGGGTTCTCTTTTCTACCTTCCTGGTTTTCTCTTTCTTTACCCCTCCCATCACCACTTCCCACCACTCACAGCCTTTCTTTTGTTTGGTTTGTGCACACACATGTGTGTGCATGCATGTGCGTGTGCATATGTACATGCATGTGTGCATGTGCGCATGCATGTGTGTGTGCATGCATGTGTGAGTGCATGCATGTGTGTGTGTGTGTGTGTTCCTGTGGAGGGCAGAGGTTGCTGTAGATGTCTTTTGTTGTTTTCGATCTTGCTTTTTGAGACAAGGTGTCTCTCTCTGAGCTATCTCTCTGAGCACAGAGCTCATCCATTCAGCTAGACTCGTTGGCTACCAAGTTTCAGGGATCTACCTATCCCTGCTTCCCCAGTGCCGGGATTATGGGCCGTGCTTTTTTTTAAAAAGTAGCTTCTATGGGATCCAAACCCAAATCCCCACGCTTATGTGCCAAGCTCTTTACTGATGGAGCCATCTCTCTAGCCCCACATACCTTGATTTTGAGTAGAGTGACTTTCCTGAAACAACCTGACAATTTAGAAGAGCGTCATAAGCAGCTAGATGTTGTTCTTGACCGTCTGTCCCACTGGTCTGTGTTGTGCTCAGCACACAAGGAAAGCTAAGTGCAGAGAGGCACCCAGGAGATAACCAGAAGCCGCTGGGAAAGGGAAGTGTTTGGAACAACCGTCTCTCTCACTTCATTTATTTTACTTACTAACATTTAAAAACTACTACTTAGTGTGTATGTGTGTGTATGCATATGTGTGTGTGAGAGAGAGAGTATATGTGTGTGTATGTGGGGGTCTATGTGTATGAGTGTCTGTGTGTTAGTGTATGTGTTCGTTTGTGTGTGTGAGTGTCTTATGTGTGTATATGTGTGAGTATGTGTGTGTCTAAAGGCCAACAAGAGACTCTGTCTTTAAAAGTAAAAGTTCCTGAGACATAGCACTTGAGGTGGTTCTCTGACCTGCATAGGAATGCATGTGTTTGTGCATGTACACACACATGGATGCATGAATGCATACATGCATGCGCACATGGAAAAACACATCTGTCTATCACCTACACAAATTGATAACCCAGGGCTCAGAGATCTATCTTCTGTTTTAAAGTTCAGGCAATTTAAGTTATCTTCAGTGTCTGACTGGAGCTTATCTGCTCTTGGAAGGCTGGCAACTTTCCCTGGGTCTGACAACCCTTTTACCATGCTCCTCGTCAGCCCTGTTGCTTCTGACCCAACTCTGCATGACCCTGTAAACTTGGAATAGACAGTTCTTGTTCTAGGCCTTTGCCCCCTCCCCTGGTGGCTCATTGCCACCTGGTTTTGACCATTGTGCCTCAGCTGCTAGTGCTTTCTGCGGTCCACCACTAACACTGGCTTCCTACTCACCTCTTGTCTGGCTTCGAATCTCTGTTCCAGAGGGTGGTTCTACAAGGCAGGGCCAGTAACCACATCTAATTCCAACTCTGTTAACCCCTCCCCTTGTTAGGGCTGGCAGATACCAGGATGTGGATGTGTGTGCTGGAAATTACTCTCCTGCTTGCTTCCCTGGCTGCCCCTTGCCATCCATGACACCTCCTGTACTCTGGAGAGATTTAAGCTTTGTGTGGCTGAGTTTGACCAGCACTGCAAACTGTTTAACCTGCCGTGATTGAAACTGTGGCAATTACATTTTAATTGAGACATGGACTGCCTAAGCAGACACAAGACAGCCACAGTGACTGCTAATTAATTTCCTTCAAAATTGACGACATCTAATAATTATTCTCCGTGACGGTGTGTTATGTGTATATAGCTTTCCTGCCCCTGGTTCCTGCCAGTGGCATCCATTCAGGTGAAGTTAGTTGGTGGTGGTCTCAAATGTGGTTCTGCCTTGCTGTCAAGTTAGATGTCCCTTCAGGCGTTTGAAGGAGCCTGTTGTCATTGCATGGGAAGGTGGAGGAGGGGTATCACTTGTTTCTAGATAGTTCTAAACACAGAGCCAAGGGCTTCGTACTAGATTCCTACCTCCAAAGTACTTGGAGAACCTGGTTCCTTTAGTTAGGAAATGAGCTTTTTACTTAAAAGATCTGTTCTGTATGGCAGGAGAGTCCGTTGAAGGAAAGTCTGGGATCTGGAATATTCTGTGGACTTGGCTTTGTGTGTACACCTGGGTGTACCCGCATGCATATTGGTGTGTGTGGTTATGTGGTTGATATAGATGTGTTATATGTGTGTGGAGTGTAGATATGTGTGGTGTGTGTATGTGGGAATGTGTGTGTGACATAGATGTGAGCATGTTATATGTATGTGGCATGTAGATATATGTGGTATGTGTGTATGTGGAATTGTGTGTGTGTGCGTGTGTGTATGATATAGATGTGAGCATGTTACATGTGCGTGGCATGTAGATATGTGTAGTATGTGTGTATGTGAGTCTGCCTAGTTATACGAGCAGAGGCCAGAGGAGGACACTGGGTGCCCTGCTCCATTATTCTTCACTCTTCCCTTGAGACAGGGTTTCTGAATGAATGTGGCAGTAGGCTGATGAGCAGCAAAGCTCCGGCAGTCCTCTGCCATCTCTCTCCGGAGTGCATGCTTAGCATCATGTGTGCGAGCTTGGGCTACGTTTTACATGGGTGCCGGATGTCCGAATGCAGGTACTCATGCTTCTGCAGGGAGCGCCAGCCTGTGCATTTAAGTGTGAACACGGGATCCGCCACTCTCGCCTTCCTTCCTGTAAGATGGAAGGAGCCATTCCTCCCTCAGTGGTGTTTGATGCGAGGGAACCAGCTGTGTAATGCAGGCACACACTGCATGTCAGAGGCCTCCAGGTATGGAGTCAGTCCTTTCCCTGTATCCAGTCACTTTGGGTTCTATGTCCCCATGGTTGCTGGGGTTCGTAGTCAACTCTGTCCTGGGCTCGGCCTGCCTGAGACCAATACTGTCTGGTGCCAAGGCAGGTGTTGACTTGTCCTCTGAATGCCCATTTTTTTCACAGTGGCAACTTTTGGAATCAGTTATGCCCAGCTGGTAATTGGCAGGTGAGAGGTGTGTTCTGGGTCCTGTGTAGCCCATGTTTAGTCTTTTTATTGGGGGCCATGTAATTTTCCCTTCCAGACAGGAGCCTGAGGTTATGGCTTAACAGAGGTACTGCTAAGTTTGGGTCATGCTCTGTCCAGGTCTCGGCTGCCCCCCTCTAGCTCTCAGATTTCAAGAGCCCTGGGAGATCTTGGGGGTCTGCAGAGGCTGAGGACAGAGATGAGGGGCCAGTATCCTGGCAACTGAACCCCCTAGGGAGGCCACAGAGAGAGTGGAGTGAGGGACAGGTCCAGCTCAGGTTTGGACCACTTCTGGGCCAACCTGCAAATGGAGGGATGCAGTGGCCATGGGAGACTTCACGGGGAGTGAGGCAGCCAGGACTTCTTGCGCTGCTCCTGTCCCAGATGGTCACTCCAGAGAGACCTTGTTGGGTCACTGCCCTAACAGTGAGCCGTGGTTGTTTCTGGAGGCCGTGCAGGGTATGTGTCTACAGGAGAGCACAAACCAGTGAGTGTGACTGTATCATCTTTGTTACTGTGACAAAATGCTTGGCAGAAGCAGCTTCCGGAAGGAGGAGTTTATTTTGACTCACAGTTGGAGAGTGAAGTTTATTGTGCAGGAGAAGGTGTGGTGGTAGGAGTGTGAAGCAGCTGCCCCCACTGTGTCTGCACTCAAATTGGGGGGGGGGCGAGAGGTGTGTTGGGGCTCAGCTCTCAGTCTTTCCAAGTCTGGGACCCAGCTTGTGTAATGATGCTGTCCGAATGATGCTTCCCTCCTCACTTAACCCTGTCTAGAAACTCCCTCGAAGGCAGGCATAGATATTTGTTCCCTAATGAGCGTAGGAAACTCACCAACTTGCCAGTTTTAACCATCACATGACCTTGAGCATGAGCAGAGTTTGCTATGGTGAGTGTGGGTGAATCCACGATGCGAGCAGCCGTGTGAATAGAGAAGTTCGTGTAAGTATGAGCCAGTGCATGCTAGCATGTGTGAGTGTGGGTTGATGGGAGTGTACTCAGGAGTGAACCTAAGTGAGTCTGATGGAAACAGGCGAGAAGGTTCATGAGCAAGCAGGATAGCATGTGTGGCTTGCATCCCTGTTGCCTGGGCCAGCATGGATGTACGAAATGGCGCATAGACCCACTAGGTGCTCTCGCTGCTCTGTTTGTGTTTCTCTTTTCTATTTTTGTGTTTGTATGTGCACTGTACATATATGTATGAATGTTTTGTATGTGGTGTGGGTAGAGGCCAAGGTTGATGTTGGAATTCATCGTCTATTGATCTTCCGTCTTATTCAAAATCTCAGGCAAATCCAGAGCTTGCCCATATGGCCAGTCTTCTTAGGCAACTTGCTCTGTAAAATCCCTGGTCTTCCATGCTTTGGGGCTAGAATTCTAGGTAAGCCAGGCGCAACTAACGTTTACTAGATTCTGAACATGTTCACTGAGGTCCCCACTCTTCCGTAGCAAGTACTTTAACCACTGGGCCTTCTCCCCTATACCATCTACTGACTCTCTTGTATTTTCCTGAATGGGACTAAGGTCAGGTTAGGGGCCAGGAGGCCATAATAGTATGCCCATGTGTGCCCAGATCATCCTGAGGCCCCGGATAGCTGGGAGCAGAATCAGGTGCCAAGATATAACCGTAGAGTCTTGGGCGACATTTCTCCTAGGATGCGCAGTATTGGGAGACAGTGGTTAGTGGCCCATGGGCATCTAATACCCAAGACCTGGCCAGTGAAGCTTTGTATCTGGAGTATAGGCTATAGGAACCCAAGCCAGGGTGGGGTGCATTACAAAGCCCAGGGTAGGTGGGGTGGAGAAGATGGGGAACCTGTGGAGTGTGGCAGTTACTGGAGTCTGCATCCCAAGCTGGTAGATGTGGGTAGGGCCCAGTTATAGTGGCACTGAGCTTAGATGGACAGACTAGCAGTTGGGAGGGGTGGGGCTTGTTGGTAGTAAGGTAGAAAATACCTAATACAAAAGAGCCACTGCCACCCCCTCTGTGGTCCTCCTGTGGCCTTGTGACCTCCAGAGATAATGGCCACAAGTGCCAGAGGTAGCCTGGCCTGGGATAACTGAGGCTGTGCCTTGTCTTCCTCTGCTTGCTGAGAGGAACAGCTGGTTGTTTCTCTTTGGTGGCTCCCTGGCAGCCCAGAACTGACAGTTAAGATTCTTTATAGGTCCTTCCTCGCCTGTGACTCAGAACTCTCCTCCTCCCATCCTAATTCAGTCCCCGAGGCCCATGCCATCACCCACACAGCCAGAGAAGATAATTAGGGGAGCCGGGAGGGCGACCTGCCAGGTTCCCAGGGCAGGTGACGTAGACCTGAGCCAAGATCTGCTCTCTGTGACAGACATGTAAACAGCATGCTCTGGCTGGCTCAGTGCTGTCTGTGGGACAGGTGGGTGAAGCTTCAGAGTCTGCTCAGAGCTCCTCTGTAAGGACGATGAAGTCACCTCAGGAGCCATCTTCCTTGTTTAGTGGATGGACAGAAGGGTGAGGGGTGAGTCCAGATAGCCAGGCAGGTGATTTGTTGGAGAGCCTAGTGCTGCTCAGTGCACTCACACAGGGCCTCTTCTGCTTGCATGAACTATGACGGGGATATCACCTGGCTGGCTTGGGAAGGCAGAAGCTTTGTGAATAACTACATCTGTTTTAAAAGTTATTTTTAGTTACATTGTGTGTGTGTGTGTGTGAGTGTGTGTGTATGTGTGTGTGCGCGCACCATGATACACATGTTTTAGTCAAAAGAGAGTCAGTTCACTCCTTCCACCTAGTGGAACCTGGAGACTGAAATCAGGCTTTTGGGCGTGTGCTACCTTGTGGGTCCCTGTTCCAGAGGGCGTCCCACGACAATCTCCGGCCTGAACTGGTGCTGGGGTCCAGGTCAAGAGGACAGAGTGCAAGCAGGGAGGGGAGCTCGCCTGCCTCCCCTGCTGCCTCTGCTCTCACGTCTTCGTCTTCGCTGTTGCTGCCGGGTCACTCCCAGGTGCTGCACCTGTCTCTCTGTGCTGAGCCGGCCTGGGCTGGGCCGATGAGAAGCCAGTTAGCTGGCAAGGAGGCAGCTTGGTGTCCCAGGCAGATTCCAGGAGAGCACATCTCTTCCCAAGTGTTACAGCTCTTACGACAGAAACTCTCGGACACCTTTACTTCTCCTGAATAGAGCCTTTATATACAGTTCCGGGGTGGGTTAGGGTCTGGCAACAGATAACGCCTATTGGCTTGGTCTGAGAGCATGTGGGAGAGCCTGAGGCACTGTTTCTCGTGACTGATGACCATAGACCTCTCTGTGGGAGGGGCTGTGGAGGGCTGAAGCCAAATGAAAAGAACCAGGGCCCGGGAGCAGAGCCAAACACCTGCCATCTGATAAAGGTCCAGGGTTCGAGGCCTATGCTCGACCAGGCACCCAACTGCTTCTCGCAGCCCAACGCCCGGCACCACCTCCCTGGCCATGCTGTTGATTATGCCACTGAAATACTGGGTGGAGCCGGAGGCCTTACAGGCTGTCCTTGCCTGGTGGACTCAGGTAGAAATGTCTAAAGTGAGGGAGAGGAAATGTTAGAGGCCTCAGGAGGCAGGCTGTTGAGTCCCATGTAGCCCAGGCTGGCCTCAAACTCACTATGTAACGGAGGATGACCTTGATCTTTAGATCCTTCTGCCTCTACCTTCACACATTGGGACAGGCACAAGCCATCGTGTCTGGTTTATGCAGAGCTGGGGTTTGAATTCAGGGCTTTGTGCATGCTAGTTGAGTGCTCTGTTAACCGAGCCACACCCCAGACCCCTGATGGTCACACACACTGTATGAGCACTGCCAAGGCTGGACAGTGGGACTGTGCCACTTACACCTTGTTCCTGGTTTCTCTGCTTCAGCCCCTGGAAACTGCAGGGGTTGAACCAAGAGGATGCAAGGTCTCCACAGAGAAGGGACTAGTGTGCCCGAGTGTGCAACAGAAGCTGGGAAATGACAGCCATTGCTAGTAGGGTCTGTGCCTAGTGTATCTTCATTCTCCCTACCCTACAAGAGAATGTGCACTCTCATGGTTGAGTAATGGTCACAGGTGACATTCATAGAGGGCTTTCTCTATGAGGCTCACCGTATCCATTGTTCAAGTTACTCTTTACAGAGAGAAGCTGAGGCACACCAATCCCTAGCTTGGGATAGGAATGTATTAATAACTTGGGCTGGGGGTGTAGTCATAGTTGGTAGAGTGCTTGTCTATCATGCAAGAAGTCCTGGGTTTTATCCTCAGTATGGCATAAATTGGATGTGGTGGTACACACCTGTTACCACAGCACTTTGGATGTGGAGGCAGGAGGATCTGAAGTTCAAGGTCTACCTTGGGTATGTAGCAAGTTTGAGGACCCTTTCTCAAAAGGAGGTAGGGGAAAGGAAGGAAAAACAACTTGCCCTAGGGCACACAGCAGATAAAAAGAGGAGCTATAGTTAGCTTTGCTCAGGCATCGATCGGCTAAGCCTGGCTCCTAACTGATGCCTGTTAAGACTATCTGCCCTGGCCTGCTTTCTTTTTCAAACCTAAGGAGGAGGACGGTGGAACTGTCTAGGGGTGTGTGTGTGTGTGTGTGTGTGTGTGTGTGTGTGTGTTTGGAGCCATCTAGGCATCGTGTGTGTGTGTCTATGTATGTGTGTCTGTGTGTGTGTGTGTGTATCTGTCTAGGCATCGTGTGTGTGTGTGTGTGCATGTATGCATGCATGTCTGTATATATGTGTCATTGGTGTTTATGTTTATGTAATTGGAAAAGAAAACAGCTTGCTCATCCTTCTGCAGCATAGACATCACTCATGGTGAAGGAATGTGAGTTCCCTGCAGGTTGGCTCTTGGTAAAAGCATAAACATCCCTGGTCTCTGTTTCCAGAAGGCATGGATCCTT
Organism: Grammomys surdaster; assembly: GCF_004785775.1. NCBI lineage: Eukaryota > Metazoa > Chordata > Mammalia > Rodentia > Muridae > Grammomys > Grammomys surdaster. The sequence continues at coordinate 8,778,730 of NW_021604653.1, forward strand.
CAGCTCTTACTTAGCAGGTCTTTCTGGAAATGAACTCACAGAAACACAGACCTAAAGCTTGATGTGACTAGACAGAAGTACACGCACGCACACATGCACACACTCTGTATTTTGATGCTGGAAAGGGACTCTGAATACATATGGAGGCCAAGAAGGTGTAAAATTACTGATTCTAGCTTGGGATGGCTCCTCTTCTTCCTTCCTAGTGAGCACACGGCTACTTCCCAGAGGAAGTGCTATCCCAGCACTGGCTGAGAAGCAGGAAAGAGGGAGGGAAAGCTGGAAGGTAATGAGAAAGAGACAGAGACAGGAAGAGAAGCATCGGCAGTCTGGAGGGCAGCCTGTTTGGAGGACTCCTTCCTACTTACCCATAAAATCTTGCATGCCTTTAAAAACAAAAACCAAAAACAAACAAACAAAACCCCCAGCAGTTCAGAGTTAAATCCATTACCAGTGCCCCTTGTTAAGTGGCAAGGCCAGGTCCAGGCCTCTCTGCCCCTGGGACCCTGGGTAGTCCATCCCCCACTGTCCCAGGAGTAGGATGCTCTTCTCCTGGTCCAGGCCTTCCTTACCTTACCCTCTCTGTGGGCCATTTCCCTCCATCACATCTTGTACCTTCTCCACGGTTTAGAAGCTGCAGTCAGGAGTCTGCTTGGCCAGCTATAGGAAATCCAGGTCTCCCACAGGTGTATAAACTCCTAGAGAGCAGCTGTAAGACAGTGCAGGTCCTCACTGTGTAAACTACATGTTGAATGTGTTACTTCTGGTTTAATATTCTTCTATGGCTCTGTAGGACCTTCAGCCAGAGTGGAGGTGCGTACAACACATACAAGCAGATTCCCATTGAGACCAGGAGAGGATGCTGGTTTCTCCTGGTTCAGGAGGTTGTAGGCCTCATGTAGTGGGTGCTGGAAACAGAACCCAGGTCCTCTGCAAGAAGGCAGGTGCCCTTAAGGACTGGGCTGCCATTCCAGCCCGCTCCTCCTTCAGGGCCTTCAGAATCCAGTCTAGACTCTGGCTCTCTTCTTATAGCCAGGCCCTGCCTTGGCCCTTTCCCCAGTTTTCTCCTCTGGGTCATGCAGGCCTCTTGTCATAGCATTGTTACAGGGGGGGATCTGGGTACAAGAGGTGTCTGACAAGCTTTCCTGGCTCTTGTGCCACACAACAAAGAAATGGACCAGGAACACATGGGTAGAGGTAGAAATAGAGATGGTTTACTGAGAGACAGCTCTTCCAGGCAAGGAAGAAGGCCAGGGAGCTGTGAAAGGCTCGAGGCTTGGTGGTGCCAGTCATTACGGTGTGGATCTGTATGAACGATGTACATAGTCTTCACCTTCTCCTCAGCGTGTATACCATGCATGTCTCTTGCTTATCGCCCTTTGCAATGGGGACTTTTTCTGTGTCACTGATTTTTTTTATATACTAATATGAGTGTGGGTCCACATATATGTATGTGTGTCAGAGACAGAGAGGTCATTTTCTGGTGTTGCTATTATTTGAGACATCTCTACCTTCTGTGTGTGCGCATGCGTGCACGTGTGTGTGTGTGGGGGGGAATGAGAGACAGAGAGGAGAGAGACAGAGACAGAGAAACAGACAGAGAGAGACAGACAGAGAGACAGAAAGACACAGAGACAGAGAAAGACAGAGAGGTCATTTTTCGGTATTGCTGTTACCTGAGACATCTCGTTTGTGTGTATATGTGTGTTGTTTGTTTTTGTTTGTTTTGGCCAGTCTCTCATTGGCAGGGAACTTGGTTTACCTAGGCTGGTTGGGCAGCCAGTCCCAAGCATTCTCCTGCACCTCCAGGCCTTCAAGGATTGAACTCATGTCCTCACTGTTGGAAAGCAACGGCTTTACTAATCTGAGCCATCTCCCAGGAGATGGGCCTTAAGGTCAGAGAGTTAAGGCTCCAAGAGACTCTAAGAGTGAAGCCAGTCAAAACTTGCAGCCTGGATAGGAGGTGACATGGCCTGTACTTATTTAAAGGAGTTGATGCTATAGTGGAATAGGTGTTTGGACGAAGGGTGTGAGCGCAGAGGCTCGGAGAGTTCGTGCTCAGCTCTGCCTTTGTGGTTCTCTGCTGGCCTGACCTGCTCTTTCTTGACATTGTTTATAAGGGCCTCTTTCTCCCAAGGTATATCTGCCTAGCCTTCAGCCTTCCTCCTCCAGATCAATTCTGGCCTGCCATCCTTGCCTCCCCCCCATTGAGTCTGGGGCTGAATGTCCCAACATAGATGCAGGTGCTGCACAGTAGGACCCCAGAATCTTGTGTTATTCTGAGTCTTGAAGCAGGTAGAACTTTCTTTCCTTACTCCGTTGTTGAGCAGGTGGATGCCAGGCTGCAGCTGAGTCGTGGGCTGAAGTGGACATCGGAACTCCAGGCGAGCGGTTCTCAGATAAGCTGACTTGGGATGTGACTTGTGGATTTGGGGAGAGAGGGTTGAGTGGGAGGCCAGTGGGGTCCTGAACATGGAGGATGATGGGACTGGGAGGCCTGGATTGGGCAGGGTCCAGGCTCACCTGGAACTGCATGGCAGACTGGCCTGGAGTCGTAGGCCCTGCCTCATAGAGGGAGATCTTAGCCAATGAGATCCTGGTAGTTTTATTATAGTAAAAAGATATTCTTGGTGAAGGCCATGCCTGTGCATTGGCACACACTGGTGGTGCCTGTGAGGTATGGGAGGCCTCCAGCTTGACAAGTTAGAGCAGCAGCCGATTTTGGAGATGCCAGGGCCACACACGGGCTGAGGTTGGGTCCCTCTAGAGCCTAGAGGGGGGAGAGTCCTACCCTACACCTGCAGTCTGAGCTCTCCCAGCCCTGCCCTATTCCCTGTGACCTCAGGCCTGAAAGCCTCACTTGTGGGACCCTCCCTTCCACATAGAGTAGCTGGTTCACAACTCCGGTGGCTTGGATCCTGTCTGCACCCTGCTGTGTGCCCAATTCCTGTTTCCACCTAACTGCTGCCTTGTACATATTCCCTGGGGCTCCAGCCTGCCGGTCTCATATTGGGCCTAGGAGTTGGGATGGTACTAACCCTGCCAGGCTGGTTTGGGAGATGATGTGGCTGACAGTTGGCTATGCTGTAAATCAGATGAGAAGCTCTGTGATGGTTCCTTTTGCATTGAGCTACTGGGAGCCAGGGTAAGATTGAAGGCCATTGTCAATACCTGACTCTAGAACTGGAGAGGAGAAGGACAAGAGAAATTGGGTCTAGGGATGGCTCGGTTCCAGGCAGCCTCAAATTTTACTTAGCTGTGCAGTACTAGTAAAATCTACTGAGATGCTAGACAAAACACTGACTAGTGTAACAGCAGTGATTGTTTCAGGGATAACAAACTGGTCTTTAAAAAAAAAAACTGAGTCTGAGGAAAGAATTCATGTCTTGTACTGTAAGCCTGGCCGGAAGCCTGTTAGTCCTCAGGACCTTTCCCTGCAGCTAGTGCAGAACTGCCACCAGGAAGGTCTTCCTCAAGAAGACCTTTGAGAATTGACTGAGGTCACTTGGGCCACGTGTCAGAAGTAAGGCTTGTTCTGGGTCTGCACACACTCCCCAAACCTCTCGTCTCCACCCACTGTGAGTGAGGACCTGGGTCTTGTTTTGTGGTTTGGATTTTGCTCCTTAAGTGCACAGGGAGGCCTTGCTTATCCCTGACTCTAAAGTACCATCCCTTAGTATGAGTTTCACCTGGAGAAAACTGCTTTGAATGGTTCCGAACCTCTTGGTTTGTTTTTGTTATTTTAGGACCGTGTTTTTCCACATAGCCCTGTCTGTCCTGAAAATTACTATATAGACCAGGCTGGCCCCTACTTCCCTGAGATCTACCGCCTTCTGCTTCTCAAGTGCTGGGATTAAAGATGTGTGCTACCATGCCCAGCAAGCTCCTTGCCTTTTAATTGATAAAGTCACTTTTTGATCCATCACAAGAACTACTGTGTGCCTCAGAACATAGTAGGTGCTCCTGCTGAGGACTGTCCTGAGCAGTCTGTTTTCTTTTCCCAGGGCAGAGCCCAGCCCTGTTTTCCCTTCCAGCTTCAGAAATATACAACACTGTTGTAGCCCATCAGCCTGTCTAGGTCTGGCAGGCCGGCTACACAGTGCACCCTTGTTTGCTTGCAGATGTGGCTTCATGGAGCTCTCCAATCCTCTGCTGGAAGGGTGCAAGGAGACACTGTAGCTCTCTGGGCATCAAGCCTCTGGAGAGGAAGGGGACCTGACAATGGGTGTGGGGGTGGGAGATTAGGATCTAGGAAGATTCTATCTTATAAAATGCTGCTGTACTGTGTTGTATTCTCAGGATCTAGCTGGGGAAACTGAGGCTGGTCCAGTGTCAGAAGGGGCCTCGGCAGAACTCTGCTGTCCCATCCCAGACAGAACCTGTCCTGTGGCTACAGGGACTCTGCCTGCCCAGCTTGAGGGAAAGGCTCTGCTCCTCTCTGTTTTACAGATGGGGAAATTGAGACTTGGGCTTTGTCCAAATGCATGCTCCATCTCTGGTGTCCACAGTCATTGTACTTCTTGTAATAGTGTCATCTGCTTGCCTGGGCTTCTGGGACTGTAGATTACCTATCCTTGGTGTAGGGTTCTGGGTCTAGAAGTCCATGGTGTTAGTGGGACAGAAAGACTGAATGATCAGCGTAAGGAAGCCCAGGAGTGCCAAGACAGGAAGTGGAGTTGGCCTGTGTTTCCAGGGAATAGACCTGAGTATGAAACGGTGGGGGCTGGGTTGCTTTCTAGAGCCTGAGCCAGAAGTCCTACCCACAGCCTTCAGGAAGAAGGAAGCCTTTCTGATACTCATCTCAGGAAGGAGGCCTACCCATCAGGCCCTTGGGGCCCAACCCCTGCCCAGCCAGTCAGTGAATTAGGGTTAATTACCACTTTTCCTAACAGCAGCTCTCTAGCCCAGGGGCCTTGCAAATCCAGGAGCTTTTGTACTTGGAGAAAGAAATTCAAGGGGCTAGAAAGGGGCAGGTGCATTGCCTTGGGGCTGATTTTTGCTTGGTGTGGCTGTGACCTGCTGCAATGGGTCATTTTGTAACCTGCAGGTTTCTGAGTAAAGCTTGAGCTGAGGGGTCCTTAAGCCGGGCTGGCCAGGGCTTCACGCCCGAGGGTATCACAGGGTTGCTTATGCTTCTGGAATGTCTGTCTTCTCCAGAGCCCTGCTTGCTCTGACACTGCCAGCTTTGGCACTGTGTGATTCTTTTTGACCTGCTCACTATGCTGTATGCCAGCCCCCTTCCACTCCTGCAGTGTTCGTGGTTTATATCATTTGATATTAAAAGCAAGTAGGGATGGGCATGTGTGCACAAAGCCCTAGGTTGGATTCCCCAGCACTGCACAAATGGGGTGTGGTGGTGCACTTGGGAGGGGAAGGAAGGAAGATCAGAAGTTAAGATCATCCTTGGTTGTAGAGTGACTTCCAGGCCAACCCGAGCTACGTGAGTCTTTAAGAAAGAAACATACAGAGAAGGTGTCCTACTGATGAGATGGCTCATTAGATAAAAGCACTTGCCACCAAGCCTGATGACCTGAGCCTGGAGCCCATAATGGTCAGAGAGAACTGACCCCATAAGTTGTCCTCAGACTTCTACAGATGTGCATGTGTGTGCACATACACTAAGTAAATACATGTAAAAAAATGTCTGCAATCAAGGCAGAGTGGGTTTTCACTAGCTCTTGCATGTATATGTGCCTATCTGATTTCTGTGTGTCTTTGCACTTGTGTTGTGCGTGCATGAATACATGTGTGTGTAACTCCTTCTGACAACATATGCTGTGCACATGCATTCCCGTGGGTTCATGCATGTGAGTCTGAACATGTATGCTGCCTGGCTGAGATCAGAAAGGATGTGAGTGTACCAGGGCCTGCAGTGGCTATGTTGGCTGGGAGGAGGTCCTGCCTCCCTCCTGGAGGTTGATTCACCCCAGGAAGTGTTCTTGTGTGTGACTCACTCACCAAAGGAGTTCAAAGCAGCCAGGTGGTGGGAGGTTTCCAGGAGTCCATGCTTTAGGGTGAGTTCCTCATCCTGATTATCGGTATATTCATGCTGTCCTGGAAGACTTCTTAACCTGGCCTGTGCGGTGGTCCCTGTAACACCTGGTGTGATCATCATTCACCGGTGTGCCGTAAATGATGGAATGGAAAGCGTGGCTCATGAAAGACACCCCTTTACATCAAGTGCAGCGGCTGCAAAGGCGCCATGCTTCTGATACGGTAACACTGGGGCTTTCTCACTGCACTCCAAGTGCAGGGTTGGAGGTGCGGTGTGTAATGACTCCCCAACTAGGAAGCCACGGTGTGCAGAGCTACTATTCAATGCTGTGGAGGATGGTGGTAACAGGGTCACAATACTGTGATCTATCACCCTGTTCATTCATAGAGGAGACACCATTTCCTGTTCTCTCCTTCAGCCACAAGGGTCCTGAGTATCAGACCGAGGTCTTCAAGGCTTCATGGCGAAGGGTTTCCCCACAGACTCACATTTTTTTCCTGGCCCTAATGTAGTATGTAGTCCATAAAGTCTTGTTGTAAGTGTTGCTTAGAAACTACTTGGAGACCAACAGTGACCGATAGACACTTCCCACAAGGTCCTGTGCAAGCTCGCAGGACAGAACCCTTGAAGAGCTTTCTTGTTTGTTCTGTTCTATGTGAAACAGGATCTTTACATATGTCCCAGGCTGACCATGAATGCTTGGACCTCTTAACTTCCAGGCTTTGGTTCCATGCCTGGGTTTGCAGGCATGTTCTGCTAAGTCTTGCACTCATAGAGTGTCTTAAAAATGCAGAGAGCTGGGGAGATAGCTTAGCTGGCAAGCTGCTTGCCACACAAATGTAAGAGCCTCGATTTTGGATTCCCAACATCTCATAAAGAGCCAGAGTCAGCAGCACACCTCTGTAATCTGAAACCAGACAGGGAATCCCTGGAGCTTACTCACCAATAGTCAGTTTATTCAAATCTGTGAGTTCCAGGTTCAGTGAGAGACCCTATTTCAAAGTCATCATCACTATCAAACCATAGAGTGACCGAGGAAGGCTCGATGTTGACATATGGCTTCCACATACACTGCCCCCCAACACCTGTGACTACATACCAACACATGCACAGTGTTTTGTTTGCACACTTTGTGGGTTTTCCGTCATATGTCTGAATGAGAGATCTCATGGAAAAGCCCCAGAGGACCTGAGACTTGGGTAAAATCTCTAGGCTCCTCCCCAGCACTGGCCCAGGCTCCCCTTGGTGTAGCAGATTCCTGTGGAATGTGTGGGCATTTCCAGAGCTGTAAAAGAAAGTGGAGGTTGACACCCCTCCCCTGCAGTGTCCTGTGGCTCTCAGACCCTTCTTTGAAGAATCTTTGTGTAGCCTGTGGGAATCAACCCACATAGACTCTCACTCACTCACCCAGTACCTGGGAAGCCACACATAGACCCCTCCCTGCTGATCCCAGGTGGTGGGGGATGGGGGTGCACAAGGACACAGGTGCAATGGTGACTGGCCATCCCCAGGAGTGAAAGTATCTGCTTGGGACCCAGGGTGCCTGGTGTTTATCCAGAAATTGAGCTAATCCCACTAATTCCTGTGAATTATGAAGACTCTTGGCTCTGTCTCCTGCTTTCCTCTCCTGTGGCAGAGGTAAGGAGAGGGTGCGTGGTGGCGTTGACTTGCACAGTGAAGGAGGGGTACACCCTGAACCCCAAGTACTTCTGTGTGCAGCTGTTTCTTTTACTCAGAATCTGCTGCCACAGCCTGAGTGCCGAAGCCCCTGACAATTCTTTCTTCATCCCTTCATAGGGCTTTTCTTTGGGTGGCTGTCCCCCTCCCAGGGCTTATAGGTGGCATGTCAGCAAACGACCAAACTGGACGCCTTGCTCTGCGGCCTCTGTGGGAAGTGGCCTCAGGCAGTTCATCTCTCCACAAAATCCTGAGGTTGCTCCTCAGTGACATTGGGGGTTACCAGGTTGCTGCCACTTGTCAGGGTGGGACAGAGGGGGCTAAGCTGCCACTGCTGTGTCACTCCTTAGGTGTAAGGGAACAAAAGAGGTTCATTTCTCATCGCTCTCTTCTACCCCCTCCTCCTCACTCTTTAGATCTCCAGGTCCATGTCAACAGGGCCTGGTCTTGCCAGGAAGATAAGGGATGCACAGGGAGCCAGCCTCTCCCTCTGTTAGAGGCTTAAGTGGACCAGAACTCAGCAGGAGGAGCTTGAGATGATTCAGTGGTTTAAGAATGTTTGCTGCTCTTTCAAGGAGCTCAGTTCCGAGTTGCTGTGTAAGGTCTCTGAGGACACCTACACTCATCCTATGCAGAAACATGTACATACACGTAATTTAAACTCTTAAAAGTAAAGAGCTCAAAAGGACCCAGCAGGACACAAAAGGAGCTCTAGCCTTGGGGAGAGGGAGCAGGCTAATTGCATTTGTTTGCTTGTTTGTTTGTTTTTCTCTGTGTAGGGAATATGCCAATTATACTTAACTATCTCTCTCTCCCTATCTATCCATCTATCTATCATCTATCTATCTATCCATCTATCTATCATCTATCTATCTATCTATCTATCTATCTATCTATCTATCTATCTATCTGGAGACAGGGTCTGTGTAGCTGACCTGGAGCTTACCTGTGTAGATTGTGGCCTCGGATTCAGAGACTGGCCTGCCTCTGTCTCCTGAGGGTTGAGGTTAAAGGTGGGCACCACCATTTCTTGCTCTACTGGTTAATCTTGATCAATAACCCAGTTGGGGTTTTAAATCACCTAGGAGACAATGGGCGTATCTGTGAGAGCATGCTGATATGGAGTGTCAGGTAGACTCATAATCTGACTAATGTAGGGCTCCGACCATGGACTGTCCAGATCAGGGGCTTTCTGGGGAAGATGACATCCAAGTGGGATTTTATAGGCAAAGGAGACGTGTGTTCTTGGAGAGGCACCACTGGCTGCTGGGCTGCTTCCTCCTGGGTACAGTGTTGACAGTCACAGCCCTAATAAGGGAAGTGAGGGGACACCTAAGGGCAGCCGATATGGTGGTGTGTGTGGCCAGGCTAAGGGACAATGGAAGAAATAGAGGCTTCAGCAGGTGGCTGGTGACCATTCTGATAGCAGAACCCCATAGTAAGAGATTTTATTATTATAATTGCATGCATGTGGCGTGCGTACAGTGGCATGCACATGCTGTCTGAACTTCCTGCAGCCAGTTCTCTCCTTCCATCTTTAGGTGGGGCTTTCTTTGAATAAACTCAAGCTGTCATCCTGGTACAGCAAGACCCCTGCTGAGCCATACCACTGGCTCCATAAGCCAGGCCTAGTGCTACACACTTACAATACCAGCACTAGGAGTCAGAGGTAGGAGGATCAGGGGCTCAAGGTCATCCTTAGATACAAAGTGAGCTTTAGGCTATATTAGCCTGGGCTATGTGAGCCCATATAGCATTAGTTCTTGTGGTGACCCACAACCGTAAACTATTTTCATTGCTACTTCATAAATGTAATTTTGCTGCTGTTGATGAATTGTAATGTAAGTATGTTTTCAAATGGTCTTAGATGACCCCATGAAAGCGTCCTTCCACCCCCAAAAGGGTCACAACAAATGATGACAGTTAGTGATACGATAGTGAATGAATGAATGGATAAATAAGTGAATGAACATCCAAATTAATCAGCCAATGAAGAAAGGGCAGAAGCAGGCCGGTCTTCGGCTGTACTTTGCAAAGGCTGCTGTATTTCCGTTTTTTCCTTGACTTTGGGCTCTCTGTTGCGGTTTCATTTCTCTAGATCAGGTGGTTCTCTGCTCCTGGATGCTCTCATTATTAAGAACTTGTTGCTGTTTTGTTTTTTGTTTTTTGTTTTTTTAAAAAAAAATCAGGTTAAAAAATTAAATAAACATGCTAAAATGTTCAGCTGTTGTCTTTGTGGCCATGCAGCAAGCAGACCTGTTGATTCTCAGGATGACTGTGTCAAAAGCGTCTAAGCCTTCCCTCACGGTGTTAAGAGACTCAGTGTGAACTTTGATGCTGTAGGCCCATGTGGTGTGAACCTGGGTTGGTATTTCCCGGCTGGGTTTGGGTGCAGTGTCGTGGCTCGTGGTTGAACGTCTTTGTTTTTCCCTCCAGGGTCTGCCACTCAAGAGTATGAGCCTCTGAGATGGAGACGTCAGCCCCAGCCCCTGCACTGGAGAAGAAAGAAGCCAAGAGTGGTCTCTTGGAGGACAGCAGCTTCCCCGACCCAGGGAAAAAGGCCTGTCCTCTGGCGGTAGCTGCAGCCGCTGCAGCTGTAGCAGCCCAAGGAGGTACACTTTCTGTTTTGCACGCTTGAAGAGCAGCAGGGGTGTTTTTCACGAGGTCATTAGGATTTAATGAGTGTGCTGGCCCCTGTCATCTGGGAGGCATGCTGGGTTTATGGAGGACAGTACCTCTGCCCCGGGAATCCCAGTCCACAAGAAGGTGGCTTGCAGCTTTCTTTGGAGAGCTGGCTATCCTGGTCTGGTGGCTGAGTCCTGAACAGGGAGAGGAGGAAAGGAGGAGAGTGGTACTGGGCAGCTGCCTGGCCACCCTGGGGTGTGTTCAGCTGGCACCGGGGAGATGGATCCTGAGAGCTCCTTGCCTCTTGCCCCACCGAGGACTGTTTCAGAAAGTAATTGTCTGCCAATGCCTGCTGGCTGTAATTAGAGGGTCAGGTATGGAATTTACTATCTTAGGTGGATTTCTGGCCAACTTAATTACAACAAAAGGGACTCTGAGAGCCACGGTCTCTCATTTCACTGTCCCTAAGAGAGATGTTCTCCCGGTTTCCACGGTCTGTGCCAGCATCCAGGATGGGTAGTTTGGCGGGAAGGTGAGACCTCCCGTCACTGGGCTGTCCATCTGGAGGCCACACAACTATTCTGTCTCAGAGCGCAGAAACAGATTTATTTTCTATCCCTTTTAATTCAAACACATTTAGTTGTGCTCTGATGCTTTCTTGCTCAGGCAGAACACCCACCCGAGGGGCCATGTTCAAGGGGAGGGCTAAGTTTGTTTCTCTCCACCTCTGAGCGAGGCTGCATATATGCTCTGTGGACTGTGCTTGGGGTAGTAGCATCAGGGGCCTCATGTGTTGACACTGCATTGATTTTCTTCTCTCCCCATGATTCTAATTGAAAATGATTATCAAGTCATAAGTGGGACATGGAGGTCAGCCTTGGGCACCTCTGGGGACAGGGTCTGAGTTTGTGGGCCTGGTGTGGAGGCTTAACTGTTAGGTCAGGAAAGAGAAGCCATAACCATCCAGCCAGATCATCCAGCCAGGGAGCTATAAACGGAGGCACAGTGCAGTGGAGTGAAGTCCTGGGCAGTGATGGTCCTCAGATTTCCTCCCTGCCCCATTCTCTGAGGCTGAGAGAGTTTCCAGGACCTAGCTTCCAGTATCTTCCACCTGTCCTGAGGGATCCACTCTGACTTGGCCTTGGCCTTCCTCTCTCAAACAAGCAAGGCCATTCCCTGTCACAACAACGGAGAGAGTAGACTTAGGCAGTAATTAGACAGTAATTAGGACATAATTGAGGGGAGAGGGGCCCAGTTGTCACTATTGAGGCCAGCGACAGCAAATGCTTGAGAGGTTTTCTACTGGGAAAGGGGGCAAAGCATGGAGCACAGCCACTCCAGAGGAGCACCAGCCCCACCCCATGCCCACCCCATGCCCTCTCAAGTGCCTTTCCTTAGTGAGCTTGGCAGATGACGTTCAGCACATCAGACATTTGTCACATAAGCAAGCGGTTTATGGCCTGTGGAAGTCTCAGGCCAGGCGTGTACACTAAGGAGCCAGGGGGACCCTGGAATGTCTTCTGTCATTGAAGAGTGCTGTACCTGCTTCCTGGGCAGCTAATCTGGAAGGGTGTCCAGGGGTGTGCGAAGAGTGGCTATGCCTGTGTGGAGAGGACACATGGGATCTGTCAACTGAAGGTGGGCTAAAGGGGAGGGGCAAGGAAGCCCAATGGTGCAACCCAAAGGATATTGCTGGGAATGGACTTCCATGTTAGGCTGCAGTCCTTAAGATCTTAAAATCAGGTTGACAAGATACCTCTCCTGGTAAAGATGCTTTCTGCTAACTCAGATTCTGTCACTGGAACCCATGTGATAGAAGGTGAGAACCAGCTCCTGTAGTAGTCATCTGACCCCCATACCTGCATGCATGTGTCCCCTTAAATAAGTGTAGTTAAAACTTAAGATATTTTAAGATCGCACTTCTGTGTGACAATTCTCTGTGACAGAGCAAAGGTACCAAGAAAAACACCTCTTGTGCTCAGACCCCCAAGGGCCAGGATGCCCCAGACCAGTGGTTCTCAATCTGTAGGTCACTGCCCTTTGCAGCGTGGTGGTGGTGGGGTGTATGTTAAATGACCCTTTCATGAGGGTTGTACATCAGATATCTTGCATATCAGTTATTTATATCATGATTCATAACTGTAGCAAAATTACAGTTATGAAGTAGCAATAAAAATAATTTTATAGTTGGGGGGTCACCATAACAGGAGGAACTGTATTAAAAGGTCACAGCATTGGGAAGGTTGAGATCCACTGCTCTGTAGCATCAGAAATGGGCTAACTCCCCAGGAGTGTGCTCTATGTCAGGGAAGATGAACGTAAGAAGCAGGAGCCAGTCATAGGTAGCTGGCACGGGCATGGTAAAGATGTCTGGGTTCATCTCTGGGCCTGGTCAAGTTTCAGTGTAGAGGCTGAGCAGGAGGGTGGTAAGGATATCTTAAAACATAAGCAGTGTAAGGAGACATGTATGGTCAATAAAGAGTGCAGCCACAGAGGGTGGCTGCTGGGAGCCAGCCACATTTGCCTGGCCTCTGAGGCATTCTACTCATGCCATCTCAGCTTGCAACCATATGTGCGTATCTGTCGTGAGAATACAGAGGACACAAAAGCCTGCGAGATGCAAAGTGCTGCAGGAGGGGGTGGTGCTGCAGCCCATATGCTGGACTGAAGAAATGTGTGGTATGTGTCTGTAGGGCCTCAGGTACATGATGAGCTACAGGTGTATGTGGGACCACAAGTGCATGCTGAGCTGCAGGTGCATGTCGGGCTACAGGTGTCTGACTATTGGTGTGTGGGCCGCAGGTGTGGGCTAGGCTGCAGGTATAGGTCCGTAACTGCAGATGCATTCTAGGCTTCAGGTCAGGGGCCTGCAGGTGCATGCTGTACATCCAGGGAGGCCTACACTCATCACTGAAGGCCCCTTTGCAGAGTTGTTGCTAGACGTCCTGGTGTGAGACAGCTAGGACAGGAGAGTAGCAGAGCCGATTCCCAGAGCTGGACAGGTGACAGTCAGACGGTTGCTTATTCCTTCAGAGCATGAGACATGGTTGACATAGTCTGCGCCAGGACCTGCAGTCATCTGGCAGGAAGGGGTGGTTTACAAGGGCCTAGGATGTGCCTTATACACATCTGTGCAGGGCTGCGGTAGATGGGTCTCACTTGCTCATGGCAGGGCCACAATGGCAAGATATGGGCAGTTATGACCAAAGGACATAGTCCTACAGCTTGTCAATGACTGTGTTGCTGGATGCATCTTGGATTCTGGATGTCACTTGTGGAAGGCTGTATGTTCAATCTCATTAGAAAAAAATCCGTACATGCTCAGAACACTCAACTCTCCAAATATTTTGTGTCTTCAGTAAATTATAATCTACAAGGTGCGAATCCTTCAGATACTGAGAGCTGAAGTCTGCTTGCTTGCTTCTAGATCAGTGCTTTAGATTGTTTGAGTAGGACTGGGTAACTTTGTCCCTACTGTAATCTGAGTGTCAGCCTTGGAAAGGCATCTTGTATGACCTTGTGTTTCAGGGTCCTCCTTTGCCCTAAGGCTGGAAGCTCTTGATCTCTTGCAGAGGGCTGGATGTATGGGCTCTCTCTTGTTTGCTTCTAAAGGAGTCCACAAGGCTGAGGACCAGGGGTTCCTAAAGTATCTGTCAGAGCACTTTCTCGGGGCTGGGGAGAAGGCTCAGTTGTAAAATGCACAAGCCTGAAAATCTGAGTTCCATCCCATGTGAAAAAGCTTGGTGTCGTGGTGAGTGCTTGTAAACCCATAGCTAGAGGTGCACAGCTGGATCCCTGGAGCTTGATGGCAGCCAGCATCATCAGAGAGTTCCAGGTAAAAGAGAGAGAGAGACCTTGTCTCACACTAACAATAAAGGAAGCACCTGGGAGTAACATCTGAAGTTGACTTACACATATACACACACACAGAGACACACACACACACATACACAGTGGGGAAGGAGGGGGAGAGAGACAGAAAGGGAGAGGGAAAAAGAGGGAGAGAGAGAGAGAGAGAGAGAGAGAGAGAGAGACCGAGACCTGTGCAGGTATGCACAAGCGTTTTCAGAGTTGGCAGGGCCCTGGTGGGTCAGGCAGGCAAGTTGCACGGCAGCCGGCTGGGCTGGGAAAGCCTGGCTTCAGGATCAAGCAGGAGGCTTCCCAAAAGCCTCAGCAGAAGCCACACTGGGTGGCTCTTTCACAGCCTCTTCGGCTGTTGAGCTAACACTCTGGAGGCCATAAATCTTTAAAAATACATTTTGGCCCAGGGTCCCCCACCCTCTAATTTTTAAAATGGTGTAATTTGCAAAGCAATTTAAGTCAGATGTTTCTCGTTGCTTTCCACCAACTCTGTCCAAATGCTGTCGTATTTTCCTGTCTGCCACAGATTCTTTTCCAAAAATATTTCTGAACTGCCTTGTGTGCTTCCATGGGGACCAGACCATTCTACAAGCCTTGGGGACAGCCTTGAACCTTAGAGCTGGGGTTGAATCTCATGTGCTGGAATCAAGCACCCAGGCCGGTTTCATGATCCCGAGGTCCAGTGCCCAATTCTTGCCAGTTATGTTCTCTCTGTGAGGCAAAGCCAGGTGGCCAGCCATTGTGGTCCTTCCTCTCCTGTAGCATCAGGACCCCCTTAAGAATTGGAAGTGTCTCCTCCTTTTTGGGGGGAAAAAATGGAACTGTTAGCCTCTTGCGTGCTAAGTTCTCAGTCTACACTAAGCTGTTTCTAAGACCCTGAAAGTGCTAATTCTTGGGTCCCACTCCAGACCTACAAAATCAAGAGTCTAAGGCCCAGTTTAAACAAAGCTTCTGGAGAACTCTGACACACTGTTTCTTTTCCCTGCCTGCATCCTTGTCTGTTTCCCTCAGGTAGATATTCATATTTTCTCTGTCTCTCTCTGTCTCTGTCTCTGTCTCTGTCTCTGTCTCTCTCTCTCTCTCTCTCTCTCTCTCTCTGTCTCTCTCTCTCTTTCTCTCATTGGCTCCCTCTCTTGCTCTCACTTTCTCTCGTGTTCTTGCTCTCTCTCTTTCTTTCCGGTTTTCTTGCTCTTCCTCCCTCACCTCCCCCTCTCCTCCTCTCTGTCTGTCTCCCCTTTTCCTTTTTCTTTTCCCTCTCTTCTCCCTCCCATTGAGCCTGGAACCAGAGGGCTCCTGCTCTTGTTTTAGGCTTGCCTAGTGTCATGGAGCCACACCCCAGCCCTGAGACTCTCTTATGTTTTTGCCTCTTATAATCTGTCTTCCTTGGGGGAAAGGGGAGTCCTTTCTTGTGCTAGGCAGTGGCTGCTCCGGAGCACTGTCAGTGGCTCTCACCTGTCCCATGGTGCTTCATTGGCACTAACAGCAGTGTCCAGACAATGGAGTTAGACTGCCTGAACTAGTAGTTTATGTCCCCTTGACCTCAGGAAACCTGTGCCTCAGTTTTCTCATCTGTGAAATGGGCGTGATAATGGTAGATGTTCTGCAGTGCTGTTGGATGCTATCTGAGTTAGACGCAGGGCATGCTTAGCACAGAGGGGCACAGTCAGTTCGTGTGGGGCACAGGGGATGTCTTTTCTGTGTTTACTATTACCATTCTTGTTAGAGTTCTTTACTCAATGTGGTGACTCAGTCTGAACTAGACAATGTCCCTTCCATTAGTCACCCTTGCCTACAGGACCCCACCCCCACCCCTGAGGCACAGTGGCTTCTACAGGAAGCCTTGCTTTCTGACATCCTTATTCTCCAGAGCAGCAGACAGGCCGCAGTTCTGATTTGTTGGGCTGCCCTAAGCAGCGCCCCCCTCCCCTTGTCTCTGACTCAGTCATCACCCTGGACACTGAATAGTGCAGCAAGACCAAGGTCTCCCAAGCTTGAGAGCGCCATCATAAAAAACAGGGCTCAGGGTCTGGGCTTCATGATTGCTTCCAGTAGACCCTTCCATTTCTCAGGGCTGTTACCCCAAAGGGCGAGGGGCTGCAGATGTGGCTGACCAGCAGACTGCTTTCCTAACATGCCAGAAGTCTTGGGTTCTGGTCCCAGCACTGCATAAACTCAGCCTGGTAGCCCATGTGTGTAAGCCCAGCACTGCAGAGGTGGAGTCAGGGCAGTGAGAAGTTCAAGAACATAAACAGTTTGAGGCCAGCCTGGGCTACATGAGCCTTGAGATGAGCAGGGTAACTTCCTATCGTCAGGCCAGCCTACCATGGTTACATACTGAATGACTTTGTTCTGATGTTCCTGAAGATTCTGTGCCATCTTCCCATAATAACCCCCTTATCTTGTTCACTGGCCTGGTTGACTTTCTGGAAAGCATCTTTGAGATATTTTGTCTTGGAGTATGTGGATTCATCTCCTCTATATTGGAATGCTGTATAGTACCAGGAGAATATGTCTGTCTGTCTGTCTATCTATCTATCTATCTATCTATCTATCTATCTATCTATCTGGGTCTTATACAGTCCAGGCTGGCCTCAAACGTGGTCATGTAGCTGAGGATGGCCTTGAACTTCTAATCTTCCTCCCTCCCTCCCTAGTACCTGGATTATAGGAGTGTGCCTACTTTATGCTTGGTTCTTGTGGTGCTAGGGATGGAACCAAAGCTTGATGAAAATCAGGAAAGCCCTCTAGCCCCAGTCCACCAGGAAGAATATTTAAGCCGCTCAGACCTACAGCCTTCCTCTGCATCTGCAGTGCTCCCACTTTACCTACCATGCTATAGTCAGGGGGCTGTGAGACATCCTTCCCCCGATCCCCTGCTCAGGGTCCCTCTGTCTGTCCTCTGTCTTTATGCCTTCCGCTTGCCCTCTTGGATACCTCCTGTCATTATGGCATTTTATCATTACCATTCACCCCTGTCACCAGCACAACAACCGTTCCTCCAACAGTTGTCTGCCGAGTGACACCATCTTTCCAGGTGTGTGCCAAATGGGCTGTAGTGGACAGCTGCTCCTGCTGACCTGGGCTTCCAGGCTGTGACAGTCAGTTGATGCTGGCACTGTCCTGTGGTATCCTATGTCCCTCGGCCCCCCAGGCCTTGTGGACAGCCGGGAACTTGCTGAGCGTCCAGCCTTCCCTCCTTACCTGTCTTTCTCTGTGGGGCCACACACAGGCTGGGGTGCACTCAGGGGTGACTAAGTGGGCAATTATTCTTACTTAAGTGATGTTCTGGATCGCTGCTGAAACTGCACAGAAGCTGGTTTTATGGCCCAGCCACACGGAACAGCTTGTTCCTATCAGATTCTCTCCAGGGAGTGTGGTGCTACTGTCCCCAATGCTACTGTCCTCAGCGCTACTGTCCCCAGTGCTACTGTCCCCAGTGCTACTGTCCCCAGTGCTACTATCCCCAGTGCTACTGTCCCCAGTGCTACTGTCCCCAGTG